>NC_141543.1:44082500-44382500 GCF_021556685.1 Rattus norvegicus | reverse complement strand
TTTTTGTTTTGTTTTTGTTTTTCTGAGTTTCCCTTCAGACCTGGGAGCCACTTCGGGGCAGAGCTGTGAGTCCAGGTCCTCTGAGGACACTGGATTCAGAGCCAGTGTCCACCACCAAAACCTTGGCGTGTGGGAGAGGGAGAGCAGAGACTAGTTCTGGGAGTCTGGTCTCTGGTTATCTCCCACAGCCTTGGCCTCCTCTGACCTCCTGTTACCTGGGGTGGTCCCTAAGGACCAAGCCCAGCTGCCTCTTTCCATGCCCCGGGAGGCTTTTCTGGTTGCAGCAGCCATGGTGGGTAGGGGTATACTGACAACACCCCAGGGACCAGCAGACACTGCTGTTGCCAAGAGAGCTGCTGTGGGTGTTTGTAACTATTCACCTGGCAGGGAGGACCCAATGCTCAGCAGAAGCTAGCTTCCTCCCGAGCCTCTCCCTCTAGCAAACACCCTTTTGGACTATCAGGTAGTAGCCCAGGCTGGACACCTGAGACTTCTGCCCACCACCACACCCTGGAAGGTGGATGGTACAAGCCGTGCCCCCTTACCATCAAGGGTGGGAGAGAACAGAACAGGGGGAGCCTTGGTAGGATAGACCAGGATCTCCTCCGGTAGGATGACTCCAAGATGATAAGATGGAAAGTTCACAGTATCAAGCACAAACCCTATAGAGATGACCCTGGGAGACAGTGAGCCAGTTTTGAGAGACCCCTCTGTTGATGCAGCTTCCCACCCCAGTTCTCCACACCTTCCTAGGCTACCTTTACACTTCTGTATGGAATGACTGCCCGTGTAAAGCTTTCAGACCTGACCATTCCCTCAGCCCAAAACCCCCAGTCAGCCACTACCTAGTGCAGCCCAGATCTCCAAGCTAGCCTCTTCATGTATTTCTTTTCTCTAACCTGTGCCTACATTTTTACCAAAGTTATTTTCCTGTCACACACAGATGTGATTCTGTCTTGCCACCGCCCAAACACCTAATCTGGCCCCTTACTACCTTAGGACCCAATGCCCAGACTCAGTGCCTTTGCCCTGAGGACGCCCATATTCCTCAGAATCTTCTCTTGGATTTCCTTAGCACCGCCCTTGATACTCTTAAATCACTACGGCCTGGTCTAGCGGGGTCCTGGGCCTTTGCAAACCTCAGCAACCTTCAGTAATGGTGGGCAACATGAACCAAGCCATCAAATCATCAAGGAACCACCCCATCTCCCATTAGAGAGCTCAAACCACAGCCTCGCCAGGCCCCGGGGTGTAGCACTCCAGTAAGCAAGTTAAGGAGAGAGTCAGAAGGTGGATTCCAGTGCTGGACTGAGCAACCTCCCAATCTTGATTTAGACTCTTGATAGCTGTGTGGTCTTGGGCAAGTCACTGAACCCCTCTGGGCCTCTTTTCAAATCAGATCATGGGCAGGGAGTAGATGCCAGGCACACCGTAAAGGAATCGCTTTAGTGGAGAGCAGTTAGCTGAACTGCTTACATCATGTCTCTGCCAGCCAAAGGGGCTCAAAGACAACTTGTGAAAGGCAATAGTCAGCATCCTACCTTTCCAGCAGCCTCCGGGCACTGAGGAGGTGGAGCTGATCCTGCTAGAACCAGCCTCTCTTTCTAGAGCCTGTGGCGCTCAGGGAAAGAGGTTACCACATCTTGATGGAAGGCACTGCCCCTGGGAATGGCTGGTGGCAGAGATTCTGAGAAGATGGGTGACAGGAGAGGCACTAACTGTAGGGACGGTGCTCCTGGTGGCTGTGGGAACAGGTCTTGCAGGGACCAAGGCACAGAGCAGCTCTGTGAGGAGCTGTTGGCCCCTCAAGGCCCCCACTGGCCCCCCCTTCATCTGCACATGGGGCGGTACTGGCTCAGGCCAGCTCAAAGCCCAGCAACCAGGCCTTAACCCTTGCACTGCCAGCCTGCCGGGGCCTCAACCCTTCCACCTTCCCTGACCCCACATTGTCTTTAGTCTGGGAGGGGAGTTGGCTATGGCTTTTCAGAGGACAAAGCCTTTCCTCTTCTCTCTCTCTCTCTCTCTCTCTCTCTCTCTCTCTCTCTCTCCACACACACACACACTCTCTCTCTCTCTCTCTCTCTCTCTCTCTCTCTCTCTCTCTCTCTCTGAGACATCAACTGGAGACCAGAGAACTTGGCTTTAGCACCTCTGCCAGATTTCACTTCTTTAGTGGGTTCTCTATTTTACTTTTAAACGCTATTATTATATTTGACCACTGTGTATGTGGTGTGTGTGTGTGTGTGTGTGTGTGTGTGTGTGTGTGTGTGTGTTCAAGAGTAGCACAGCATATGTGCTCAGAGAACAACTTGGAGTAAACTCCCTCCTTCCACCACACAGTTTCCTGGGATCAAACTCAGTTCATTAGGCTGAGCAGCAAGTGTCCTTACCCACTGAGCCACCTTGCCACTCCTCCTCTACTTTCCCTTTAGACATCTCTCAGGAGGACAAACATCTCCTCGGATGCTTCTCAGGGACACTTAGGGGGCAACCAGAGTTCTGGGGGATGAAAACTGTGATGTGACAGGGCATGAGGCTAAGGGGGGCAGTTCTGTTCCAGAAAGTGTGACCAGTTGTCAGGGTAAGAAAAGCTCCCTCCTCACTACCACACCTGAGTAACCCTAACACGCACAGCCGTTTGGCAGACCCCGCTGGGCCTAGCAGTGGTCTCATCTGCACAAGGGTTCGATCAAGCTCAGGGCTGTGTGGCCGAGGGGCTTCCACTCCAGTTTCCTCTTGGGCTTTAATTAAATTTATAGTCACAGATGACCTGGCGAAGGGCCTTCCCAACTCAGGCATTGCCAGGAGAGGCTTTGTGTGTATCTCTCCTGAGATAGGGTTGCCCAGTTACCAAGTAGCTCACTCCAGAACTCTCTGGGGAGCCTGATTATAGCTCTCTCAGAAGGGTGGCTGAAGCTTCTTTCGTGCAAAAAGGCCCTCACAGACTGGTTACTGCAGCTAGCTACTGCCCTGGCTCCCCCCATACTCACTGTGACCATGCCCCCAGTGTCTGCCTTCACCAACCTTCTCGGCCACCCTCAGGTCAAGCACCTCTCAAAGCTTTTACTCACCCCAGACCCCTGCTGGAAACCATGGCCACACACATGTGATGAGCAGACTAGGAAGCCAGACTCAGACTGCACTTCCCGAGACTCAGAAACAGAAGGAGCCTTGAGATCAGAGTAACAAAGAGAAACACAGTGTCTTTTTCCGCCAGCACTGAGATAAGCCTTGCTCTCACCATAAGTCAGGCACAGAGAAATCACAGACCAGGGGGATAAGAACAGCAATGGCAGCTGCCCCTTTGGAGATATCTACAAGGCGGAATGACCAGAAATGATGGCTCTAATGGACTAACGGTTTGTGGCTAAACTGAAGTCCCATTGTTCCTTTTGCCACACTGCACTCTGGGACAGTAGGCAGAACTCCAGGGAGACTAGCGGGGGTCATGATCACCACACAGACGGAGGCCAGGTCTCATTGTGCAGGAAGGCAAGTTCTAGGCACATCAAGATCCTTTCCTTCTCAGACAAGTCCATGGTCGGGTTGCCTTGGCCTCGGGGCCAGGAGTCCATTTCACTGCCAACCTAGACTGAGAACATTGTCACAAACGCTGCAAGTTCAAGCTCAGAGAAGGATACATCTGCTCTCCTGGCAGGAACAGGTGCTCAAGAGTCCAGCTGCAGATGGCCAAGGTGCAGGGGGAATGGACAGCTCCCCCTGGCTGGGACCATGCTCCTTGAGGTAGAAAGGGTCCTGGCAAAACACACTTGGGGTTCCTAAGGTGGGAGGGGAACACTAAATGGTGCCCTGCTTGCCTGACTGTCGTATAAGAACACTGCTGTTTCCTTCAGGGGGGATACCTGCTCAGAAAGAAATGGTGGAAGAGCAAAGGTGGGGCTGCCAGATGGGGACCTGAAGGGCAGCTAAGCTGGGGCACCGAGGCACAATGGGTCGTCGGTAAGTTCCAGGAAAAGCCAAGCTCCCTCAGTGTAGGGAAGGAGGCAGGATTCTGGCTGTGACAAGGGCTAGAGCAGAAAGCTGAGGCCAACGGGAGGACGTTAAGTCACAGAAGGGAAGAGATTACAGCTGGCACTGTGTGCCTCATGTTTTCCAAGGCATGGCCTGTAGGTACCCTGAAGCCTAGAGATACAAAAGTGTCCCAGGCAGGCTGTATTTTTGTGATTTAGCCAGGAGTGCACCTGCTATAGCTTAGAACCCATATGGCTCTTTTACCCACAATTCCTCTGTGCGTGTGTGTGTACCTTACATATTAAGCAATGAATCAGTCTTATCTGTGGTTCAAGGTACATTTTCTGACAAAGATAAATTACCATGATTTCTAGCTGCCACTGGAAGAAGTAAAAGGGAATTTGCTTCCAGTGCAGCAGAAGGCAGTGCTGACACACAGAAGTCTGCTGTGTTCTGCACATCAGCACTCCGGAGGTCAGGGTGGCTAGCTAGCACTTGCGGGCTCAGCCTCTGGCTCACAGGGTTAATTTAGGGCTCAAGTTCTGGGCCCTTGGCTGGGCCAGGGACTAAGAACTCAGGCCTCCTTTTCAAGGGCAGGATGAATGGGGAAATATGCAAATGGACGCCCTGCCTCCCAAGCTGCAGGGGAGGGCCTGCGGCTGGCAGGCGGGCATCACTCCACTCTGGGCCTGTCACATGAAAGGGTTTGCACTCCTGCTGCTGGCTCCTGCAGCCAGGTCAGGCTGGGGCTGTTCTCACCAGAAAACAAAAATCTCTTTCAGACCAAGGCGAAGTGAAGGCCCCAGCCGGTCCAGGGAATGCTATTGGAGGCTGTTGACGATGACCTACTGAGGGTACACATCCCTGAATTCTGACTTCCCATCTAAAGAAAAGAGCCCAGCCTCTTTGGAGAGGGCCCTAGAAGCCTCTGTAGCCTCTGAGGAAAGCACAGGGTGGGGTGGGGGTGGGGTGTCAGGGTTAGGGCAGTCTTGTTGATCTTGTCCTTTTCAAAAGCAGCAACATCGATGGCTGAGATGGAGAAGACACGTTTGTTTGTTTTGTTTTTGTTTAAGGAGACCCTGACATAACTCTTGTGGTGTTCGTGGTGAATGCCAAAGGAGAGACAGAGGGAAGGAAGCAGGGCTGGAAACAAGAAGAACTTGCAGTGTTGCCACAGAGAGGACCTTAAGGACAGAGGCCGATGGTCTTCTCCACCATGTGCTTTTGTGGCTTCTCCAGAAGCAAGGTAGATGGGCAGGGAAATGGGAGGAGACATGAGGACAGGTCTGGACCCCCTGACTCTGAATTACAGTCGGAGCTCCACACTAGCAAACAACACCACAAGCAAGATTTCCAACACAACCGGCAATGGCTTAAAGCCTTTTTCCCCTTTCCTAGCTGTAAAGCTCTAAATTTTCTAGCAATATCACCAGAAAAACTTTCACATGGAAAGGACACATACCAATGCCCTGTGTACCCCCAGGGGCCCCTGGTTTCATCTGATCAGTCCAACTTCATTCAAGGCATATATAGATAACACATATACCATGACTCTTCTTTGAGAAGCTCAAACCGGAGCTTCCGGGTGTGTCTCACTTTCTGAGCACACCTCTTCCTCTGAACCCTCTGGCTTTGCCTGGGTTAAGGTATCTCTATTAAGTCTATTAAGTCTATTAAGTGGCTAGTCCCGAAATTCTTTTCCACACTGAAGTCCTGGTTTGGCCTGAGTGGAGGTCCTTAAAAGATCCAGGGGAACTCTAAGGCTGCTGAAGGTGGTGATAGTGGCTTGCTGTGTCTCTGTCCCCTCACCTCTGATACCCCAGGGTCACCAAGACCTGTCCTTCAGCCACAGAGCAATTCTTGGATCCTACAAGCACATATGTGAGGGAGGCTCAGAATTCTGCTGCTAAGTGATGCAGCAGGCACCATTTAGCTTGAGGGCACAGCCAAGGCGAGGCGCTAACAGCTCATTCAGGAAGCACGTGAGGGTGAGAGGTGTTACGTGGGTCTTCTACAATCCAAGGCATATGACCTTGTTGGCTTTGAAGCCCTAAGAAAAGGTCCAGCCCCGGTAGGTAATGGGCCATCTGCCCCCACCCACCTGCCTCAGTTGTCCTACTTTAGGGTGGGGCCACACAGGACATAAGATGCCAGATGTGTCCACACCTACCCAGGGAGGAGAACCTCGAGGCAGAGGAAGAGGAGGAGAGAAGACCTGTGGGCCCAGGAAATGGAAATCTTACAAGTCATACTCTGCCCTCTGCCTGACCTGCAGCAAGGACACCAGGAACACGTATGCCCAAATCCCCAACTAGTCTGCTGGTTAAAGGAAGGTCCTGTACCCAGACATGGCCAGGCTTAAAAGATGGCAGAGTAGCAGCTGAGTAGGGGTGAGGTGAAGGTTTACCCCAGAAAACCTCCTCCTATCAGCTGAGAGGTATGGTGACCACCACTGAAATTCTCTGCCTGCTAAGCAGGATGTCAGAGGTTAGATGGCTTTGTGAGGCCTCAGCTCTGGAAACAGAACGGAGGGGCTGCTACTTCTGAAGCCATGGTGGTCTTGCCAGCCTGGATGGTTCCTATCTGATACCCCTAATTCCCATGTTGATAAAGTATGCTCGTTCCACTGACCTGAGGACATCCTGTCTAGCCTCTAAGTACTTCCCTATCTGATCTCACTGGCTGGCCCACATCCTACCTTGCTGCTCTCTCTGTCTCATCTCTGATTGTCCTACCGTATAGCCTCAGACTGAGCTTTTACTGTTCAGTTTCTGGTTGACCTTAATGTCGACTGGCCTTTCTGTCATTCCTCAGAACCTACTGTCAGTGTTCACACTGCTCTGCAGCTAGAGCTAAGGTAGGAATAGGTGGGCAGGTAGATCTCTCGGGGGAGGGAGTGTCAAAGTCCCAACAGTTCAATGGAGTGGGAGAAATGGGGCTGATAGTAAGCCCAGTCCTACCTACTCCTTCCAGATCCATAGGTGGGACAGATAGTGCTGTGAGCCAGTTAGTAGGGTTTGCCTATTCAACCAAAGGTTGCTTTGTCTTCCCCCTGCCTCCCCTCCCCATGGTGGCCTCCGATCACTGGGTTGGTTCCTGGCTCCAAAGGGTTCCTATCTGGATTTGCTTATCCCAGGTTCTGAAAACTGAGATTCTGATTGTTGTTGGTTTGAAGCCTCAACAGTCAGCCAGCTTGGAATGTAAGCCTGATCGGGCAGAACATGAGCCAGAGTCAGCCACTCCTAACCTTTCACATAAATCCTCTACCTGAATGCTCAGTCTAGGGTGTGTGTGTGTGGGGGGGGGGGGATGAAGGACATTTCTGGGCAGATGGATAGAGTCAGGTGGGTTGTTGGGCATTGGTTCTAATGCTCTGGTTCAATCGGGATCTGTGTGTCCAAAGGCTGAAGGTCCTTGTCCCCAATTGGTTTTTGATTGATCAATAAAGATGCCAATGGCAAATGGCTGGACATGGGGCAGAACACTTAGAGTTTGAGGGTTAGGATGCAGAGAGGAACAGAGCAAAATCACCAGGATGAGGTGGCAGACAGAAGAAGAGAACTACAGGAGAGCCAACAAGCCATATGAGAATTCGGGTGGGTGGCCATGGCCACTTCCCCGCCTGATTGGGCCTGGGGTAGCAGGGGAAGGTTTAGGAGTGCTCAGCCTTTGAGGTAGCCAAGGCGTTTTAAAAATAAGCTTGTGTGTGTGTGTGTGTGTGTGTGTGTGTGTGTGTGTGTGTGTGTTGTGTGTCTTTCATTCAAGGATCCAAAGATAGCTCCCAGTTGGGTGTGAACGTGCGATCTGCCAGGAGCCAAATCAGTGTAGCAAAAACTCACCACTACAGTGGGTCTAGTTGGAATGAACCAATTCAGGATCTGAGATTATCAACTCTGAATAAGGGAGTTCAGTCCAGAATTTCTGTTGCAACATGTGTGGCCTATTCCCACTTCTCACAGACCCCAAGTCTGCCATGAGTCAGGAGAATATTTGTCATCACTACACCTGGTAAGTGAGTGAGTGGCAGGAATCCATCCCTAGGCAATCTAAGGACAGCTTCCAGGCCAGATCCTGAGATCCTGGATAGTGAGTGAGAACTATGGCTAGGTCAAGGTAAGGGGCTAGGACTATCACACCAGGCCATCTACAAAGGCAGGGAATTGACTGGATCTTCCTCTCAGATATGCTAGGCAATGTGCCTAGAACTCCCTGTCTATAGAGAGACGAGATCTTAGAGTTCCAAAGAAGCAAGAACCCTCTGAGAAATCTCCCTTCTACAAACCATCTATCCTGAAGTTGTGGGACATCCATCCATCCATCCATCCATCCATCCATCCATCCATCCATCCATATTTCTCCTTCACTTTTGGAGCTCCTGAACATCCCAGCCCTGACAATACCAGGGACCAAACAGAATTTGTCTCTGCAAGGTAAGGCCATTGACTGGAGATTTCTCTCAACTATGCTGGGTAGAACAGTCAGCTCTCACTCCAGTTTTTTTTTTTTTTTTTTTTTGAGAGACAATATTGTATACCCCAGGCTGTCTTGGAACTTGCTATGTTGTCAAAGCTATCCTCGAATTTCTGATTGCCTTGTGTCTGCATCCCAAGTGCTGGGATTGCAGGCATGAGCTACCACACTCAGCTTTTACCTCAGACACTTCTGTTGCTGATCTCTCCTCATCAGGACCCTCTGACCTGGAATGCTTTTTCTTTTTTTCTCCTTCATTTCCGGTTGTTAGAAACCTGGCTCTCTTCTGGGCTGCAAGTCTGGGGAACCATTCTGACCCTCAGCTTCTACAAGCGGTTTCCCACTTAAATTCCTCTGGGCCTCAGAGCTTCATGCAGTGGGCGGTGATAACGGCAACATGGCATTGTGGAAAGATTGAAGGGAAGATGTAAGAATCATAGAAACGTGGTGATTGACATACAGTGTGTGCAAGGTGAAACAGAAATGCAGGTGGTGTGTTTACACTCGGTTCCCTCCTTTCATGCAATGAATTTCTATGTGCCTTCTGTGTGTCAGGTCCTGGCTAGATAAACAGCATGCCCATTACTATACAAAACTTGTTTCTTTTTGCAAACAAGACAGACCTTCCCCTTACTGCCCCATGTACAGAACAGCCCTGAGGTCTATCACATCTTTTTAACTGAACTGAGTTCATCTTCAAGAAGGTCAACTGAAGAGCCCTTAGACTCACAAACCCCAGAGAATCAGCAGGGGTGCAGGATGGCTGGGTTCTGCTGCCCCCTGGTGCCAGCACTTGCTAACGCAGCCTTATGCCCATGCAGGCTGCCAAGCAGCTAAAAAAAAAAAAAAAAAAAAAAAAAAAAAAAAAAAAAAAAATTCTTCCCACAAGGTAAAGGCTTGAGTGCAAATTCAAACTTTCTTCCTTTGGGAGTCATGCCTGAAAAACCTGATTTTCCTGGAGCTTCACCCTCAGACCCAATTTTTAGCTGCATTTTTGGACTTCATTTGATTGCTCCAGGCCTCATTTCCCTAGTGGAACCTGGAGCTAGGAATGGGATCTAATGAGGCAGGACTGAGCTAGGCTATGCATGTTTGCACCTGCTTGGCTGGATCTGTCACATCAGCCTCTTGGAACCTCGCCCCACTCCAATAGGGTGTGGTCCAGGTCCCCAGAGCAGGAGTCAGGACTGGAGGTTCATCTCTGCCTCTTTCTGGATACATGTATTCATTATAGCTGCCACTTAGGCTAACCTGGGATACATGTATTCTCGTAACATAATAGTCCCATGCAACACTCCTGGCCTCCAGTCTATTGCTCCTGACTCCACCCAGCCACTGTGTCTAAACGGAGGGTCCTTCTGTGCTCCCTGATAAAAATCCTATCCTCCAGGACCCATCCAACAACCCAGGTCTTCAAGGCAGAGAACCATGAAGACTTAGCCCCATCACAGTTCTTTCTGCATACCTTCAACAGCTCTGACTTCCTCTATTTGGTACTTGGCCTACCTGTCTCTTATAAATGCTCCATGTCCTGTGGAAACCACACAGGCATCACTGGTGGGTAAGGTCTGAGGTTAAGCAGGTTGGATCTTGTAGAAGAGTTTAGAGCTACGCCAGCCTGAAGGAAGGGGTACCCTTTTAGAAATACATCAAGAGTGCTATCTCTTTCCAGTCCACACACAGGTATCACAGAGATGAGCAGGAGTCCCAACTC
Source organism: Rattus norvegicus (assembly GCF_021556685.1). Taxonomy (NCBI): domain Eukaryota; kingdom Metazoa; phylum Chordata; class Mammalia; order Rodentia; family Muridae; genus Rattus; species Rattus norvegicus. The sequence goes on along the minus strand of NC_141543.1, from coordinate 44,372,344 downwards.
ACTGATCCCCACCATCATCTGAGTGCTTGGGATATTTCTTACCAGACTGAGCACACGACTCATGCTGAACTCATATCATCTTCTCCTTGTTTACAATTCAACATTCAGGCTAGATCTGAAATGGTCTGGTATTGTACAGCCCAGAGCTCATGGCTGTCCCTCTTCCAGGTTGCTTTGCCCCCATCTTTCCCTGAGAGCCCTTGAGGTCAACTTTTGTCAGACCAAGGCTTGTTTCCCTAGAGATGCACTGAGTAGCAAAAAGCACATAGACACTGACTCAGACATATCCTCCTGTTTGACAGAGTGGCAGAAACCTGGTAGCTACACTGGGTTATAAGGTAGATTACAAGGCAGAATTCATTCTTAGGGGTGTGTGTGTGTGTATGTGTGTGTGTGTGTGTGTGTAAGTGTGTGTGTATGTGTGTGTACGTGTACGTGTGTGTATGTGTGTGTATATGTGTGTGTATGTGTATATGGGTGTGTACGTGTGTGTGTATGTGTGTATGTGTGTGTGTGTGTGTATATGTGTGTGTGTGTGCATGTATACACATTTCTCAGACCCTTCCATCCCAAGAGAAAGTCTGAGATCTAGCAAAGCCCCTAGAAGGGCAGACATATGATCTATAAAGCCCCCCACTTTATCTGGGTTATTGCATCTAAGGAAAGGCACATGTCTGACTCTGCCTTCCAGCAATCAGAGCAGCTTGGCCCTCTGTGGAAGCAGCTGCCACTTATCACAGGAAAAGCTCTGCTTGATTCTCAGAGCCCTTGTTTAACCCCTCAAAGAGGCAGATTCCCCCTTTCTTATCCAAGCAGGCATGACAGAAACTCAGCCTGACTCAGTGACCGTTGTCTACCAGTTGTAGAGAAGAACTCCCGGTCAGGGGCTTCTCTCACAGCTACTGATGACCCCTATCACCAGTGGCCCTGTAGCCTCCTGACACCTCCATGGAACCACAAAAAGACCAAAGCTTCTGAACCAAAGACCAAAGCTTTGAACCCATGCTGGGTGGAGTTCTTCCTGGAGTAGAACAAAGAGGACCAAGTACTGGGAAGAGGCTCATAGGCCATTTTGTCATGTAGGCAATAAATAGTGTCTGTTACCACCATCACCACCACCACCATCGTCATCATCACCACCAACAGAATCATTCTTATTTTGATTATCCATGACCCCAGTTCTAGCCTGTCTTTGCCTGTTGGGCACATAACAAGACCAGAGTGGCCCTGAGCAACCTGTCACCAGATGCTGGCATACGGAAGGAGCTTAGGGAGCTGAAGGGATTAGAGAGGCCTTAGTCTCTCTCCCCAGCTCAGGAGAACTGTGTCCCTGTTGCCTAACTCAGGACAATTGTGGGGGCAGGGAAAATAATTACCTGGCCCACCATCCCCTCAGGTTCAGACATGATATAGCCAAGCACTTGGCATGGGTTGATCAGCTAAAATTTGAGATCAAATTCCAATCTGTTAAGTGTTATCCATATGGCACTGGGAAAGTCAGTTTTTTAATCTCAACAATAAAAGAGGTCCCATCAACCTACTAGGTTTCACAGTGAATATTAAGAGCAAAGTAACACATGAAAACACATGATTCCCACAAAGAATCAACCTCTGCCCTTCCTTTAGCTCAGAAACAACTTTGTCACCACCTCTGGTGGTGCTGTCTGGATACCAGATAAGAAATACTAGCACAAGGAGAGCATTTGCCCTGGGCTAGGCCAAGCATTTTTCGTGTAAATTACCAGGCTTATTCTGCACAGAGCTGGGGCCAAGGTTGGGATGGAAACCCTTTAGAGGTATTAGCTGGAGACGTGGAGAGGCCAGTGCAGAGAAGTAGTATTGGTAAGGGGGTGGGCCTGTTGGGAGAGTCCAGGTACGGGTGTAGGAATTTGGGGAAACTACCAAGCAAGGATTTATCAGGAGTCCCATAGTTTCCTAAGAGGGTGCAGAGATGAGCAAACAGGGTAAGCCAGGGCAAGTAACCAGACAGTCTTGTCCTCTGGCTAAAGGGCAGCAGGAACCGGTAGTGAGAAAGGTTCTGGCTCGAATCAGGAAGCCCGGGCCGGCTCTGACATACAATTCACCTACCAAGAGACCTTGGGGGCAACATAACTTAGGTTTTTAGTCTCTGGAGATGGACACAGACACAGAAAGTCTGCCCTTCCCTTGGCACTGGGCCTAATCTGATCACCGGTTCTCACCACAAGGAGAAAGGAGCTTGAGAACTGAAGGGAGATTATGGGGGGGTCTCAGCTAGCAAGGCCCTTCCTCCGGACTGACCCAGGTGCTTTCCCAACGCCGCCTATGGGTCCCCACCAGAATTAGGGGGCGGCTCGGGGACCTTGAAGAGACTGCTCAGCAGCCGCAGCAAGGGCTCCGCAAGGTGGGGATGTCACACCCGCACCCTGGGCCGAGATACTACAGCTTCCTGGAGATGGAAGTCAGGATCGGACCGGGACTTACCGGCAAACAGCCAGAGGGAACCCCCCGACACCAAGAAGAAGGTCAGCATGTCGGTGAGCGGGCCCAGCCCGGGCCGCACTGCTTCCCAGGCCCGCAACCCCGCAGCCCCAGAGCCACTGCCGCTGCCGCCGCCGCCGGGTATTTTTAGCCCCCGCCTCCCCGCGCCGCTGCGGAGACCCGGCGGGAGGGGGAGGGCGCAGCGCGCGCTCCTCACGGAACCCGACTCCCAGCCCCGCAGCGCGGCCGGGACTCCTGGGCACAGAGACAGCGGCATCCGAACCGCCGAGCCCGCCAGGGGGAGGGGCTGGCCGCCCGCCACGCAACGTTCTGGGGGAAACGGGCTGGAGAAAGGGGCTCACGGGCGCACAGCCGCTGCTACCTCAACCCTCCACCTACGAACGACCCTTACCTCCGCACGATCGGCCTCCGGGGTTTTATGGCTAGGCAGGCTCAAATGGCAGCGGGGGTCCAGGGCTTCTGTCCCAGAGAGTGCACATGCTGAAGGGCCGGATCCTGGCTGACTCAGACGCCCCCTAGGACCTGATTTTGTAGTCGCTAGGAGTCACATCTGCAAACCCAAGAAGGGAGGGAGTGATGGGGGCCCTTGCGGGGTGGGGTGGTGGTTATCTAGGTGAGGCTAGATTGGATAATACCCAGATTTAATAAGAATGTTCAAGGTCAGTTTGGAGGCCACACAAGGTCACGGAAAGACTCACCAGCTGCCATGTCCCTAGGCATGTCACATGAAGCCACAGGCAGCCACATGGAATCACAGGTGTCTCCCAAGGACACAGGCAGTGATGGTTATGTACAGTACACGAGAACTCAAGTTCCTCTTAGCTGTGATAAATGGCCGTACAGCCAGCAAGTGGCTGATTGCTGAGCTGAAAGGTTGGAATCCCTTTGTCTAGGAACAAAAGGAGGAAGCCTGACTCTGCGATTTTCCAAAAGAATAAAGGTAGGTATTCTGATGGACATCTTCAAGTGGATTTCACCAAGGTCCCCTTATTCTTCAAGCATTCAGGACTCTCTAGGCTTCCAGCACCGAGGACAGCGCTCAAGCAGCTCGGACCTCTCTACTGGCAGGGAGGCACTGGTTAACACTAGGCCAGGAGTAAGAGGGCGAGAAACCAGACATCAGAGATCAGGAAGCAAGGGGTGGATAGGTCAGATTGCTTGCTCTCTGTGCACTTGAACTCATAGCTGGGCTGCAATTCTCTCTCTCTCTCTCTCTCTCTCTCTCTCTCTCTCTCTCTCTGTGTCTCTCTTTCTCTGTGTGTGTTTGTGTGTGTGTGTGTGTGTGTGTGTGTGTGTGTGTGTGAGCGCGCGTGCGCGCATGTGTGGGTTTGTGTGTGCTTGTGTGTGCATGTGTCTCTCTGTGTGTTTGTGTGTGTGTCTGTGTGTTTGTGAGTGTGTGTCTATGTGTGTGTATCTGTATATGTCTGGGTGTATCTGTCTGTGTGTCTCTCTATGTGTTGGGGGAGGAAGGGGGTGGTCATGCATCTTTAGTATTGGTATGTGTGTCTAGGCATATCTGTGTGAGCCTTAGACATGTACAGTCTGCAGAAACATCTACAGTGAGTCTCTACAATAGATCATTCTTTCTCATTACAAGAACCGGGTCTTGGGAAGGCTGCACTTGCTTGAATCCTTCCTGGCAAGGTTTTTTTTTTTTTTTTTTTTTTTTTTTTTCTGGAATCTAAAACTTGGCAGACACCTCTTTGAGAGGATCACAGAGGTTATGTGGCAGCACTGTTCCCACTGGGTGACACAGCAACCTGAAATCTCTCCTTCACTCCCAGCAGCAGTGGAAAACTAATACAGAAGGCCTGCTCAGGAGGAGACCCAGTCAGGGGAAACTTCTAGGCAGAAGGAATAGATAGTTTCAAGTCAGACTGACCTAGGGAGTTGACTAGAATATTATTACATTCATTTTTTAAAAATAATGAAGCCATAAACAGGGTTTATCCCATTGCAATTTCTGATCATATGCCCTGTAGGGCCTCTTCCTTCTAGCGCCTATGGCTCTGCATTCTGTCAATATCCACTGCACACTCATAGACAGGACAAAAAGATCCATCCCCTTATCAGATGCCCTTGCTTCTCTATTATCTGTACACAGGACTCTGCTCTGAACAGAGCAGGGGTCCTAGGAGGCTAGCAGCAGGCTCTGGGGCCAGTCCTCTGCGGCACCAAGCTGCAGGAACATCTAGGCTCCTAGGTGCCTCTGGCAGCCTCTTCTCCAGAGTGATGTCATGGGACACATTTAGCCTGGCCTCCTGCAGAATGCTGCATCCAGTTACTCTTCCTATAGATGTCTCTGTTTCTTGCGAGTATTACAGTTTAAAACTCTGCGCTGGCGCCGGGCTAATGACAACTTAACCGAGTGGGGTTCTGTTTTCCTATGAGCACTACTTGGCTTCTCTTGAGGGACAGAGACAGGAAGACGCTGGGCTGGCTATGGGATCATGGCCAGGTCTCTTTTCACTCTACTATCCCTTCCACTGAGTCATAACGCTGCTGTTTTCTGTACTGAGTTACCCAGGGTCTCTTCCTCCTCGGAGGTCTCCATTATGAACAAGGCAGCTGTGACTCTGAGACCTCTAGACTGCATGGGTCAGGGAACCTTGGAACACAGCGAGAGAGACACCAGCATCCAGAGATGTCCCAGCAAGGTGGGATGGGGATCTTTTTTTTCTTTTTTTTCGGAGCTGGGGACCGAACCCAGGGCTTTGCGCTTGCTAGGCAAGCGCTCTACCGCTGAGCTAAATCCCCAACCCTGGGATGGGAATTTTACATCAAGTCATGTGATAGCTGTGGTCTCCTAGCTCCCATTTATTCACTCTTTAAGCTACTATGTGTTCTCTGCCCTCTTCTGGTAGGAGCTGGGGTGTGGGCAGGCCAGTTAGAAGCAGCAATAAAAGCAGTCTAGTATGGTAAGACTGGAAACAGAAGAGTGGTCCTAACCTAACCCTGAGACGATCTCCTGGGGGTTGAAGCATTCCTATTGGACCTCCAGCCCTAGTGTAAATGATATCCCTGGAGAAGGTTCATATGTTGAAGGCTTGATCCCTAGGTGGCGCTGTTACTGAGAGGCAACTAGACAGTGAGCATGCTCAGCATGCTAATTTCATCAGTAGAGTAATCCCTTGGTGAGTTCGTAGCTGAGTGGGCTTCAGAGATGGGAGACCTGGGTGAAGCAAGTAGGCGAGGAAGGCACGGCTTGGAAGGGTACGTCTTCTCCCTAGCTCTTTCCTCTCATCCTCTCTGCTGTCAGATGAGCGGCTCTGCGTCCTCCCCACCATAAAGCTCTTCCTCTCTGTAGGTCCAGAAACCGCCAAGCAACCGTGGGCTGAGACCTTTGAAACTATGATCCAAGCTAAAACTTTAAGTTGATATTTCTAAGGCATTTTGTCGAGAGTGGCAGAAAGTTGACCAACACAGTAATCAAGGTTGATCAAAGGATAACAGTCTAAATCCTGCCCTGATTTTGTCATTGCATGAAGCCCAGGGGAAGTCTCTACCCTTTCTGTCTCTGTGGATGCAAGTAAATATTGAACTAGAGGATTCTGGTTGAGCACAGGTCTAAACCAGCCTCCATCTCCCCGTTGTCTGGTCTGCTAATGGCCATGAGAAATAGCCCAAGACGGATGGGTTCAGATGATCTTACATGTAGAGCAACTGAGCTATGACCCTTTGGTATTTGTAAGTCTGTAACATGTTTTAAGTCTGGGGGATGGGACCCATGGCTTCCATGTGCTAGGCCGAGTGATGCATTACGAAGAGTTATCATTAGTTAGCCCTGCCAGTTTTGAACATATTTTGAGAATTCTCCACATTGGAAGTACCTCTTTCTTTTGGGACCCAGAAAACTCGTTTTTCCAGCCTTCCTCGAATCTAAGAGTAGGTAAGTGAATTAGGCTGTGCCAATGAGATATGTCTTCATGGGCCTCTGATCCAAAAGTTAGAGATGAGTTGGAGAAAATCCTGTCCAATTGCACCCATCTTGCTGGCATCGGGAAAGTAGCAGAAGCATGGATGGTGGGTGACTATGAGAGCTGTTCTTGGAGATTTAAGGCTCTTTTTTGAACCTCTCATAAATGCTGTGAGTTATGCAACTTCTCAGTATGCTCTTTTTATGCTAAGAAGAATCCATATGGATTTGGAGCCAAGAACTCGGATGGTCTACTTTCCCATTGCTCGAGGACTTTTCAGTCCTTGGAAACTTGTGGCTATGGGGCTAAGCATACAGCATGGCCCATATCTTGCTCCTAATGGATGCCTACACTATGGGGAATGGAGATTCTGGCTAATGAGGCTTGATGAGCTGGACGGGGTCTAAGCTATAGCCCTGGGTGGCTTGAAACTCACTATGTAAGACAGATTAGTCTCACAGCGACTCACCTGCCTCTGTTTCTCCAGTGCTGGGCACTGCAAGTGTGTGCCCATGCTTGGCTCTGGGCTGAACTCTTGAGACTCAGTAAAGAATCTACTCAGAAGAGCCACCCCATCTACAGTAAAGACTTTGAAGATAAGAAACAACAGCTAAAGAAATGTAATGTCCAATTCACGTCCTCTAGTGGGCTTCCTCTCACTTAGTAAAATTGTTTATTGCAGGATGGAGAGACAGTTCGGTGCTTTGCTCGGGAGCCCATACTGCTCTTGTAGGAGACCTGAATTTAGTTGCCAGCACCCATGTCATGCAGCTGTTGCCTATAACGCCTGCTCCAGGGGTTCTGATGCCCTCTTCTGGCCTCTGCAGGCACTGCAGTCACATAAATACAAAGTAGAAGTAAATAAAGACAATTTAAACCTTGTCTAATGTAGAAATTTTGGGGAAATACAGAAACATATACAGTAAGGTTACCCATGGGCTGGTGAGATGGATTATGTTTGCTGCCTAACATGATGACCTTAGTTTAACTCCCTGAACTCTGATGGTGGATGGACGCCCCCAGGTTACTCTATATGTACACCATAGCACAAGACACCCCCCCATACACACATAAATAAGTGTATTTTTTTTTCGGAACTGGGGACCAAACCCAGGGCCTTGCGTTTGCTAGGCAAGCGCTCTACCACTGAGCTAAATCCCCAACCCCATACGTGTATTTTTTAGTTAAAAAATATTTCCTTGGTCAAAAAGAGTAATAGTAGAAACAGCTAGAGAAGCTCTCACTTTGGAGACCTGCTATTGCCCAGATGTCACACGAGGATTCTTTTAGTTCGAAACTCTTTAATGGGCTGACCAGACAAACATAGTTGAAGAGATTTTTTTTAAGACCATTAAATGACTTAGGAGTTTCTGAGAGTTTTTTTCATAAGCACAGGAAGATAAATCAAAGCCCTCGCAGGTTTTCTTGTGTCTACCACCCCAAGGGTGAACAGTGGTCAAACCACTCATTCCCTCACGTTCTCAAGAAGGCTTTTATGCCTGTGTCTCTGGATATACAAGGTTGGGTTTGTTGAAAAACAAAGTACAATGTAAAGACATTGAAAAGGAAGTTGAAGAAAAAATTAGATGAATGTTGTATTGGCTGGGGATGGGGAAAGTCTTTCTATGTAGAAACCACAAAGGAAAAGGTTGGTTAAACTTAAAGTTCTGACACATGCAAATCTAAAAGATCTGCATGCTAAAACCACCATCGAAAAACTAAAAGAGGAACGTACACCATTCTGCAACAAAGGATTTGATGTGTAGCTCAAACCAATCAGAGACAGAGATGTCAGGCACACATACAAAGAGAGACAGAGAGACAGCAGACAGAGAGAGAGAGAGGAAGGGAAGGAGGGAGGAAACAAGAGGGGAGAGAGGGAGAGGGAAAAGGAGAAGCTACAGATGTAGATGGATGAGTCAAGGATAAGAAATGTTTCCCTTTTTGGCATGTTTGGTACTTCCTGACTGCCTATGGAGGGGAGACATGAGGAAGCTGCCAGGGTGGTCTCATCTCCTTTCTCTAGAAAGTACGGCCTAAGATTCTCCTTCCTCTAAACCTCACGGCCACATCTTTGATCCCCGAGAGAGGATCCCTGTCTACCCTGAAGCCCTACTGAAGGAGAGTTCTAGCCACTAACTTTAGTCATTCTATTTTGTCCTTTTATGGTTCCATTTCTGCCTCCTTAACGTCACTCTCCTGACTCCCTCTCTTTATCTGCCTTGTATTCCAGGAATATCAGGAATGGTTGATAGACATCTTTATGACAATAGACTGAAGTCACCCCTCCAATAACATCAGGGATAGGACAGATAACCCACCAACCCTCCATCTATGATGGAGAGGCCCTGCCATGAAGCAGGAGCAGATATCTTTAGGGATGACCGTGATAACGATTTCTTCAGATTGCCTCAAAGAACCAGAGCTGAGATAATGGTCTTTACCAGGATTTCTTTTTTTTTTTTTTTTTTTTTGGTTCTTTTTTTTGGAGCTGGGGACTGAACCCAGGGCCTTGCGCTTCCTAGGCAAGCACTCTACTACTGAGCTAAATCCCCAACCCTTTTACCAGGATTTCTTAATTACGCATACAACTTGACCATAACCCAGTTCTATTTCAACTTACCATCATGCCAACACTCCAAAGACAAACTCTTCCCAAGACAGCCACTTAGATTAGGCTCCTTTTCTTTGTCACCCACCGATACTCATCTCTCTTGCTTTAAAACTCCAGGAGGGGGCACGGGATGCAGTAGATTGGCCTCAAACTTGGCATGTAGCCCAGGATGACCTTGAATCTCCATCCTCCTGAATCTACTCCCTAAGTTCAGGGATGGCAGGCATCCACCGTCATGCCAAGTCTGCACAGTGCTGGGAAGAGACCTGGGGCTTTGTGTTTGTTGGACAAGCGCTCTACCAATTGAACTACACGTCCCCAGTCCAGCCTATCTCTCTAATGCATGTATTGGGATGGGGAGCTGAGTTTAGGCTGTTGAGATTCCCAGAACTGGGACTTTTTGTGCAAAACTCCAATAATACCATCACCTATTGTGTCTGCTGAAGACCCGGGCTATTTTTCTGAGGAGCCAGTGAGACATCAGATCTATCTCAGCCCAAGTTAGGCCAGATGTATCCCAGCAATAAATCAGAGATCATAAGATAATGGGGGTATCTGAGGACTGATGTCCTAAACACCACTTGGCAAACCACATTACAAAGTTCTTACCCACTGAGGACCACCAGTGCTTTTGCTTAGACCTTAGCACAAAGCAAGAAAAATCAGGATTATATGCACATAACTAGTCATTGCCACCACCACCCATTGTTCCTGCAGTCTCTAGGAATTTGCCCAAGACCCCATGTTCCATTGTACCATTAAAGGCTCACAGAGAATGACAGTTGGAGACAGGGCTGGGGATGGTCACCTCCAGAGTAGCTCATGTCTGCCTAGGAACAAGAAATGGAGGGAGAGAAAGAAAAGACAGGGAGATCATCTTAGGATGAAAGGAGGAACTTATGGAGGCCCAGGGAGATCAAACAGAATTTTTTTTTTTTTTTTTTTTTTGGAGCTGGGGACCGAACCCAGGGCCTTGTGCTTGCTAGGCAAGCGCTCTACCACTGAGCTAAGTCCCCAACCCCGCAAACAGAATTCTTAAGAGAGTGGTGCATCCCCTGGACCTGGAAGGAGCACCCAATTCTCAGAGCTCTCTTGAGGAACTGAGAGAGAAAAGGTGTACTCGGCTTCCTGGCTCCTGGCCAGGGGAGTACTGAACAGTCTGTCTAAGAGAAAGAAACAACATCAGAATACTTGGTCTAGGGAACTGCTCTCTCTGTCTCTCTGTCTCTCTGTCTCTCTGTCTCTCTGTCTCTCTGTCTCTCTGTCTCTCTGTCTGTCTCTCTCTCTCTCTCCTCCTAAAATGAGGAATAGAAACTTTTTTTAATGGGAAAATGGAGAAAGCAAGAGCTAATTGTTTGCAAAGAGGAGTGGGAGGAGCCACCGTGTTGAGTAGAGGGGATAAAGAGCACCTCAGCCACCTCATCTCTAAGCTATTTTTAGGCCCTGGTTCCGGGAGGGGGTGAACCCCAGAAAGGATGAAAGAGAATGTCTCTTGTATTTGTAGAAACACCAGGATCAACCACAAGTGCTCAGCCATGACACACTAGGAGTGAATCCACCCAAAATATCAGTTCATGCTATATGTCAGTCCCATGCAAAGTCATTTCCAAGAAAGGAAAAAAAAAAAACCAAAAAAAAAAAAATCTGCACATTAAAAACACCCAAACAGGGAAGTGGCAACGGAACGTTGACCATTTGGGGTAGACTGCCAGGAGATCCATGCTGTACGAGAGTTTGCAGGGTGAATTCCCAGCAGCAGCAGGGTCAGGAGTGAAACAGCAACATCTGTGGAGAGTCAAATTGAAAGCCACAGGGCCACCCCACCCCCTCAGTCACCTCTGTCACTCACTGTGCAGGCCCGTACGTCACTCAGACATCTGGCATTGGTAAAGAAAAAGTTGGTGCTATAGAGTTGCTTAAGGAAGGAGAAATCACAAGGCAGATATGAACCGCAAGAGGACCTAGGAACCATTCTGCTGAGGAAGTGCTTCCTATGTCAGAATCAGCAAAGGCCTGCCAGATAGGGAGAGACTAATCATTCACTTTACATCCCTAGGAAAGACCATGAAGGGTGATGTTAGAGAATGGGGTACCGACCAACTAAAATATTAAGCTTTATAAGCTACTGCAGTTCATGCCTACCATCCCAGTGGGAAGCTTAGGTAGAGAATAGAGAGTCTGAGCTAGCCTGGGCTATACATACACACCCTGGAACCTGTCTATCTCTATACGTCTGTATATGTAGAGCATTACAAAGGTGCCGATTCTCTCCAAAGCCGTGTTTATATTTTACTTTGTTCTCTTTTTTGAGCTTAACAAAGTGAGTTTAGATTTTATTTGTCAGGAAATTTGCCACTGGAAAGAGGGTTCTGCAGTTAAAAGTACTGGCTGCTCTTACAGAGGACTTGAGTTTGATTCACAGCACACACACACACACACACACACTCATACTCATGCACACACACATATACTCATACTCACACACACATATGCATACCACACACATACTCATACTCATACACACACACACACACACACAGGCTCAAACTATCTCTAACAGTACATCTGGGCACCAGGCACAGATGTAGTAGTACAGATAGACAGACAGACAGACAGACAGACAGTAAAAGAAGCCATCTAGGCTAGAAACACAGCTCAGTTGGTAGACTGTTTACAGAGAATGTGTGAAGACCCAGGTTTGATTCCCAGTACCAAATAAACTAGGTTGTGATGGCTGGCTCATGCTCATTGTAGAATTTGGGAGGTAGAGTCAAGAGAATCAGAAGTTCAAGGTCATTGCTGGATATGTAGAAAATTCCAGGGCAGCCTGGGCTACGTGTGATCCTATCTTGTGCAAAAGTAAAAGAAATACAATGTCAAAATTTAAAAACTAAATAAATTGACTAAGCAAAACAGAAAAGATAAAATGCAAATGGCTAGTAAGTACTAGTTAGCCCCACAAGTAATACAAGAAAACGCCAATTAAAACAAAAAGAAAACTAAATGCAGTAATTCACATGCAATCCCAGCACTTGGGAGGTAGAGGTAAAATCTGGAGTTTGAAGTCATCTTTAGCTGTATGGCAAGTTCAAAGACAGGCTAAGCTAGCTGAGACCCTGTCTTAAAAGCAAGCAACATTCCAATTCATATCTTTTATTCGTTATTAAAATAAGGTATGCCCATAGATTAAGAGAAAGGGATTAAGGACGTGGGTTGAAATCAAAGAGAATAGCAATTTGGCAAAACACTCTAAGTTGGCTGTAGGACACACGCCAGTGGGCAGAGGGTAAAGAGTGAGGCATGAGAATCTCTAGTTCAAGGCCAGTTTGGGCTGCACCTTTGCTGGGCATGGTGGCACACACCACTAATCATGGCACCTGGGAAGAGGAAGCAGGAGGATCAGGTGTTCAAAGCCATCCTTAGGTATATTCAAGGCCAGCCTGGGCTCATGAGGCCCTGTCTCAAAAAACAAAAAACAAAAAACAAACAAACAAAAAACCCAAAAACCTGTTTAGTAAGCAGTGTAGACCCAGCAGGTTCACCATACGAATTAATCGTCAGGGAGTGATGTGCAGAAATAGGGTTGCTACAAATAAACATTCAAGGATATTCTCAACACTGTTTCCTCTGACAACTTTAAAGCAGGTGCAGAGGGGCTGGAGAGATGGCTCAGAGGTTAAGAGCACTGACTGCTCTTCCAGAGGTCCTGAGTTCAATTCCCAGCAACCACATGGTGGCTCACAACCATCTGTAATGGGATCTGATGCCCTCTTCTGGTGTGTCTGAAGACAGCTACAGTGTACTCACATAAATAAATAAATTAAAAAAAATAAAGCAGGTGCAGTATCTAGTCGGTTAGAGAAATACATATTTTGTGTGCTCGCAAGATAAAATAGTATATAATCATTAAAAGCAGTGTAATGAGGAAGAAAAATGATTCCTGGGCCTTAACTGACAACAGACCATGAGATCTACTCTTCTAACAGATTTCTGAGTGACTATATGTGTTAAAGCCCCATTTCTTGTGGAGCTATATTCCACTGCAAAACTTATAAGCCACGACACCAAGTACAGCTCCAGTTCATAAAGAAGAGATGTGCTTAGAAGGGAGTCGGTAAAGACAAACAAATTCATCGGGAGAAAACACCTGGGGCTTTGGAGATGGCTCAGTTGGTAAAGTGCTTGCCTTGTAAGCATGGGGACCTGTGCTTGATCTCCAGAATTGGTGTAAAAAACGCTGGCTGTGGTGGGAAGTGCCTGCATTTCTACTACTGGGGAAGCAAAGGTAGGGAACGTCCCTGGGCTTACTGGTCAGCCAGCCCAGCCTGCTCAGGGGATGTTTCAGACCAACCAGAGGCTGTCTTCCAAAACAGACTGAACTGCTCCTGAGTCACGACATTGATCTTGTTCTCTGGCCTCCACCTGCACACGTATGTGCACAACCACACACGTGCACAAGGGCCCACAGGGCAGGGGTTCCTGTAGGTGTCAGACAGAGAAGCAAACTATTCGAAGAGATAAAAGTGAAAACCTGGTGCAGATTGACTTCATCAACAGACTTGGAAGAGGCTTGTGGCTTATTCCTGATGTATTTAAGCCCAATATAATTTGGAAGAAGTTTCCTAAGGTAATACAATCCCTGTTGCACAAGGAAGTGCAATTACACTGAAACTCAGCCCGGGGTAAACGGCATTTTTTCTAAGAAGATGGGCTCTAAAGATACACTACCTGTACTAGCCTAAGGGCCAAAGGCTCTGGCCTGTTCTCAGTCATTCGGATAGCATAGAGGTCATTTGGGCTATTAACCACCTCTGCTCCTGCTTGTGGGAGCTTGGGGAAGCCCCTGGCTGTAAGGGTCATTTAGATTACTAAGATACCTCAGGCCCTGGTTGTGGGAGTTTGATACGGGCTGCTCCAACAGATAACACAGATCCCCAGGCTGTTAGTTCCCTCCAACTTCCAGCTTCCTGGATGGAAGAAGTTTTTGTTTGTCTGTTTGTTTTGCTTTTGTTTTGTTTTTTATCTTTCCCACTGGAAAGACAATCCTTTGTGCATAACATCCCTGTATTCTCTGGAGACCTGTGGATATGGATATGAAGGCCTCCCTGTTATGCTCCCAACACATGGGTACACCCACACACAGAGAAGTGAATACCTCTGAACTGGGGACTGAGGTAGGTTTTGGATTCTTTTAATGCTTTTCTGAGGTTTTTATGCTATTTTATTTTGTTATTTTATTATTATTATTATTATTATTATTATTATTATTATTATTATTTGTGATACTAAGGTTACCCAGGACCTTGTCTAGGCAAGCCAGTCTACCACCAAACTACATCTCCAACCAACAAATTATTTTTGTCATGAACATAACTCACATTTGTGACCACAAAGAAAAAGGCTAGAAGCTTTAAAAGAATGCAAGCTAAGGGCTGGGGAGATGCTTTGGGGGTTAAATTGCTTACTGCCAAGCCCGATGACCTGAGGTCAATCCTCAGGAGAGAACTGAGTTCTCTAACTTGTCCTCTGACCCCAACACATGCACAGTGGCAGCCTTGCAACCACCCCTCCCGTATCGCTACACAGATGGATGAATGTAATTGAAAGAAAAGTGTAAAACCTCCTAAGTTGGGCTGGCTCCGTGGAAAAGAACACCTGTTCCTGCAGAGGGCCTGGGTTTGACTCTCAGCACGTGTGGTTAGCAACAATCTGTAACTTCAGTTACAGGAGATCCCACAGCTTCTTCTGATCTCTGTGGGCACCAGGCTTGAATATGGTGCACATTCGTACACGAGACAACACGCACATGCAAAGAAAATAAATCTTAATTCTTTTAAGCACGCAAGCTCAGACTTATATCACAGTTGGTTCTTCCTAACGCAGGGTTTCCTTTTCCTGAGGATGATGTCTTCATTTCCCCTGCCTCTGTAGAGAAGCTGAGGGTGGTGCTGCTGGTGGGGCACCTGCAGTTCTGGGAGTGGAGGTAAGGGCTACCCAGTGGGTGTGGGATCCTGATAACAGAATGACAAGTGGGAGGAAAGAAAAGTTCAGACTGAGGAACATCTTCACCCCATACCGCTGCCCTGATCCCGATCACCAAGTCTTTCCCATGAGTCACTGTCAACTCATCCCTGGGCCGGGCCCAGGTCCGGAATCCCCGGAGCAGCAGGACAGGACTGTAGAGTTGGCCTGACTCAGCCTTTCCTAACCTGGCCTCTTCTTTTACTTTCTGTCTCTTTTATTGGAACAAGGTCTCACTAGGGTTCAAGCCTTAGTACAAGTACACAAGCTTTGCTTGACCCATGTGCCTTCCAAATACCTTTCTTCTCTTCCCCATCACACTCCGGAAGAGTCATTTGCACTCCCCATCTCTGTACCGTGTCGCTGACATTGTCACTTGTCAAGGTCACCGATGGCTGTCCACATCCAAGGCACCTTTTTTGCTCAGCTGATGGGGATTGCTTTCCTTTCTTAACTTTGGACTGAACAAAACACTCCCAGGCTCTCTGCCTTCCCCACTGGCTGCTGCCCCTTTGTTTTCCCATCTCTCCTTCTTGGTTGTCACAGTGAACGTTAGTGTCTTGTGACGTTAGTTCTGGCATACTTTCCTAGACTCCATTCTTCCCTGAGCCATATATTCTGCCATGAAAACAATCAGTGTAGCCCATCCTTACTGCCATGGCAACAGGTGATATAACTTAGTACAATCAAATTGAACGAAAGTCCATGGCTTTTATTATATGACTGGTTCATAGAAGCTTCAACTGGTGGGCATCATGACTTGAACCACAGCAACCCTTTGCCCCCTGAGAAGAAAGGCTGAGGACGGATAAATCCATGGAGGAACTTACAGAAACTTGTATCAAGATTCTCAACTCCAACTGGACTTTGCAACTATTGCTGTCAGGATACCTAGTTGATGGCCAGGCTGGGCGTGATGTATCTTCTGTCATATGCTGGCAGTGATACTCTGATCCATGCAATTGTACAAACAGAACTCTTGTGCTCTTGCTGCCCTATCACACTGTCCTCCTGTGGTCCTTCTCATTTTGGCTCATAGCTTCCCGTCTTTAAAGGGGCACAGCTGATCCTGTGCTAAAGCCTTGATTCCTTTCATTAACATTAACACAGCTGTGTTTAAAACATGAGTGGGGATGAAGGAGGGAGGAGCCACCAGATAAGGGCACTCGTTGCTCTTTCAGAAGACCTGAGTTCATTTCACAACTACCTGTGACTGCAGATTCAGGGAATCTGACTCCTCTTCTGGACTCCAGGGGCACCTAC
This sequence comes from Rattus norvegicus, assembly GCF_021556685.1. Taxonomy (NCBI): domain Eukaryota; kingdom Metazoa; phylum Chordata; class Mammalia; order Rodentia; family Muridae; genus Rattus; species Rattus norvegicus. Next base: position 44,356,048 of record NC_141543.1, on the reverse strand, counting down.
ATGCATGTGGCGTACAAGCACACACACAGATGCTCCAAAAAATAAAAATAAATCTTAAAACAATGCAAGGGGGAGCATTTATTCCTCACCAGGGAACCGAGACTTGAACAGGTAACCCTGCTTCCACTTCTGTCCCAGTGCTGCCCACATTGTCATGACAGCCAGATTACTCTTTGAAGTCCATAGATCAGTCAACTAGCCTGCCTAAAAACATCCGACTTGGAATAGAAGACCAAGTCATGTGACCTCACCTAGTCTTCTGTCTAGATTCGTCCCCTTCCCTGCCTGCTCTCTGACTCCACTGGCCTGTTCCTCCTCAGACCCCCGCCTGCTCCCATCACTTGTATAACCCCCTCCCCCTTCCTGCCACTCTGAACTCAGATGTCTCCTTCTGAGGCAGGTCTTGTCAGTGACTCGTCTCATGGCACCTGTCCAGTCACACACTGCCCTGGTCTATTGTCCTATTTAGTTGATAACACAGCAGTATCTGAAATTTTCATTTGTGTCTCTTAGTAGTCTCTCTCCCTCTCCTGCTGGAACTTCCTGGTGAGAGGCTTAGTCTCATCTGTTGCAATATTTCAGGGCCTAACACTGTGTTTGAACCAACTGCAATTTCCATTTGTATCTGTGACCGTCACTGAGGCAGAAAGTGGTTGTGGTTGCTATCATAGGAATCTCTGCCCCACTGTAGTAGGCATAAGTTCTCTGACAGGCTTCTGGGTAAAGTGAGAGTGCGGAGGCAAGAGAGAGGTTTCTGAAGAGAATCTGTGAGACTTTCAGGACCAGGTTTCCAGAGGATGCTTTTCAGCAGTACCCAGCGGTCTATGGAAAAAATGTCAAAGGAAAGGGGCCAGAGAAACTACTGTGCCTGCAGTCATGGGAAGTCCCAACTCCGAGAGGCCATGGGGGCAGGGTGTGTGTATGAGGATCTCAAGTCACACTGAGGCCTTTAGTCACATATTCCTTGCCTTTGGGGAGCCATATTGACTACCTTGACCATTGTGGGGGTGGATGATGCCATCTGTGAAGGAGTGGTCACTGCTGCCATGACAGGCTTCAGATGAGATCTGAGGCTTTGCTGGACTGGACCACTAAGGCCCAGGCTAGGGAGGGGCCGCCACACATGCTTCCTGGTACAACTTCCTTTCTCCTGTCTGATGGGCAAATGTTTCTGGGGCCTTGGCCACAGTTTCCTGTCTCCTTCTGAGAGCAAACGACACACAGTCTCAGCCATGCCCTACCAACTGATGTTATACTAAGAGAGGGCCAGAATTCCCCTGAAGACAGACTAGGCATGTGCAGATGGTTATCTGCCCTCCCCCACCCATCCCATGGCACCCCATGACTTGGACTCAGAGTCAAGTCACCTGATATTTTGGGGATGGCAACTCTGGGCAGACTTGCTCTCAATACAGTTCTTTTGAGGGAATCTACAAGCTTTAGAATTTTCCATTTTCTGATTGCATTGGTTGGCTTATGTCAACTTAACATAAATCAGGACATATCTGGGAGGAAGGAATCCTAATTGAGAAAATATCCCCATATGAATGACATGTAGGCAAGTCTACGGCATTGTCTTGATTAATGATTGGTGTGGAGGAGCCAGCTTACCGTGGGCAGTGCTGCTTTGGGCTTCTGGGGTGAGTACTGTGAGAGAGCAGGCTAAGGGAGGCATAGAGCAAGCCAGTAAGCAGCATCATTCCACGGCTTCTGCGTCAATTCCTACCTTCATGTTCCTGCCCTGCTTCCGTTCCTGCCCCGACTTCCTCAGCGATAGACTATTACCTAGAAGTATACGATGGAGTAATGCCTTTTCTCCACAAGTGCTTTTGACCATGATGTTTATCACGACAATAGAAAGCCAACCAGAACACCGACCAAGGGTCATGACCCCTGACCTTCCATCTGTCCTTCTCCTCAAGACTGCATCCTCTGCTGACATCCTTTCTCTGAATTCTTGTCCTTCCAAGTCATCTCATATGGTTCTTCCCCTGGGAACCGCTTCCATCTCCTGCTACCATAGAGAGCAACAACCCTCCATCCCTCCTCAGCCCCTGAACAGTGAGGTTCTCCAGGAAGATGCCTGGATCTAAGGGATGCAGCCACCCTGACCATTGTATTCAAAACCAATGTCTCTCCCTCTCTTCAACACTCCTCTTTCCTTTAATTTTCTACTTATTCTAAGGCATTTATCACCTAGCACATCACATGAGCTTTACGTTAGCCATATATGTATTTCTAATTTAAATATAACACACACACACACACACACACACACACACACACACATACACACAGACCACAGTATGTACACTTGCCACAGCAAGTATGTGGAGTCCAGAAGGCGACTTTCAGAAGTCTTTTCTCTCCATCCACCCTTATAAGGGTTCCTGAGATGGAAATCCATCTCAGGTCATCACGCTTGACATTTATCTACTGAGCCATCTTTCTATCCCAGGACTGTACCGTTGTTGTATCTCTTTTATGCTGAGTTTTACAATGGTGGGTGAGCGGAGCATTTATGACTCTCAAGTCCTCTGAACTGTCTTTAGGAATGAGTTGGTCTTTATTTGGAGTTGGGGTTGAACCTAGGGCCTTGAATGTGCGAGGCAAGTGCTCTACTGTTGAGCCCTAGTACCATGCTGAACAGTAGACCATCAGTGAGTGTGTGTATCCTGCCGGGATGTGGTGCTCTTTGAAGGTAAGGTCCAAAGCTAAGTCATCACTGAGACTCAGGACTTGATGCCCCGATAAAGTAGAGCCCTTGCCTAGCACTCAAGGGCCTTCTCATCTATGACTTAGCTTGACTTATGGTTTCCTTGGCATAACACATGGGACGAGGTTCCGGTTGAGAGAGCAGCCAGCTGGGCGGCTTTGCCTTTCTCACTGTGGTCACTCTCAGCTGCCTAGCTTACCAGTTATGGAGTCACTGCATGTCTTTAAAAATCAATAAAAGAAATAGGGGCTGGGGATTTAGCTCAGTGGTAGAGCGCTTACCTAGGAAGCGCAAGGCCCTGGGTTCGGTCCCCAGCTCCGAAAAAAAAAGAACCAAAAAAAAAAAAAATCAATAAAAGAAATAAAAACGTTTAACTGAGAGCTGGCATACACTCTCTGTGGTGAAATGCACAGGCATGTACCTGAACTTTTACACACACACACACACACACACACACACACACACACACACACACAGACACACACACGTAGAGGCAGAACTCACACCAGGACTTGGAATGTCTCCGGTGTCCTAGGAGCTTCATGTTCCTTCCTCCTCTCCTAAAAGACCAGTAGATAGGCTAGCCTACCAGCACCACGGATAAGCAGAAACCAAACAGAAGAAACATGCCCACAAACCATAGCTTTTAAGCACAGTGATTTGGGGCTGGCGAGATGGCTCAATAGATAAAGGTGCTTGTCACCAAGACTGATGGCCTGAGTTCAGTCCTGGGGACTCACAGAGTAGAAGGAGAGAACTGACTTCCCAAGTTCTTCTGACCACCACATGCTGAATTCTATCAACTCTAGTATTTTACACCCCCAGAAAACAAATTTTAAGATTAAAGAAAAATAGTGTTTACATTTTAACATTCAAATATATCACGTTTTTGCTAAATATTTAATAATAATGTATACAAATAAAACACTATGTATAAATACAAGTGCATATAAACATACAAATAAATACAATAAAATGTGTTTGAGAAATAGTTTAATCTTTAAGCAATAAGTAAAAATTCGAATAGTTTTTAAAAAAGATTTATTTATTTACTATATATAAGTACACCGTAACTGTCTTCAGACACATCAGAAGAGGGCATCAGATCTTATTACAGACGGTTGTGAACCACTGTGATTGCTGGGATTTGAACTCAGCCCTCAGATAGGTTTATGCCCACCAAGAGGTTTTGCAACCATTCATTTCTCAGTAAAGACAATTTACAAAATGAACTGATGGCATTAAGAAATTGATTACAGGGGCTGGGGATTTAGCTCAGTGGTAGAGCGCTTACCTAGGAAGCGCAAGGCCCTGGGTTCGGTCCCCAGCTCCGAAAAAAAGAACCAAAAAAAAAAAAAAAAGAAATTGATTACAAGGGCTGGAGAGATGGCTCAGAGGTTAAAAGCACTGACTGCTCTTCCAAAGGTCCTGAGTTCAATTCCCAGCAACCACATGGTGGCTCACAACCATCTGTAACAGGATCAAATGTCCTCTTCTGGTGTATCTGAAGAAAAGACAGTGCACACATACATAAAATAAATAAGTTAATTTAAAAAAAGAAGAAATGGATTCCAAATGGAAACACTGAGGTGAAGGGGTGGTGAGATGACTCAGTATGTAAAAGCACTTGTGTGCAAGCTTGGAGACCTGAGTACAATCCCAAGAACCCACATAATAGGAGAGGAAATCTCAATCCTAAGAATTGCTTTTGGACCTTTTCAGTTGCACTGTGGCGCACACACACACACACACACACACACACCACATCATACACATCACACACACATCATACACGAAATCACACCTACATACACCACACACACATCATACGCATATCTCACTCTTCACACACACATTATACATACATCACACATGCATACATCAAACACACATCACACACACAGTATCATAATACACATCACATACATTATACACATACATCACACACACATCACACACACACATCACACATATCACACATACACACATATCACACACATCACACATACATGGATCACACACACAATTAAAATAAAACTTGAGATGAAGGAAGAGCCGAGAACATGGGCAGGTAGAGATGGACAAATGCAGAAGTGTGAGGAAACACCAGGCCCCAGTGGTGTTTCACAAGAAGTAAGTCAGGAAGCAGGCAAGCAGACTCCTTGTATTTTCTGAGAGGAAAGTAACAACTAACCTTAGACATTAATAAGTGAGGAATGCTATTGTTTCTGGGGAAACTGTTAGAGGGATAGAAGCAGTGTGTAGGCTCCCAAACTAACAGAGGGGGAAAAAAGGCCAATAAAATGCCTAACGGAGATAGTGAAAAAGGAAAAGTTACAGAATAAAAGAAGCAAGTCAGATGGAAATCACCGTGTGAGGTGATAAGTGGAACCAAACCATCACGTTATGTTAAGAATTAACATAACAATTAAACACCTACAGTGAAAGGCGTAGTTCAGACTAAAAAGCAAAACTTTGTTATATACTTTCCAAGAGACAAGCCTAAATGTGACAGAGGTTGAAAGTAATGGACCAGAGAAAGACACACAACATGTTAAGACATATAACATGTTAAGACATGCAACATGTTAAAACATGCAATGTGTGCAATAGCTAAAAGAAGCTGTCAGAGACATGTAAAAGCAGGACAAACAAGACTTGAAGCAAATAGCCTTTCTAGAGCAGGAAAGCCATTTTATCCTAAAAAGTTGTTGAACTTAAAAGGCATGTTATTTAAGATTTATGTACATATTACAAAAATATAAAGAAAACTCATGGAAGGTTTTTCACATATTCTGACTGAAAAAGCAAGCATGCTAAAAATCTAATAAGGGTCTATATCAGTTACTCCTCTGTTGCTGCGATAAAATGCCCTGACAGAAAGAAACGTAAGGAAGAAAAACTTTTATTTTGGCTTAGGGTTCCCATAGAATCCATCACAGTGGAGAAGGCACGTCAACAGGCCAGGAGAGCACGGCGGCGGCGAACAAAGCTGGCTAATCATATTTTCATCCACATTCAAGAAGCAAAGAAAGAAAACTGGAAGTAGAATGAAGCTATAAAACCCCAAGGCTCACCCCAGTGATAAACTTCCTCCAGCAAGGCTCCCACCTTCTAAAGGTTCCATTATCTCCCCAAACTATGCCACCAACTGGGACCAAGAGTTCAAACGCATTTAAAGTCAATTCGATGAGCTCTAGAATCATCTGGGAGATGAGCCTCTGGATATGTCTATGGGGGTGATCGTCTAGGTTAACTGAGGTGAGAGGAGCTGTCCACTGTGGGTGTCACTATTCTCTGAATCTGGGGGGGGGAGGGGGGCGAAAGAAAGAAAGAAAGAAAGAAGGAAAGAAAGAAAGAAAGAAAGAAAGAAAGAAAGAAAGAAAGAAAGAAAGGAAAGAAAGTGCCGAGCACAGGCATTCATCACTCTCTGTGTCCAGACTGTGGAGTCAATGACACCAAATGCCTGAAGCTCCTCTGAAGTCCTCAAAGGCCAGGACTTCTTGCCACGGGGCACTGTACCCCTGAGCAGAAATGAACTCTTTCTCCTTTGAATTACTCCTTGTCATGGTATTTTGTTACAACTAGAAAAGTGGCTTGCAGAACACACCAAGAGCACCTGACCAATGAACACATGTAAAATGTTGCATCCAGTAACAAAAGATACTAGACTATTTCTAAATATACACGGAACATGTATAAAAATTGACCATACGCCAGACAGTGCAACCTTAGGGAACTTGAAAGCCTGGCGTTATCTATCATTCTTCAATATGGCATGCATAGACACGTGGCCAGTCCTATGATGGTGTTGCATGTGGAGAATATACACTGTATTCTGAAGACTTTGTCCAAGGAAGGGGGATGTAAATACTTATTTAAAATCATTACACATATTTCAGTATATTACATTAAACTAAAGGGTGAAAAAATTAATTTCTTCCTGATCCTTTTTATTAAAAAAATTAAGTATGTATGTACACATACACACACACACACACACACACACACATACCACACCAGCATACGTGTGAAGATCATGGACAACATGCAGGAGTCTGTAGTCTATACCTTCCTTTCATTGTGTGGTTTTGGGGGATCAAACTCGGACCCTCCGTAGTTTCCAAGCATCCTGATGTGCTGAGCCATCTCATTGGCCCCAGCACAGGCATTAACAAATTAAGAATGCCACGTGGGCTTACACTGTGTTTCCACTGACTGGCACTGGCCCGGGGAATGTCCTCTGACCATAATGCAAGTAAGTGGGACTCAGAAGTGAAACACACAGCTCAAAAACAACGAAGCTAAGAGCATCCAAACACGACTACTGAGAAATACACTTCAGACGCTTGTATCAGAGAAGAAATAAAACTAAACCCGAGTTAAAAAATAATAATAGATAATGCACGGAGCCATATTGGATTTGGGCCTAGTCGCTTTTTGAACTGCATGGCTCAAAGTGACTAGGTGACTCTGGGCTGTTTGGCCACAGAGACTCACCCCTAAGATGACTGCCTTAAGTCTTAAGATTGTTGAATGAAAGCCTCTCCCATGAATTTATGGCACAGGAAGATAACATTCAAGGGATGCCTCAGCTCCCTTAGCAGATACCTGTTACCTCCTGAATCAACACCCGGTGTCTCCACCGCCTGACCTCTTTGCCTCCAGCTATCACTACCTATATCCGCACCTCCCCCTCCTCTGTGTTTCACAAAGGACACTCCCCCTACCTGAAAGCCTTAAAAGCTGTAACGTTCACCCCAATAAACCTTGACAACAGAACTTTTGCTTGGTCTCCTTCTTCTCTTCACCCCCATTTTGGCCCACAGGTAGAGAGCCTCTTCGGGACCCTGAATAACTGGGTCCCTGCTGGCAGGGACAATATAATATCAAGTTTTATGGGGGATACTACATTCAAAGCAAGGGCTACACACTCCAGTTCAGAAGACAGATCTAGTCCACAGGTCAAGTTTATAAATAAAGTTTTTAAGATGCATTCTGCCTTGTTGTCTTTTGGACGAGCTCTCGTTCTAGCCTTGGTGGTTCTTTAACTCACTGTGTAGCTCAGACTGGTCTAGAACTTGCTATGATCTTCTTGCCTTAGCCATCCGAGTGTTGAGGTTACAAACATAAGTTACCACTTCTGGAAAGATGCATTCATTTCTGATTTGTTGCCTACCACTGCTTTTGGTCTACATCGAGAGGATTGTGCTCTACGGTTGAAAAAGAGCCACCATGCCAAATATAGCCACATCCGCCCTTTATAGAAAAATTGACTTGATATCATATATGGTATGATTATATATACATATGTACATATGCATATACATACATACAACTAACAGACAGCATTCAAACACCACTACTGAACTGATACACATTAAACAGAGATGCTCATGTTTTAAATTTTTATTACATTCATTTATTCGTATGTGCAGTGTGTGTGGGAGTACACCATGGCACAAGTGTGGCCCTCAGAGGACACTGTGGGTGTTAGTTCTTTCTTTCTACCATGTGTATCCTGAGGATAAAACTCAGTTTATCAGGCTTGGCAGCAAGTGGTTTTTTTCCACTGAGCCATCTCTCTGGCCTGAGAAGCTCATATTTTAAAAGTTATATACTAGCAAAATCTGGAATCGGGATGACAAATTAACAGAAAATTACACCCTCCCTCAGAATTGGCATAAGAAGAAATAAAAATACATGTATAATTTTATAACCTATATAAACACCATAGTCAGTAAGAGAGCTCTGATCCCCGGATGACAACAGGGCTGCACTCTATTAAACACATAGGAAGATATGGCTCCTGTTTGTAAGGCTCTTCTGGAAAGTCCAGCATGAGGAGAGGTACCTGTGATACCAAAACTGAACAAAGCACAAGTAAGACACTACCACCAGAGAGACTAGAGATTTTGCTGTCCTGACCACAGCGCTTCTGTAAGGGAAGTGCTGTAAGTGAACCATGGTTCAGGACAGGTGATGCTGTACTGCCCAACACAGCTCCCTTCCTCAGCAAACTAATCTTCCTAGGATGGATGGATGGATGATGGATGGATGATGGATGGATGATGGATGGATGGATGATGGATGAATGGATGGATGGATGGATGGATGATGGATGGATGGATGATGGATGGATGATGGATGGATGGATGGATGGATGGATGATGGATGGATGATGGAGGGATGGATGGATGGATGGATGATGGATGGATGATGGATGAATGGATGGAGGGATGGATGGACGATGGATGGACGATGGATGGATGATGGATGGATGGATGGATGGATGGATGGATGATGGATGGATGATGGAGGGATGGATGGACGATGGATGGATGATGGATGGATGGATGGACGATGGATGATGGATGGATGATGGATGGATGGATGATGGATGGATGATGGATGAATGGATGGAGGGATGGATGGACGATGGATGGATGATGGATGAATGGATGGATGATGGATGAATGGATGGATGGATGGATGGATGATGGATGGATGGATGGATGGATGATGGATGGACGATGGATGGATGATGGATGGATGGATGATGGATGGATGGATGGATGGATGATGGATGGATGGATGATGGATGGATGATGGATGGATGGATGGATGGATGGATGGATGATGGATGGATGGATGGATGGATGATGGATGGATGGATGGATGGATGATGGATGGATGGATGGATGGACGATGGATGGATGATGGATGAATGGATGGATGGATGCATGGATGGATGAATGTATGTATGTATGTATGTATGTATGGTTGGATGCATAGATGCATGGATGCATGGATGCATGGATGCATGGATGGTATCAGAATAACATGTATAAACTGAAGTTTTCCCAAGCAAACCAAAACATATACCTCCCTAAGCCTCACGCATGAACTTAGGTCCAAACAAAACCTAAAAATTAAGATATAAAACCCAGAAGTCCATAAAAGTGGTCACCGTGGACTTATCTGGACTATAGATATTCTCTTGAATAACCAGGAAGTAGATTTGTGTAATCCATTCCGTTAGAAGATGAAAGGAGAAAATATGTGTGATGGTCCCACTCTCTGTGGAACAATTAGCACATGTTCAGCCTGAACATTCTTAGCAAACCTGGGAATCAAAAGGAATTTCCCTAATCTGCTAAAGCGAATCTTCTGTCGCCTGAGAGGAAACAACATCCTGCTTCATGGTAAATGATGAGATTATTTTCCTCTGAGGTCTGTTACGGACATGGATGGTGACTGAGAGCATGAGCTCATGTAGCAGGATGCAGGGGGAGGGCTGAGGGGGCCTGGCTTATGCAGCAAAGAAGGGAAAAGAAATAAGGTGCATGAAAAACAGAAAAAGTAGACAGCAATCGTTCCTTACACGGATGGTCCACGTATGTAGATCCAATGGAAGCTACAGAAGAGGTTTCAGTTCATGAGTAAATGCTATAACTCTGATGGAGATGAGATCAAGCTATAAAAAGCGATTACGTTTATCTATATACTCAGAGGTTCATTAAGCTCACATTTGAGAAGATGCGTTGCTTTTGAAAACATTTCTAGACACTAAGATGTAAATCTGATAGAAGTTGTATAAGCCTCGTGCCAAGAAAGAAAGTTAAACTTTACTGAGATATTTTAAGGTATATTTTTATTTTATGTATATAGGTGTTTTGCCCGCACTCTGTGCATGTCCCAGAAGCCAGAAGAAGGTGTCAGATTTCCTGGAACTGGAAGTATAGATGGTTGTGAGTTGCCACACGGATGCTGGGAACCCAGTGTAGGCAAGTCCTCTACAAGGACAAATGTGCTTAACTGCTGAGCCCTCTTTCCAGTTCCAATTGAGAAATACTGCCGAAATAAAAAGAGATGCTGTGTTCTTCCTTTTAATTTTTTAACCGCAGTTATTTATTGTGTACCCGTGTGTACGCGCACACTCACACATACGCACACGCATGTGCATGCAGAAACATGCCTGCCAGTGTGTACTGGTGGCAGCCAGAGAATTACTTGTGTCCCTTCTTCTGCCCCGTAGATGCCTGGGATTGGGTTTTGGTTGCCAGGCGCCTCTACCCACTGAGCATTTCATCCAGCTGATGGTTCAGTGGGTAAAGTGTTTGTTGAGCTAGTATGAGGACCTGAGTTTGGAAACCCTGCAATGCATACATAGATGATAGATACAGATATATAGATATGGGCATTATATGGAGGTACAAATCCATAACCCCAGAGCTGGAGAGGGGAGGGGTGTAGAGGTAGGCAGATTTATGCAGCTATTGGCCAGCCAGTCTAGCCAGTTGGCAAGCTCCAGGTTCAGTGAAAGATCTTGTCTCAAAACATAAGAATGAGGGCGATAGAGAAGGATGTATGGAGGGCACGCACACACACACACACACACACACACACACACACACACCACACACACACATACACACACACACCACACACACACACACACTGCACCACATACACACCACATATACACACACACACACACACACACACACTGCACCACATACACACCACATATATACACACACACACACATACTCCACACATATACACACACATGCTGCATCATACACACTCCACATACCACACACATACACACACCACACATATAGCAACACACACACACCACACACCACACATACACACACATACACATACACACACATACACTCCACACCACAGCACACATGTACACACACCATACCTAAAACACACCCATACCCACACATACACCACACACATAACCCCCACCCCCCAACCCATACACACATATCCCCAAACACATACAGAGAGAGAGAAGGGGGGAGGGAGGGAGGAAGGGAAGGAGAGAGAGAAACCCTTGAAGGAAAAAGACAAGCTGGGAGAATTTTCTCTACCATATACCAGGATGCATTATAAAGACACTGATAGTGATGTCATTAGTTCAGGGAGGGGTGATGGAAGAGTGTAACAGAATAGAGAGCAAGAAAAGACCCATACCCACATCCACATGAACCTTTGAAATGGGACAGAGGCAGCAATGCAAGGCAGCAGAGAAAAGGCAGCCTTTAAAACAATAATGTTGGAGCAAGTGAACGTTACTATGGAAACGATTAAATCAAAGCCTGGCTCGTACACTCCAGATTGATTAAAGGTGTCAATATGAAAGGTAAAACCACAGAAGTTAAAGCTAGGCCAGGAGAAAAAGATCTTAGGACGCTGAGGATTGTATGGAACTCCTACACAAGACAGAGATAGCTGAAGAGAGTGCTCCAGGAGGAATCAAAGAAATTAGCTGTGGAACAGAAAGCCTGACCTTGGCTGAGTCAAAGGGAGACAACTCCTGGAAAGGCACTACTGAAGGCCAAGTTACTCCTTAAAAAGTTCACAAGGGTGTACTTTTGCTATTAAGGGCTGCTTGCCTCCTCTAAGAGCTCAGAGGCTCCCCAGCAGGCTCTACCATTAAAATAAGTATGGGCGCAATAGCTGGACAGTAAGCCAGCTCCTACAAACCCTGAGACTACACTTGAGGCCGCAGTCTGAAGCCAGGGGTCTAGCCATAGGCACCTGTGCCCCAATGACTTTGCTTTTGGAATAGCAAGGAGGAGAAGGACTGGTGCCCAGGTTCTATACAGCTCTGAGCCATGGGAGCTCAGAGGTCAAAGGCCTGGGAGAGCTGCTCAGCACTTCAGCAGGACTTTGGGAATAATACAGAGTTTTCAGAGAGAGGCCCAACTGCCAAGAGTAACCTGAGTATGCTCGAAAGCCAGATGAGGTGTGGAGGAGGAAGGGCAAGCACTATGCTGAGTCCAGGGCAGCCTAGTTAGTGGTGCATCAGAGGTAGACATGTTGGACATAGCTGGTCCAATCATAGCCAAGTCCAAGCATGTGGCCAGTGGCACCATGTGAGGATCTGAGGGCTCCTGACTCACATCTATCCATATAAACTTACTCTGAGGGGTCTGGAGAGATGGGGTGGAGCTTGAGAAGACTCAGAAGAACTACTTAATATCTTTTCTTGATCTGTAATCTTTTTGACAAGTCCATTGATGTACGTGTCATTTTCTGGAACATCCCATGGGTAAAAACTACTATTGTTCTTATTTTCTTAACTGAAATGGAATTACATCAGTGTCCTTCCCCCTTTCCCCTTTCCAGCCTCTCCTATGCCCCCCTTAAGCTGCTAGTCTATTCCTTTGATTAGTATTGTTACATACATAAAGTTTCATGACTTATTACTCTGCACTGAATAACCAAAATGAGGCCTTGGAAAGAAGATAATTCTTCTAGCAATTATTAATTGCCTATAGTTCTTTGTCTAGGGGAAGACCTCCCCACATTCCCCCTTTTGCGTTAGCGTATCCATTGATATTACACTACTCCCGGCCTTGTCTGTGTGGCCACTAGAAACCTAGCCTGTTTTTCAGGGCTAGTGAGGTCTTGGATCTTAGAAAAATGATCTATTACGACCACTTTTGCTAGACCAGCATAATTCCTTTCTGTATCCTGATCTTCTCCTTAGACCTACAGAGAAGTGTAGCTACCACCCCTCACCAAAGAAACTTCTCTTTACAGCAAATGGAAACCACCACAAAGAGCCACAGCTGGACACAGTGAAGAGACGGTGGGGAGCCTAGCCCCAGCAGATACGTCTACACCACAGCTCCTGCATCTGTGACTCAGGAAACATCATGGAAAGAGACGGAAAGTTTGAAAAGTCAGAATACCAGAAGTCAGCTGTGAAACAGTCTCTCCATGGAAAGACTGGGAAAGGGCATTTGCAAAGTTCCCTCTTACCTTATCTGGGAAAGCAAGGGGTCACTGGGCACAGGGAAAGGGCAGCCAGACTGTAGGCTCACACAAGCCTGTCTTTGCCCAGACTCAGCCATGTTTTGGTCCTGCCTGAGAGGCAGATAGAAGCTTGCCTGGCAACACCATCGACACAGCTAATGAGCCACCGTTACCCACCCGGATGAGCATTTGCTGGGGGCCTGAAATAGTGAATCGTTAGCATTGAGGCCTCAGATTGTTTATCCTTTAGACTAGAAAACGTGATGCTGAGGACTCTGCACCTTTGCCCTTTTCCTTGGCTCTTGGTTTTGTCCAAGACAAATATGGCAAACACAACAAGAATGCATGTTCCATATCTTCTTATTCTGGGTAGGTAACAAGAGAACGACAGGCCCTGTCAAAAGAGGGACAGGCCCATCAGGTAGTAGGGTCAATAGAAACAAGATGGCCACTCCCAGCTACCGGTATATTAGAAACACCTGCAACCCCAACCCCATCTGTTCTCGAGAGCATTTCCTCTGCCTTGCTCCAGACCATCCTACAGGGCTTAGTGGTCCCTTCTGCCAGTTTTCTCAGCAGTCGAGGCTCTGTTAGGCTGATCCATACTTGAGGCACAACGCCAGTGGACAGCAGGAAGGCAGCGAGCCCCAGCATTGGAATTCTGAGCTCTCCTCCTGCACGAGGAGCATTTGTTCTTGGACTCCATTTTCTATAGGGCAAGAGCAAGAACCCAGCTGTGCCTGGGTATAAGTCGAGTTGCCCAAGTGTGTCATTCCAAATCGAGAGTCTATACCTGTCTTTGCTATCAGAATGAGGCCAGTGGTTCTGTGGGAGGAGCTGGGGAGCCTGTGTCCCTGTAGGATGGGATGGAAAGTCGAAGGAAGCCCCGAGGAAGGCCTTCAGAGCCTGCTGGGGCAGCAGTCCAGGCTTTCCCATCTGGACTATCCAATGGGCCTTTTCCTGGGCTCCCACTCTCAAGTGGATCCAAGATACCTGATGATACCCACTGAGCCATCCTGGAACCCCAAAATGCCTGCAGTGGAGACAAAACCAGGCTATGTGGTCAGGGCTGATAGCGGAAGTACAACTGAGGTCATGGGCAGACAATATCTGTCATGTGATGCTGTGGAGAGAGTGGCAGGGAAACTTGTCATAGCGACTGTGGCCCGAGTCCCTGCCAGTGGTGGATGCCTCAGAAAATTCCGCTGGGCTATGGGGGCAGATGATGACAAGAGGCAGGTGTGACTTTCTAGTCTCACTCCCAGTAGGGTAAGAATCCTGACTGTCATACAGTGTACCTAGCAAGGCCAAAAGAGATCATGCAGATGAGGCCTAGAGAACAGGACTTCCAGGGCCTCTGTGCTACAAGCTCTAGACAATTCTTTTGATGGCTTTTGGGGCCTCAACCTAGCCAAGGCTTCTGTCGGGTATGCCTTAACCGAAAGCATGTGACCCTGTGGACTTGGAGATAGCAATCAGCCTGCCTGTGGAAGAGGCTTCCCTGGGCTGGGCTGACGCAAGTGTCAGGAGTGGAATCACTATCTCCTAGGGTGTTAGACGACCAAAGCCCACGGGGAAGGGAGGAAGTGGGTTTCTGTGATTTCACCAAAGCTGTTCCTATAGATTAAGACCTCAAAGGAGACTCCCAGGGAAGCCCAGGCTCGTCTTCTTGGTGAGATGATATCATAGAGGTGACAGGTACCCACTTACGGGCAGCGGTTTAGCTGGGTGGCCTCTGACAATCACACTGACTTTTAGGAATAGGGGTTTTCATTGCCCCTGGTCCCTTAGACAGCAGCAGGTGTTGGGCTGCACAGAAAGGCTTTCCCCCGGGAGCTGTCTGCACCACATCTGCCTCCTTGGAGCACGTCTTTGCTCCCTTCGTGCTTTTGTGAGCCTAATTTCTTGGGCCCAGCTCCCTGCCTCAATGGCTTTGCCATTAGAGGCTTAGGTTTCCCCAACTAACTCACTCTCTGCCACATGGCTGTCAAGGTCACCCAGGACAACAAGATCAAGCAATCCAACACTACTGTTCCTCTCACCTCTGACTCCATCACCCTCAGAGTGTGACCTATCTCACAGAGGACAAAGAGGCCATTTTTCCTCTCTTACCTGGGACTCCAACACACTGCACCATCCCCACCAGACAGATGAGACTCTCACAGGCAGTCTTGTCCTAAGGTCTCACCTAGGGGTCGGTGTGACCTCTGGTGAGGCATTCTTCTCTGTACAAGTCCCCTCAGGCATGGCGCATTCATCCGTTAGCTGGTCATCTTGTACTGACAGCTGGTCTCATCAGATATGGAGTGTCCCTGTCTGGAAGGGTCCTTCTCTGACTCTATGACTGTGCTAGCTGCCCCCAAGTACCAATTGGGAGGTTACAGAGACAGCTCAGCTGTCAAGAGCACTTGTTGCTTTTGCAGAGGACCTGGGTTCAGTTCTCAGCACCCACATGGTAGATCGCAACCATCTGTAACTCTGGTTCCAGGGGGACAACACCCGCTTTTGGCTTTGTAGGCAGGCATGTGGCACACATAACATTCATGCAGGCAAAATACCATTCATACAAAGTAAATTTAAAAAGAGAGAAAACATTTGAAAAGGACAAATTTGAAGAGTTTTCTGCTCTCCCTTCTCCGCTCACTTACTCCTCAGCCCAAGGCCACCAGCTTCTGCCAGCACCACATTCTCTTCATCCTACTAGGCCCTCCAGCTCCTAAACTGTCCCTCTGGACTGTAGAGGGGAAGTTTGACCTCTGGGCTAGTCACATTCAGTTCCGATGATGTCATCTCTTAGCCCGTTGAGCCCAGCCTCTTTAAACCTCAGTGGCCCATCAGGAAGAATAAAGCAATTAGCCATGACAAGGACTTGGCTCTTAGCACTTTCTAAGTGCCACACTATAAACTTAGATAACCCCCAGTGCTAGCTGGATCTCTCCATCCACACCAGAGCCTCCCTTCCAATCCAGAGGAGACCCTCAATGCCTTCACTAACTATTTCCCAATGTTTCAGCTATTGTCTCCAAACTAGACAAAGCTTCCTGGAACACTTTACTGTTTCTTCCTCTTGAGTCTCAACGCATGAAGCTTCATTCCCTTTCAATAAACCTTATAATTAATGCCATTGATTAAAAGTGTTGTTACTAGCATTTGAGATAGCTTCTTGTCATGTTGCCCAGATAATCCTCCCGCCCCTGAGTGGCTGGGACTATAGGTATATGCCATATCCCACTTAGTATCATGTTTCGACGAAGGAACAACCCTACCAATACCAACGGTCCCTCTTTCCCCCTTTTCCTTAAAAAAAAAGTTTCTTTTATATGTATGGTCTATGTGGGATACACACATACACACATATATGCATGTGGGTGCATGTATGGTATATGTTTGTGTATGGTGTATGCATACATGTGTATATACAAGTGTGTGCACAGCCAGCGAGCCCTGTAATCCTCCTATGTCTGGCTTACAGTGCTGGGGTTATAGGCACACATGGCTATGCCTGGCTTTTAATGTGGGTAGTGAAGATTCATGTACTCTAACCCGCTAGCCATCTTCCCAGCCTGTCATTTTTTTTTTTAAAAATCATCCGTGTATACTCATACTAAAACTCATTATGGTGTTTTCACAAATGTAGATCATAAACCTTGCTTGTATTCTACCCCCCTTCCTGCCCCTGCCCTGTCGCCATTGTCTCATGCCTCCAACATCGCTGCTGGTGGTGTTTCCTTGCTACAACACAAACCTGGGAGTTTTAAGGAGGCAAACACTATGTGTAAGAATGTTTGGTCACCACAGCTTTAAAATTCATTGTTTTGAATTTTCTCAACAAAAACTTGCTTACCTAAAAATGGAAATTTTTCCTCAGTGAGGGATCATGTAGCGCATGCTTCAGCCCCCAAGGTGCTTATACTAAAAGTAACAACAAGCAACACTGGAGAGGTCCAGAAACAAACCCTGGTCTCTAGGGCACTGGCGACCTCTTCTGAGTTCAGCTCACTGGTAGATTTAAATCAGAGTTCCTCGTATGCCACCAGAGGTCTTGTCAACATGAACATCTTTGTTCTGAAAGCCAAGAGTGGAGTGCTGACACTGCAGGCCTGAGGACCACTAGAAGAGGAACAGAGCGTTAGCCTATCTTTCCCTCGAGGCTGAGTCTGATCTGTCTATGGTGCCTGCACAAAGCAATTGTTTAACACAAGTTATTTGGTTGAGTGCAACCTCCGGAGCACCCAAACGGGTCCCCCAAACCCCTGCATGCTCCCTAGTGAGATTCCCCGTAAGTGTAGAGTACACTCCGATCTGGATCCAGGAGACCAGTCTCCTAGTACCAGGTCTGCTTGCCTAAACTTGGAGTATAAGAGCCATAGACACTGTCTCTTCGATCAGTCCTTGCCCCCACCCCCTGCTGTTGCACCCTTATCTTTCACCCTATTGCTCCTGCATTGAAGACAGAAGCACCCAGTTTCCCCTGCCTCAGCATAACTTGCTAGCCTTCATTTCCTCGTGCTGGTCACATCACACCACAACCCGACCCAAACCCTGGTTTCTCTACCATGCCCCTGCTTCCCTGCACCCCAGGCTTGTCACACTCATCTTCTACCAAAACTCCAGCTTTGTGCTGTGGCCTGTCAACCTGTCCCATGGAAAAGGGGGCCACCCCATCCTTCAGGGACTGTCCCCTGGCTCTCCACACTCCTGGCTTTGCCACTTTCTCTCTAGCTGTGGTTTCTCAGGTCCTTTGAGAACTTCCCATAACTGTCCCTGTTTCCTTCCCACCTCTGTAGGCCTGAGCTGCAAACCAGCTCCCACTCCACCCAGGCTCCAGGGCCGACTGGGATTTAGATCCCTCAATATGGCTTTCCTTCAGGGAGTAGTTCTCTTCTCTCCTCTTGCCCTCCCGGCTCAAACTTGTCCATGCCACCTGCTACACCGTCCTGCAGCTCCCAGTAACTAACACTATTCTCAAGGCCCACCTTTGTCCCTAGGTCCCTAAGCCTAATTATCTGAGTTATCAGAAGGATGGCCTAGTGTTTGCAGTCATATCTCCATCAAGGGTTCTGTCCTCTAGATGTGGGCCTTAGCGCATTGCCTTACTGCACTGAGACTAGACCAGTGAAGGAGTGAGCTGAACTCCATATCCACCTGCAAGGAATAAGGGTCAATGGGAAGGCTGCCTAGAGGGAGAGGGAGCTCTAGCTACCAGCGGCCAGAGGACTAGCCCACCCATGGACGTTTAACCATGTGCCAGAATGCCTACCATGTTCAAGTTTGCCCCAGTGACCCTGGTGGCCCACTAATAGTGGTGGCCCACAGTCAGGGGCAGATTTGTACAAGGGATGGTAGGAAGAGGTTCCAGTGCACAGAAACCCCAAGCTGGCTCGGAGCCAGGCTACTTCCTCCCACCACCTGTTTCCACTCGGTCCATCTCTATGACAAAGGAAGAAGATGGCCTTTGAATAAGCAGTCTTTCTTCCCATGTCGATAATTTTGAGTACTAGAAAACGATGAATAAGTCTGTGGTTTGCTATGGAGGTTCCATGTCAGATAAAGCTGCTTCTGATGCCTGCCCTTCCCCCCATGCCCTGCCTGGGGCCCGCCCCGCCCCTCTCGATGAATATATATAAGGTGAAGGCTCCTGTGGCTTCTTCAGAACTCTTTGGAGGACCAGAACGAGACAATGGTTCTTGCCAGCTCTACCACCAGCATCCTCTGTATGCTGCTCCCGCTCCTGATGCTCTTCCACCAGGGACTCCAGATTTCAGACAGGGGCTCAGATGCCCACCATTTACTCAGGACGTTGGATTGCAGGACTATTGCCTTGGAGATTTTGGTGAAGCTCCCAGTGAGTAGCTGGCTGAGGTTAGCCTGGGCAGGCTGGCTTCAACAGGTGCCTCGGACCAATAAGCCTCATGATTCTTTCTTTTAGTATCCTCAGGTATCTGGACTCAATAATAGTGACGACAAAGCCAATCTGAGGGTAAGAGCCCTGCTCTTGGGCATTCTTGGGTTCCATCTGTCTCCTGCCTGGGTGACTTTAGCCATGTCACTGCACCCTGCTTTGCTTCCGTTTTCACATCTATCTCAGTGGGGTTATTAAGGAAATCATCAGATGACTCTCTGAGCCTCAGTCTGTGCCACAGCCAGCTGCAATAATGAAAGTTGCATTTTAGGAGATACAATGGAGAGAGAACTGTGAGTGAACCCTGCCACAGGCCTCTGGCTCCACTTTCAGTGGGGATGCCATGGGGATGCCATGGACCAGTGAACGAGTTGCCTTCTGTGACTGTGTCTTTTGCTTTTCTTCCTCCTCCAAAACTGAGCTTGTGTTCTCCACTTCCACCAGCCTAAGACATTACCATTTGCAGTTATTTTCCCAGCTCTAGTTAGATACAATGGTTCTGTTTCGTTTTTATTTGTTTGCAAGCGTGCTGAGTGTCTACGTTTCCCCTCCCTAGGGACATGATGAAGTCTGTAGGATTTTCTTCTAGATATCTAGAAGTTCTTAATTAAATTAAAGCATTGGGGTTGGGGATTTAGCTCAGTGGTAGAGTGCTTGCCTAGCAAGCGCAAGGCCCTGAGTTCATTCCCCAGCTCCGAAAAAAAGAAAAAAGAAAAAGAAAAAAAATTAAAGCATTAACCTTGGTGTTTGGCATCTTGGGCATAAGTATTTCCCTTGGCCAACCTTCTGCCTTTTCTAGAGCTTGTCTGGAGAGATATGTTTCCCTTAAAAACAGACAGATCTGCTTAGAGCCTTCACACAGTCCACAGGCTGCCAGGGGTTAAGACCTGGTGCTCAGGAGAAACAGGCCCTTGTCTGGGATGTGCCCTAGCTTTAGCCCCAGGATAAGGAAAGGACCAGGAGTAAGGCTGTTCAAAGAAACCTCTAACAGCAGTCACACCTCCCCAGCTCTCACCTCCCCAGCTCTCACCTCCCCAGCTCTCACCTCTCCCGCTCTCACCTCCCCAGCTCTCACCTCTCCAGCTCTCACTTCCCCAGTTCTCACCTCCCCAGCTCTCACCTCTCCAGCTCTCACCTCCCCAGCTCTCACCTCCCCAGCTCTCACCTCCCCAGCTCTCACCTCCCCAGTTCTCACCTCCCCAGCTCTGACCTCTCCAGCTCTCACCTCCCCAGCTCTCACCTCCCCAGCTCTCACCTCTCCAGCTCTCACTTCCCCAGTTCTCACCTCCCCAGCTCTCACCTCCCCAGCTCTCACCTCCCCAGCTCTCACCTCCCCAGCTCTCACCTCCCCAGCTCTCACCTCCCCAGTTCTCACCTCCCCAGCTCTCACCTCTCCAGGCCTGATCTCTACAACTCTCACCTCCCTGATTCTCACCTCCCCATTTCTCACCTTCCCAACTCTTACCTCCCTAGTTCTCACCTCCTCTGATCTCACCTTCCTAGCTCTTACCCCCTCAGTTCTCACTCCCCAAGCTCTCACCTCCCCAGTTCTCACCTCCCAAGCTCTCACCTCCCCAGTTCTCACCTTCCTAGCTCTCACCTCCCCAGTTCTCACCTCTCAAACTCTTATTACCTCCCTGGCTTTCCAGTTCTTACCACCCCAGCTCTCACATCCCTAGATTTTACACAAAGATTCTTTGCCCTCTTAGAATAGTACCTTGCGGAGAGTAAACCTGGACGAATTCCTAAAAAGCCAAGAGGAGTTTGATTCTCAGGACACAACGGACATCAAGTCCAAACTTCAGGTGCGTGGGGCTGCTGAGGGCTTAGGGATCCCACCTCCACCTTTCCCAGCCTTTTTGGAGAGGAAAGTAGAGCTTTCTCCTTTCTAGAGGGATCTGACTGTGCCTTGGTGTCTCTCCACAGAAACTTAAGTGTTGTATTCCTGCAGCTGCGAGCGACTCTGTGGTAAGCTGACCTCCCTTCCATGTGTCAAGGTTATGCCCTTGCTCATGACCAGACTTAAAGCCTGCTATAGCCCCCAGCAGCCTCTTCACATCCAATGCCTCTTTTTTGGTTCGTCACAGTTGCCAGGTGTCTACAATAAAGATCTGGATGACTTTAAGAAGAAACTGAGATTCTACGTGATCCATCTTAAGGACCTGCAGCCAGTGTCAGTCTCTAGACCACCTCAGCCCACATCTAGCTCTGACAACTTTCGCCCTATGACCGTGGAATGTTAAAACAGCAGGCAGAGCAACTGGAGCCTGAATGTTCCTCATGGCCCACGCCCAGACGGATTTCACATTCCCTTATGCCATCAGATGTCTTACCAATTTATCTACTTTCTGAAATGTGCTAATTACCTAATTATGCCCCTATTTTATTCTATTAAGGCTATTTATGTATTTATGTATTTATTTATTTATTACCTTCTGCAATGTGAAGTATATATGTTTTAGCTGAGGAGGAATTTCTCCCTGTTTTGAAAAGAAGTTCCGAGAGAGACTGGGGGGCGTGTTCATTTGTCCCTCGTGTTTTAAACAGGCTTTTAAACCCTTGTGGAAATAAATAACTTTGAATGAATTGGTTTTGTCTTGTCCAGTTTCTTAGTTTGGCATCATCTCTGTAACAGTCTTAGAGGATACTTGTCCAGATACCACAGTTTGGCTACACAGCATACAACATGTACCAGATCATGGTCTGGACATTTAACCTGTACTATTTAATCTATTCTTCACTCCAAACCAGAATGTGTGATCTCTGTTTTATGGGACCATGGAAGTCCAGTGTGGCAAGGTAAGGCCAAGTAAATGCAGCTTCTAAGTTGTGCCCCCCTCTAGGACTTCATTCAGGCTTGGCCCCTGGAACATGCTACTGAGTACTGAAAGTCATTAGAATGCTCCCTCTAGTGGTCATACTTAGAACTGCAGCAGTGCCTCTAACAGCTCCCATAGTAGAAGCTGTTCAGTACCATTCTGAGTCCCCATCTGGCAGTACTCTCTGAGGATGCAGGTTACTCGGACCCAGAAATCCTACTTCTTCCAGAAGTTTCCATGCCTGCCTAAGCTTCCAGCTTCTCTTGGTTGACTTAGTCTTCCTACTTTGTGACTGACTCCAGACTGACCCTAGGATTCATAACCTATTAAGACAGATGGAGCTTTAAAAGTGCATCTTTCAATTTTAATCCTAAATCTTTGGGGGAGGTACCTAGGAGCTTGCCTGTATCCTAAGGCTGTGAGATGGGACACACCTTCACTTTTTGCTTGACCTTCCTCACGTTTATCAGTAAACGAAAGCGCTGTGGCTTCCCAGACCTTCCCCCTACCTTTCTTCCTACCTAAACCTTCAGCCACCTTCAGCCCAATCCTACTGTGGGATTCCTACTGTCTACCTCTGGATTGTCCAAGATGACCCATGACAGGGCTCTCCTCTGAAAAGGGAAAGATAGCCAAGGAGCCACAAGAAGGACAGCCATATGGTGTCTGGGACAGCACCAAGGCGGGATTCAGTCTACTGTGCCTCTCTGCCCGGCTCCCTGAGCTCTGCCTGGTGATTCCTCTAGCCTAGTAGCCGGGGCGGGGCGGGGGGGGGGGGGACGGGACAAGAGGCCAAATGAACCTTTTTTTTTCTGTCACCGCGTTAGGGAGTAGTTTCCTCCGTGATTCCTCAAGAGTCCGATAAAGGCAGCTTTAGGTACTGACATCAGATCCTGAGGGCTGATCCCCCTTTGTTTTCCTTTTCTATCTTTATCTCTTTAGGTTCCCAGTAAGGAACAGCCTACTTTTTCGAAGACGGAGGAGGAAGTGGGTAATTTAGCTGCCACTAGCTCAGAAATGCATTCTTCCATATACTTCTTCCAAACAGACTTTTAAATTCCCAAAGATAGAAATCTCTCCTCTCCCTGTCCCCACCCCTCCTCTTCCCCAGTCTGACTCCCATGAACGCTTGGGATGCCCAGAGGGCAGAGAAGTGAGACATGAGAGACATTCCTGCAGTTCTTGAAATGACCACTAGAGGACGATATGCCCCTAGTCTTAGGGCGCACCTAAGCGCTGTGGGGGAAGATGGATCTATGTTCAGTTAACCTGGAATCTAGAGAGTCCCCAATTCTCCTTGATATCCACCTCCACTCACTTGCCTTCACCCATGAATTTTTGTGCCTGGTCCTATTTCCATCCTATCTGAGACAGCATCTATTCTCTGCTTCCTGTCTCTATGCTGAGTCATAGCTTGTCCTCAGCCCTGCCTTCCTCTGTGGTCCTACTCTCTGTTGCCCTATCCAGCCATGCTTCCCTTAAAGCTAGTCCACGTAGGGCCTGGAGTCAGTGGTCAGCTGAGACCAGCTCATACTGGCCCATGGAACCAATTGTTAAATGTTTAAAAAGAAATTCCAGAACCTCTGGGCAAGGTGGTAGATTAGAAGCTGGATGTGCACGCAAAGATGAAAACTAGATTAAAGACACAATAGCTCTATTCATTTATAGAAGGAAATATATTTAAAGGAAACATAAATCAGCAGAGATGGGAGTTTCTCCACAAAGAAGGAGCCAAGCCACTGGTATCAGTCACAACTCTGCTCCTGCTGGCCAACTGCAAATTAAGTATAGGTGGGCACCCCAGGAGCTGGAGAGAAGGGGTCTAGGCTCTGGAAATGCAACCAGAGACCGGATAGGATGTGCACAGTTTTGGCTTGTACAACGCAGAGACCCGAGGCTGAAGACCAGGAGATATTGCCAGCGAAGACACTGCCTGGTGAGCTACACTAGACCGTGAGAGCATGCCGTGGGACCTGGTACGGTGCCTGATGGAGCACAAAGGTAAGGTCTCATGTGAGGGCCTCATATACCTGCAGTCTGCCACCAGAAACCCAATCTTGAAAGCACCAGAGGCAAAGTTGTAGCCTACAGCAGCAGGTTCCAGAGCAGGGATTCTGGCAGAGTGGACTTTAGCAGTGGAGGTATTTCTCTTTTGGAAGGACACTTTGACTTAACTTGATTGAACTACTGAGGCTAGCAGCCCCCTCCCCACATGTGGAGACTGATAGGCCCACAGTACTTACCCTCTACTCCTCGGGACTCACACCTGTGCCTTTTCTTTTCATTCTTATTTCCTCCTCCTTCCTCTCTCCGTTTCTTCCATGCTGCCATTTCCCCAGTTTACGGATTGATAACTTTAGCTCTGAAAGAAACGATAAACTACGCTTTCCCCCGACACAAAAATGTTGCATCTAAACCTTAGCAAAGTTACCTCCAAAGTACACAAATATCTTCTGCAAGCCAACACCAGGGCAGTTGTTAAGTCTCGTGTGTTACCGCAGCCGCCTCTCACTTTAACAACAGAAGGTGTAGACGACCCACATAAAATAAAACAAGCAAGCAAGAGGCTAGGGGGAATCAGGGGACCGTAGACAGGGAAGGGCAGGTCCACCCTAACAGATGCATAAGACACCACAGAAAGATCTCAGAAGCTGTGAGACTGTAACCCACTACAGCACAATTGCTGGCTCACAACTCCTCAACCTAAAGAAAATGAGTGAGCTGAAACGCTAGAAGATTGCAGAGCACAACTTCATAAAGGATAAATAACTGTATAATCTCCCCCACCACCGCCCCTGCCATCCAAAGCAACAAAGAAATCAATTAAGGACTGAAATAAAAAGCAGTCAAGTAAAAGTGATCATTAACTCAGGGGAGAAATTCAAAACCACGGAGAAAAAGCAGATCCAACAAGGAAACTGAAATGCTACAAAAAGAACTGAACAGAAATTTTTAAAATTGAAGAAATCAATAATCAAATTTAAAAGAACAGTGGGTGGACTGGAAGACAGCTCAGTAGGCAGAGACCCTTGTGTGCAGGTCCAATAACCCAAAGTCGATCCCTGGACTCCACCCACAAGGTCACAGGAGAGAACCAACTCCCAAGAGTTGTTCTCTGACCGCCATACTTGCACTGTGACACATCCATGCACCTGCATTCACGCACACACACACACACACACACACACACACACACACACACACACACACAAACAAAATGTTTGTGAATTGAATTCAAGAACACATTAAAAAGATCATACATCATGACCAGATTTGTTTCACATCATGGATGCAAGTTTGGTTAGCATTTACAGATCAATCAATACAGTACACTCCACAAATAGACTTATGGACAGAAATCATACTACCATCTCAATAGGTACAGAAGAGCATTTGGCAAAGTTCAATGTGCCTTCATGATAAAAGTCCCACAGGGGGTGCTAGAGAGATGGCTCAGGGGTTAAGAGCACTGACTGCTCTTCCAGAGGTCCTGAGTTCAATTCCCAGCAACCCCATGGTGGCTCACAACCATCTGTAATGAGATCTGATTCCCCCTTCTGGTGTGTCTGAAGACAGTGTACTTATATATAATAAATAAGTCTTTTAAAAAAAGTCCCACAGTAATTTAGAAGGCACATACAACAACATAGTAAACACTACATGTGGTAGACCTATAGCCAACAATAAACTAAACAGGCAAAAACGGAGAGCTTTTCTTCAAAACCTAGGACAGGATAAGGGTTTCCACCTTCTCCACTTTTATTCAGTATTGGGGTCCGAGTCCTTGCCCAAGCAATTCACAAGAAAAAGAAACAAAAAGATACAAGTAGAGAATAAAGAAGTCAGATTATCCTTATCTGCAGTTGGCATGAATATGCTTAAAAGACCTAGGGTTTCCAACAGAAAATCCTTAAGTTTGACCAATGTTCACAGCAAAGTTTCAGAACACAAAATCTTCATACAAAAGTTCATAGCTTTTTTGTATACTAATAACAACTTTTATGAGAAAGGAGCTAGAAAGACACACCATTCACAGTTGGCTTCAAAATTTAAAATATCCAGAAAGGATTTTAAACCTAGCCAAGGAGATGATAAGATTCTACAATAAAAACTCTAAGACACTGAAAATAGAAATTATTGGCAGAACAAATATTGTGAAAATGGTTACATTGCCAAAAAAAAATACTTTATAGATTTAAGGTAATTCTCATCAAAATTCCAGTAACATTTTTTTTTCTACAGAACCAGGAGAAAAAAATCCTAAAGTTCTTAAACTCCAAGCAGCTCAGAGAGTCCTAGGCAGAAAGAATAAGTAAAAGTATCATATCGGTCCTCAAAATATACTACAAAGCCATAGTGACAAATGCAGCGTTAAACAGACACGTTAGCCAATGGTGCAGAATAGAGGACCCAACAATAAACCCACATAGTCACTGTCAGTCAAGTTTTGAAAAAGGCAGATACCCTTGGGGTGGGAAAACAGACTCTTCAAAATGATGTTCTGAAAACCAGCCATCCACATACAGAATAATGGAGGTAGACCTTTGTCTCTTGTGCTGCACAAAAACTGATTAAAAATTAATCTAAGACTTGGATATAAAGTGCTGAAGTGAATAGAGAGAAACACAAGTACCGGCAAGGACACTTGACGGGACTCCAGCAGCCCAGGAAACAACCCTAAGAACTGACAAGTAGCATTAACGAAATGAAGTTTCTACACAGCCAAACAACTCTCAACAAAAGAAAGAGACAGACTCTAGAACAGCAGAAAACGTTAACTAGCCGTATGTCTGATGGGGTTAATATCGAGCATGTGCAAAGAACTGAAAAAAATTTGAACGCCAAACCTCCACATCTTCCAAGCACAAATGGAAGGCTGAGGTGAATAGACACGTCTCAGAGAAGAAACAGATGGCCAATAAATATTTGGAAAGCTATATAATTATAAATATATAATTCTTAGCCACCAGGGCAATCTAAATTAAGGCTACTTTGGGATTCGATCTCACTTGGTTAGATTGGGGCGCACACACACACACACACACACACACACACACACACACACACGGTGGTCAGTGTGTGGAGGAAGAGGAACCCTTACTTACTGCTTACTCATTGGGAGTATAAACTGGTACAACCACTATGGAAGCCTGTCAAAGTCAAAAGGTAGAAGCACCATATGTCCACTTTCGCATGTAAAAGACGCCAATTCCTCCCACAGAGACACTCAGCATTCGTGTTTATTGCTGTACCCTTCTCAGTAGCCAGGAAGTGAAACCAGCCTAGATGTCCATCAACAGATGTCTAGATAAAGGAAATGTGGTTTACATAGTGGAGTTTTATACAGTAACAAAGCAAGATGAAACCATGGGATTTCCAGGGGGGTGGGGTGGGGAGGATAGAACTGGAAATTACTACATTTAAGAGAAGTAACCCAGACTTAGAAAGACAAATATCACCATCCTTTCTCTCTAATGAGCGTCCAATATTAACATTTTTATGCATGTGTCTATGAGTGGGTGTGGTCATAGGTCCTGGAGGGAGAAGGACCATGAGAGGGGCAACAGAGGTCTTTTTTTTTTTTTTTTTTGGTTCTTTTTTTCGGAGCTGGGGACCGAACCCAGGGCCTTGCGTTTCCTAGGCAAGCGCTCTACCACTGAGCTAAATCTCCAACCCCTGCATGCTAAATTTTTAAACGCTAAGAAAGAAGTGATAATTGCTGGGCGGTGCTCAGTTATCTGCAGCATAGCACTAGTCTCAGAGGCAGAATTTATTAGCGTGCAAATCAGGACGCATTCCCTGCCTTAGTTTGCCTAGTGACCGAAAGCACCTTGTGGAGGAAGAGGGTTTCTTTCGGATTACAAATCAGTACAGCATCAAGGGAAACCAAAGCAGGAACTCAAGGCAGAAACCTGAGGTCAGGAAGGAATGCTGCTTACTGGCTTGCTCAGTTTGCATTCTTACATAACTCCTGACCGTCCGCCCACCCACAGTGGACTGGGCCCTCCCACATTAACTGTTAACCAAGAGAACCCACTTCAGATGTGCCCACAGGCCAGTCTGACAGAGGAATTCCTTCAACTGAGGTTTCATCTTCCCAGCTGACTCTGTGTCAAGTTGACAAAAGCACAATTAACCCACCTCCCAGCAGACTCTCCCTGGAACTGTGTTATATTTTACGAGCTGTGAGAGCCTCCCTCACTGAAAGTGGGGCAGTAGTCCATTTATTTTCCTCTTGCCTACCTATCTCACTGAAGGACCCACTTCTTGGAGCTCCTGCCCCATGGCTATGAACTCATAGCTCTTCTAACTGAAGGGCATGGCATTCCCACAGTGCCTTGTGTTTTCCTGTGCACATTGACTAAGTACCTGTTGGGAGGCTCTGTACTGTTCGTGTGGATTTGACAGTGAACTAAATAGAGAGGCAGGGTGTGCTTTAGATTGGATGGTTGTGAAAGTCTCTCCAAGAAAGCTGGCATACAGGTGAAGACCTAAGTGACAAGAATGTACCAGCGGTGTGGTGATCAGAGGGAGAAAAAATCTATGGGCAGTGGGAGCAGTGGTCAGGTACGGCAATGTGCTCAGAGCACTCATGGGACAGAAGGACCTGGGATGAGAGTGATGTCTGCCACTAACCCCAGCTCTGGGTTGGACACTGGGGTGGCCCAAGTCTCTGTTGATGCAGAAACATACAATAAGCAGAAGTTAGTGGCTGGATCAGACACAGACCAGGCACAGGAGTAAGGAGAGAGGTCAGAAACACAAGACACATTGTAGCTGTGGAGTGGAAGGAGGAGGGGATACTCTTGAAGTGGGAATGACAGACATCCTTGGAATGTCCTGGAATTGTCCAGTCTGCAGCGTACAGCCAGCTTGAGTCAGAAATGACCACTGACCTGTCTCACTTAGGTTTACCTGCGACCTCAAACCTCAGACCCTATCTGGGGACAGCACATCCTTGCCCAAACACAGCCCTAGCCTGGAATCCAGAATCAAGTTGTGGTTGGTTCTTGACAGGATTTGGAGGAGTATCTCTGTGCTTTGGACTTAGACTGAGTGTGTAACCCTAAATACTTGTGCAATGGTATCTGCTAGTGGAGTCCTGAAAAAGAGAGTAAGTGTAGGGAGTTCATGAAATAAAGAACTCCGGGCTACAGGGATTACTCAGCAGTTAAGAGCATGGACTGCTCTTAATGGAAGGCCCAAGCTCAGTTCCTAACACCTTCAGGCGGCTCACAAGTGCTCCATGCCCAAGGGATCTGGTGCCCTCTTCTGGCTTTAATACACACAGAAGAGCCCTCACCTCCATACACATAGTTTAAAACATGCCTTTAAAGGGGGGGAGGCTCCTGGAACCCCCTTGAGTCCTCTCTCCATGTGAGGACACAGTGTGACAGCTGTCTGAGAATGGGGGGCAGGGGGTGGGGCCGGTAACAAGTACCTGAGCCCGTTGGTTCCTTTCCTCCAGGCTTCTCAGCCTCTAGAACTATAGACAATCCCTGCAGTGTGTAATTTCTTGTTATAAAGGCCCAGGGGGACAGGTCCTTTGTCATGCCCAGCCACTGGCAAGAAGGGCGCCAACCCCCTGATCCAACAGAACCGCAAAGCCGGCTTACATCTTCCCAGCAACTGTCATGGCTCCCAGACCGGTCTTTGTGCTAGGTCAGTAAATCCAAAGGGCAGCAGAGGGCAGCAACACTCCATGGCAGATCCTAGAGGAGTGGCTGCTAAGGCCCCCTCCCTACATCTGAAGTGTCACTTCTGGAGAGCAGGTCACACCAGCCACAAGCAACTTCACTCATCTCTTATCTTAATTTTACAAATACAGCCGTTCATCGGGAAGGCAAGATAGGACGCACATCTTTTTCTTTACCTAAAAAGGTATGGGACCTCAGAAAAACGAATCAAGGAAACATTTCCAGAAAGGCAAGTACATAAGGAAGGGAACCTGGCTAAACTTACTCCACAATTTAAGATCCCCCAGACAAAGAAAAGTTCTTTCCTCCCTGGTTTGAATTACCATTTGAATCCGTTGCTGAGGACCTCTGTGGCTTCCCCCATGCAGATGCAGTTATACTATATGCTATATACTATATATACTATATATACTATATATACTATATATACTATATATACTATATATACTAAATATACTATATATACTATATATGCTATATACTATATATACTATATATACTATATATACACTATATACTATATACTATATACTATATACTATATACTATATACTATATACTACATACTATATACTATATACTATATACTATATACTACTATATACTATATACTATATAGTACTATATACTATATACTACATACTACAAACTATATACTATATACTATATACTACATACTACATACTATATACTATATACTATATACTACTATATACTACTATATACTACTATATACTACTATATACTACTATATACTACTATATACTACTATATACTACTATATACTACTATATACTATACTATATACTATATACTATATACTATATACTATATACTATATACTATATACTATATACTATATACTATATAATATATAATATAATGAGTTATAGGTTAGTACCGACTGGAGTCTCCTGACTCTGTCCAGTTAGCTAGCAGCATGCAGGGAGGGGGGTGTCAGTCAGTACAGAATGAAGGGGGTGGATGGGAGCTGATCTCAGATGCTTTCCACTAGGAGAGAGGCTCAGAAGCTTACCCAAGAGGCAGGACTCCACCAGGCAGTAGATGGACAAGATACAGGGAGGAGTCAGCCAGATGGTTGAGTGGTTAGGGCACAGAGATCTAGTAGTGTAGGGTGAATTAGGCACGTCTGAGTAGATGAGCCGTCCAGTGTGATCGAGTACCAGGTGACCAAGGTGGAGGCAGGACCCCTCTAGTCTCAGCTGCTCCCTTCACCTCATTCCCTACTCCCAGAACAGCCCAATCAGCATGGCAACCACAGAGATAACAGACCTGGATGGCCAAGGCCTGGGGTGTGCTGGGTGTAGGGATGTGGATGTTAGGATGGGACCTTGAAGATACTGAATTTTGCACCAATAGGAAAGGGCCAGGACAGAGGGACAGAGGGAGGGAAGGAGGGAGCTGTGGGTAGAAGCAGAAAACAGTTCTGAAGAATGGAGGCTGCGGGGGTCCCAGGGGACGTGGAGGAGGAGGAGCCAGGTTGACAGAGGGAGTTCTCGTGGAGTGAATGGGACTACTTTGTCCTTCGAAAACTTGAAGTTGGGCTCATGGCCATGGATGTGTTCTGGGCAAAGACGCTGTCTTCCTGGAGTGAAAAGGGACACAGAGAATCCCCATGAGGACCGAAGTTGTCTAGGACTGCCCCTATTATGACGGTAGGGAGACGCTCAGGTAAAGAGAAGTCCTGACAGTGGGACTCTCGACCTTCTGAAGCATTAAGCTGCAGTATGTCTGCTGGTGCCACTGAGGCGTAAGCCTTTCATCCAGCCCGGGGCCCCCGGGGTATGGGCCCACAAAGATGCCCTGTGCTACCTCATGGTTCAAGTTGTAGCCTGAGTGAGCGCCTGTCCCTCCGCTCCTCTGCACTCACAGAAGCACCTGCATACATACTTTCACATGCTTTTCTGTCCCCCTTTCCTACTTCTCTGCCTCCCCTACACCAGAGCTTAGATCCCTCTGCGGTTTCCTCTGTGTCCCCAAATCCCCCTACATGCCTCTGAGAGTGTTTATTAACTCACAGTCACTGTCACGCAGGACTTCCTCTGTTTCTCACTCGGCCTCTAGAGTGGCCCCGACACACCTTCCACTTCCAGCCTGGGTGGTACAGACACTTTCCCCTCACTGAGCATTCTCTGTTCCCCAAGGCGTATAGAGTCTTGGAACTTTGCATCTTCCCTCTCAGATGGTAGCCTTCAACTCAGACTGCTGGAACTTCCTTCTGTAGATGCGCCAGTTGGGCCCTCCTAGGGGTGCCCAGAGATGTTCTGGAGACCAATCCAGGCAGCACAGACAACTGATGTGGAGACAGGGTGCCTCTATGAGCAGAGAGTTGGGGACACATCAGAAAGGAGGCTAGGCACTAAAGTTCACATCTGGCACCAGGACATAGGTCTCCCTTCTTTCCCCGTTCTATGAGCATATGATGTGGCATGTTTTGTGTCCTGGCCCCATTCGCTGCAGTAAGGGTGGTAATAAAAATATTACACAGTCAGGCCAATGAAAAGGTTTGGTGGCACTTGTGGCCAAACATGACCACCAGAGGACTTGCACCAGTGGATTAAAGCACTTGCCACCAAACCTGATGACCGAAGTCTATCCTAGGTACTCATTGCAAAGAGGGAACTAGGGGTTGGGGATTTAGCTCAGTGGTAGAGCACTTGCCTAGGAAGCGCAAGGCCTTGGGTTCGGTCCCCAGCTCCGAAAAAAAGAACCAAAAAGAGAGAGAGAGAGAGAGAGAGAGAGAGAGAGAGAGAGAGAGAGAGAGAGAGAGAGAGAGAGAGAACTGTCCTCTGACTCCTACACATAAGCCATGCCTGCAATCACACAAATAAATAACCGAATATTGAAAAATCATAATAAATAGACAGCCACCGCTAGCCACTGGCATGACTGTGGGCTTTGAATCCAGAGGGGTGGCAAACCACTTGGGCCAAGCAATATTCCAGATTTAATCTCTCTGTTCTCCTCAGGCAGAGAGAGTCAGGCTGCTTATTCCTAGAACTGTCTCCTCCTAGCTAGGAATAGGGAAGACAGTCTTGTGTCCTAATTGACTCTTTATAGGAAAATAGGTACAACGCAGTTGCTACTTTGTAGCCCACCCAGATCCCTGCACAGCACTGTAGCCTGCTTCTTTGTAGTCTACCTAGATCGCCCCCTCCCCCGCACAGCTCTGTACCCTGGCCTCCCAGCTGCCTTTGCCTCTTGAGGATATGCATGTGAACCTCATGGGGCACTAGAGCAGGTCTGCGTGGGGATTAAATTTCTCCATCAAAGACAATTTAATCTACTTAATTTTCATGTAGAATGCTGACCTGCTCAGACCCTGGTGAAGACAGTCTTTCTTTGACAGTTTGGGAAACTGAGGCTGGAATGGAGGCCTCCCAACTAGCCCAAACAGAAAACCCAAGCAGAAAATCTTCATACACTTAGCTCTTGGCTAGGATTTAAGAAGCACCTCTAGATGCCACTCTCCAGGCATCTCTGTAGTGACCTGCAGAGGTCTCCATCCCCTCATGAAGATGAAGGTCGGACACAGAGAAGGAAAGTGTGGCCAGGCCTGATGACAGGTCTGTCTGTAGCTCTGCGTCCAGAACCATGGAGGCTGATGCTTCCTGGGGGAATATGAGGGACTTGGCACCACCCTTACTGGGATGTAGCAGTCTGGGGGTGTGGAAGTGTGTGTGTGTGTGTGTGTGTGTGTGTGTGTGTGTGTGTGTGTGTGTGTGTTTAGGGGAAAGTAGTGGGGAGCTGGTGGTCCTAGGGGTGGGAGGTCTCCAAGAACTTCTCTCTGCCACCCAGGCAGGTACTCTGAGGACCCTCTTAGTTTATGGTCACCTTTTATGACTTCTTTTTTCCCTTTAGCTGGAGTGTTATAGGTGGGACCTACCCATGTGAGGACTCTGAGAGGCAGCTGTGTATGTGTGTGTGTGTGTGTGTGTGTGTGTGTGCGTGTGTGTGTGTGGTGTGTGTGCATGTATGTGTGTATGTGTGTGTGCATGTATTTGTGTGTGTTTGTGTGTGTGCATGTATGTGTGTGTATTTGTGTGTATGCATGTATGTGTGTGTTTGTGTGTGCATGTATGTGTGTGTGTGTGTGTGTGTGTGTGTGTGTATGTGTGTGTGTGAGGGGATTATTCAGAGACAAAGATCCTGCGAACAATGTTTAAGGCCAGAGCATTCTGGGATCTGAAATCCCAAGAGGCAATCGACAAACCCAACCAGACAGAGGCTCCAGGAGAGGGTGAAGGAGCCTGGAGGACCCAGACAGCCCTGCGAATGGCTCCTTCCAGGACCCTGTCCTGACAGCAATCACCACTTTGACTGTGGCCCCTCAGTTCCTGAAGCTGGCAGGTGTCGGAGCCAACCAAGGGTCTGCAATTCCCCCTACACCTAGGGTAGGAAGAAGGGCCCGGGCACTCCAGGCGGTTATGATGGCTTCTCCCCTCATTTCTCCTTTGATTTTTGTCCCATGAACTCCCAGTGATTCCTTCAAGGGGCGCAAATAAAAGCAGGGTCCCCTGTGGGTGCCTAATGACCTCTCAGCTGGAGATAAGGCTTGGTGCAGAGATTCAGGGGTAGGACACATTCCTAACCATGGAGGGAGAATCTTGGGTAGAGAATCCCAGGCAGTGAAACCCATCTGCTTTCATGGATTGTGTGCCCATGGGACTTACCTGCCTGTGTGGGCTTGGCATAGTTTCTAGGTCCTGGGGAGACAGCACAGAGGCCCTAAGAAGAAGAAATAAACCCAATGAGGAGGTCTCATTACCCTAGGTCCATTGTCAAAAGCTGGCACCCCAGTACAATGCACTCCATGCAGCTTGTATGGTACTGGAACACCCCAGTGACCTCCCAGGACCTTAGTGCTGGGTCCACATTGCAATAATTGACCAAGCATTCTGGGACATTATTGTTTTTTTTTTTCCTTTTTCTCATCTAGTCCAGTCTGGCTGACACCCCAAACTTTACTGCCAGCCTGTATTTTCCTCACTGAAGCAAAGAATCCCTAATCTAGCTGTTTTCCCTGAGCCTTGAGCTCCAGAGACAGACACCGTCCTTCTCTGTCTGCCCCAAATCCACTGCCCTCAAGGCCTTCCTGGAACATTTTATTCTCATTTCATGGCTTTCTTCATAGTTGTTTGTTTTTTTTTAATACATATCTTCATTGACACTCTCGACCATGTGCCTATATAAATCTAGGTCCGGTTGTTCCTGGCCCTGTCCTCTACCCCATGGGGCCACAGACATGAATTCTCTGAGGACCATATCATATATCCTCATGGTGTCTTGGCTGAATGGTGCCACCCTCAGGTCCTCCCAAATTCGTTAGAACTCACCAGTGCCAGGGACCTGAGGATACCCAGGCAGTTGAGATGGAAGTAAAGGAAATTTAAAATATATCGGGGTGGGTCAAAGACAGAGAATTTGAGAGGGGTCATCTTGGAGTGAAGACAGGAGGCTAGAGTTGTGGCTCCATGTGTCAAGTGTAGCAGGAAGGGGGTAAGACCACCTTCTTAGGGAAGTACAAACCATCCAGGGTGTTGAACTGTATGTACTGTGGCCCTCAAAGTAGGCCAAGACCCCACAAGCTTTGTCTCTGGGTAGAGGCCATCTCTCGACTTCACTACATCTGTTCAGAAAGATGCTCTCAGAGGCTGGGCCAGGACAAGGCAGAATAGTCCTTGAACATTCCAAAAATTCTGGGTCTTCTGCCAGGTTAGGACTTCCCCAGGATTGGGAAGGTATCAGTATGCTGTCTCCCCCTAGGAAAGTCTTTCTATAAACTTTCCTAAGAAAGACATAGCATCCATCAAGTGGATGATGCAACAGAACCTTTGGAGGGGTACTTTCCTGGGATATTCCAGAATTCATGGTTCCTAAGTAGGGAGATAAGAGCCCAAGCCTGAGGTACAGTGATATCTAGATAGGGGGCAGAATCGGCAAGGAGAATTCTCCTACAGCCCCAGGATGTCCTTGGGACAGTCACAGGCCTTCCCACCAGTAGAGCTGCCCTGAGGGACAAGTGTGTTAGGTCTACCATTTTCTGGACTAGGCAGGTGGCCAGAATTTCTTGTGTGGCCCGTCCCTCCAGGGCAGTAGAAAGCATTCATGTACAGGACCAGGCATGAGTTCAGGTCCTGGATCTGACACTATCCTTCCTGTGTAGGCCGAGCTGTGAGTGGTCTCTTAGAACTCAGACTCCATTGAGGACAAAGACCTTCCTAAAGAATGTCGGTCCAAAGGATGGGTCGGACCGTCTAAGATGCTCGTGTGTCTGTCCCATGGGATGTGAGGGACTTTGGGGCCCATTTCCTTCCCCTGGTGATGACTTCCTCTTATGATAAGATCCTGGGGCAGCCACACACTTCTGGTTCCCCCAGGACCCATGTCAAAGGGCACTCCCAGGAAACTCCTTCCAGAGAGTTCTCTCCTGGCCTTGTGGACCAGGAGGCCAAAGAGGGGCCACTCCACCCATCTGGCCCCCACCGAGGCCCTTGAGTCAGCAGGGCTGTCTGACGCTATTGCTGCTTCTTTCCATGCGTGCAATCTAGGAATGCCTGCCTGTGTCACCGCCTCCACCCTGATGTCACCCTTTCTAGGAGAAAGATGCACATCTGCCCACAAACTGCACCCGCAAGCCCTTAGAATCCCGCCCATAGGCGACAACTTAGGCACCTGTAGACCATATCCTTGATGTCAGCTTTGTTTCTGTGGTCTCTTGGCCACCACCCTGCCACATGCTTGGGTTAAGACCAATGTCTTTAGTTCTTCGACATGGCCATTCTGGTCTCCAGTCTCTCTTCCTAAATGATTCTTGTGACCTTGTCCTGAGTTCCACCTGTCATCTGACCCTCAAAAGCCCTTGTTTTTGTCTGATTTCATCAATCCACTGAATCAGCTTCTTGGACCCTAGAGCATGTTGCTTGGCTTAGGAGCTCCTCTCATATCAAGGGGACACAGCCAGAAGCCCAAGGGTTCTCACAAAGCAGATAAAAGTAAGTGTGGCTCACGTTAGATGCACCCTTAGGTAAAACCCCCTCCACCCTGGCATGTTCCTGTGAGTACACATATATCCAACATCACCAGCATACACACGTGACTAAAGAGATACACATATGTATCCCCATGGCCTCAAACTTCCTGTACAGGAAGGCTTGGGCCGGATCCCTTGTGCAAACACAAACTCGTGCCGTCTTCTCCAAAAGCCCTTGTGAAAATCAAACACTTGTTAGCTCCTTGAGAGCACACAGCTTTTCCAAAAGCAGTTCCTGATTCCAGAGCGCTTCTGGAGCGGGAGGTGGGCTGGAGCAAGAGGCTGTGCAGTAAACTAAGCCTGGGAGAACTTGCTAGAGAAGTTGGGGGGCCCTGTGCTTGGTACCAGCCAGCTACTGTGTTACAGCTAGCCTCAGAGACCCCAGGTGCCCACTAGTGGTACAGATAGCAGTAATATGTCCTCTTTGGATGGTAGGCTGCTCTGGAGAGGGTAAAGAGGCTCGCATAGCTCAAAGGAAGAGTCACTTGGCAAGGGGGGTCCTGCAGAATCAGCAGTTAAACTGGGGTGGCCTTACCTGCCCCAGTCAGAAGCTCTAGCCATGCTATGAGCTTTTAAGATCGAACATGCCTTTGTAAATGGGATTTGTAACTGGGATTGTAGCAGTCAGTTGGGATGGTACCATAAGAGAACATGGTGTAGTCTGCCTGGCTTCCATACCCATTGCTGCCATTCCTACTTCTCCCGAGGTGGCAGGGGGTGGGGCTTGGCTGGGCTGTTTGCCCATGGCTCTGTTTCCTCAGTGGGAGTCTGTGGAGGCCATTATAGAATTGTGCCATTGGGCTGGACCTTGTCTAATTAGATAATGAGACGGACATGTGGGGAGTACACATCTCTGAAGAAGGCTGGAAAGAGAACGGGCTAGGGCTGGGGCTGGAATGAGCCATTGGAGTGGGTACAGCTTGCCCAAAGGCCTCCAGGAACAGCAGGTGCTGTGGAAGCAAGAGCCCCACTCAGTATCTCCCAAACCCCGCCCCAGCCACTCCAGGCCAGGAAGTCCAAATATGCCTGGAGGCCCCTCAAAAAGGAGAGGCTAGCCGGAGGCTTGGTTAGACTGCCCAGGCAGGGTGGGAGAGGCCCTTAAAGAAACCCACAGGTGGGCTGCCAGTTCTTGGAAGGACTTATTAATGAAAACCCCCCAAGCCTGACAACCTGGGGGAAGGCTCACCGGCCCCATGTATAGCTGATAAGGGCCAGGAGATTCCACAACTCAGGTAGTTCCCCCGCCCCCCTGGAGTTCTGTGGTCACCATTAATCATTTCCTCTAACTGTGTATATAAGAGCTCTTTTGCAGTGAGCCCAGTACTCAGAGAGAAAGGCTAAGGTCCTGAGGAGGATGTGGCTGCAGAATTTACTTTTCCTGGGCATTGTGGTCTACAGTTTCTCAGCACCCACCCGCTCGCCCAACCCTGTCACCCGGCCCTGGAAGCATGTAGATGCCATCAAAGAAGCTCTGAGCCTCCTAAATGACATGCGTGCTCTGGAGGTGAGTGAGGGAGAGTTGGGCTGTTCTCAGGCCACCAGTTGGCTCTTGTCTTTTCCTGCCTGTCAGCTTGGTAACACAGCACTTCCCTTTTACAGAACGAAAAGAACGAAGACGTAGACATCATCTCTAATGAGTTCTCCATCCAGGTAAGCTGCTTCTCTTCTGTGTAGCTTCACAGGCTGCTTTAAATAGCCCTTTGCATGGCTTTCTACACTCTTCCCTGTCAGTGGCTGCTATGGGGAGGGTGCAGAGTCTGGGTAGTCAAGATCTCCATACCCAATCCTCTGCAGCAGTCAGGTGCACTCTTTTATCGTCCACAGCCATGCCCCTGTGGCAGTCATGTGCACTCTTTTATCAAGTGAGCAATAAGTTTGGGCAGAGCTAGCTTTCAAAGGTCGGAGATCTTCAGGGTTTATGGGAACGTGAGAGTTACTTTATGAGTTGACCTTGTTGCCTTGGGGTTCCCACTGCGCCCTATGACCATGGAAAGAGGGTGTTGACCATAGAGGGGCACAGAGGGCCTTCTGAAACAATGCTTGCCCACACAGAGGTTTGGGGGATATCCTCCGCTCTGGCCACCCCCTTCTCCTACAGCAAGCACCTTTCTCTTACAGAATTGGGGGGTCGGGGTTGGGGAGTCTTGGAACTGGGAACCTCTTGAGGTACCAGGCTATAAACGTGGCTGTGCTGGCTGAGGGTGGCCTGGGCCAGGCTGGGAGAAGGGCAGCGGTCAGGACAGTGTTATGACTAGCCCCAGCCTGTGCCACTTGGTGGGAATAGAAGGGAGTGGGGAGAATATAGCTTGTATTCGGTGGGCGCTCGGCCTTTGCTTACCAACAAATGGATGCTTTTCACAGAGGCCGACATGTGTGCAGACCCGCCTGAAGCTATACAAGCAGGGTCTACGGGGCAACCTCACCAAACTCAATGGCGCCTTGACCATGATAGCCAGCCACTACCAGACGAACTGCCCTCCAACCCCGGTGAGTACACAACGTCAGGGCCCAAGGTCTCAGTCTGGGAGGGCGGGGCCAGTAAGGAGAGATTTCTGACTGTAGCTGTTCAGGGTCCCAGTAAGTGGCTTCCATGTTGTTAGATGTATCACAGGAGCCCCTCAAGAACAGGCCATAGCTCCTACTCATCCCCAGATGCTAAGCTGAGGAACAGCAGAGAGCCCACTGCTCTCCCCAGGAGGAGCTACCTGCCCATGCCATACATGCCATTATCAGTCATGAGGTCAGAGGTGAGGCAAACCCAAGGAAGCTCAGGGCCTGCCCAAGCCCTGAAGAGCCAAGAGCCAGCACCCAGGTGCCACTTCCTGGCAGGACTTTCCTGTGGAGGTGCCTGTATTCCACGGACACAGGGAGGAGGCTCCAAGAATGGGCAGACACCCCAAACATTCCTATTTTCTTTCCTCATCGAAGACAGTGAACCCTGTGACCTTAGAGCTGAGGAGATGCCTTAGGCTGGCCGCTTGCCTCTCAGCAGAGTCTGTCCAACCAATCTGAAGACCTGAGACAGTCCTCCTGTTAGGGAACAGTCTCTGGATACCATTGCCTTAGGCAGCACATGGGCAGCTATAGCGTCATCTGATCCTTTCGAATGGGCTTCTGGCCTCTGAGTTCATAGCAGCAACAGAGAAATACACAGGCTACTTCCCCAAGTCACCCACTCACCTGGACTCAAGTGCTGTTTTTTTTTCCCCATCCCCTTCAGGAAACTGACTGTGAAATAGAAGTCACCACCTTTGAGGATTTCATAAAGAACCTTAAAGGCTTTCTGTTTGATATCCCTTTTGACTGCTGGAAGCCGGTCCAGAAATGAGGAGGCCCAGGCCAGCTCTGGATCCACTTTCTCAGATTGCACTTTTGTGCCTGCGTAATGAGCCAGGAATTCAGGATTTCTGCCTTAAAGGGACCAAGATGGGAACACAGCCACAGTGGGGGGCAGTATAGCCCTCTGAAACCACGGACTCCGACAGGACAGCGGAAGACAAAGGAGAGATATTTTCTACTGATAGGGAAAAGTAATATTTATTTATATATTTATATTTTTAAAACAACTATTTATTTATTTATTTATTTAATTTTGTAACTATTTATTGAGGATGTCTTACAAGAATAATAAACTATTAAAACTTTTGTTTGTACAGCTATCTGGTTTATTTTTAAGAGGGGCATAGATGGAGTTGGGGGGGGGTCTATTGGGTTGGGGTATTGATCAATGCTGTCATGACCAAAGGGAGGTGAGATCAAGGCCTGGGTCCAGCATTGGCCTGGGTGTGGGGTCTCACATGCCTTGGCGGACCTTCTGGGGTGAGCAAGAGCTTCTGCTCCAGCAGAGAAAGGACTCTAGTTTCACCAGGAAGTTAAAGTAGCCAGCCCAGAGAAGGGGTGTCGCCCTTTCTAGGAACTACAGGACTTCTGGGGTTGGTGGTCAGTGTCTAAACAAGTCAGTCCTGGCACTCAGCAAAAGTACTGTTCCCTTTTGAGACCGTAGACCTCGTATCACTATTCTGCTCTCACACCTGGGGCCTCAACGACTCTTAAAGTAAACCAGCAAATAGGCTGACTTTCAGAGAAAAGAAACTAAACCACAGGGGTCAGAACTCAGCCTATTTACCCAGCTTTCCCCCAAATGGGTGATCTTAATCTTAGCTGTCAGAATGTCAGCATGGTGCACGTTGGGGCATAGCTCTAAGGTGGCACTTTTCTTAACTGGTTTTTATTTTTCCATTAAACTTTGACTCTCGTGGGTATTTTCCACTGAAATCCGTGGCCTTGGGGCTGAGAGAAATGTAGTTATTCTCTGTCTTGTTGGCAAGCAGGCAGAAGGTCTCCCCCATGTATCACCCGGAGTGTCTCTTGAGGATTATCAGGAAATGTTTAAGGTACTCACAGATGCTAGGACGCAGCGATTGCCCACGGCCCCCTGTGTGCCCGCCTGTCCACATGATGGCTCAGTCCCATAGAGACCTATCTCAGGCCAAAATACCACGACACCATCTGCAAATAAAAATCCTTAGAGCAAGCCAAATTTTAGCAAAGGGAAGAGTCCGTGGGGTGTGACATATATTAAAATGCATAAAAAGTACGTCTCACCCAGCAACAAGTCCCCTCTGTCTTCTCCCAAAGCCACCGGTAACCGATAAGCAGCGTCAGTGTTCCCTTAGACTCCCATGTGTGCACACAGTTGCCCTTCCACTGAAACGCTGTCAAGCAAGCCAAGCTCAGATTTCCTGTGAGTCATCTGTGAGTCCATGGCTTTGGTGCTCTGGGGGTCAGAGAGCCATTGTTCCCCAATGAAGATAGCCACCATGATTTCCCAGAAAAGTCACATGGCTCTCTGTGCTGAGATTCAGCGAGCACTGCCTGCTGACGAGAAGACGTACCACGCAAACCTGACTTTCTATTAATGTCCACACACGCCTGTGGCCCTTCCTGACCGGTTTCTCTTGTTTGGAGAGGTACTTCAGTAGACTCTAGGACACCAGTGCCATAAGAAGGGTTTAGTTTCTGTGGCCTTTCTGGCCATAGCTGAAAGGGGAGAAGGGGATTGCCTCAGTCAGCCAACAAGGTAGAGATATGAATGAGAAATGCTGAGGATTTGAGAACCAAACCCGTGGCCTAGTCAGTAGATGAATCAGTGGTCAGGTACCTGACGTTGCCAGGCCCTCCAGCCACCATTCCCAGAATAGCCCCCAGATGCAAGGAGAGAGGAAAGCACCCATTGTATCCACTGCATAGCCCGCAGGGTCCACGGCTCCATCGGAGCAGGGTGAGCAGGGGTGGGTGAAGAGGGGTGTCTGTTAGCATCCTGCTGTGCTTCTAACCCTGTTTCAGGGGCTCTGCCATGGAAAGTTGAGAAAGGACTTCATCTCTACCCTAAAGGAACTGTCTGATAGATACAGCAGGCAGGACCCACATATCCCAAAGCTTGTTAAGAACATGAAACTCCTCTCAGAAATCTGCACAAATCTGGGAGTAAGTTGTCGTTTGCTTTTAGGAGAACCCAAGACTCTATTTGCTTAGAATGCAGCTGGGAGTTCTGTGAGGCAGAGGGCTTTGTCCAAACACTACTTGCCTCCTCCAAGATGGGGGATTCAAGCCATACAGTTACCCTTTGAGGTCATCTCAAGGCCAAAAGAAATCTCCTCGTTAACAGGGTTGGAAGATGGGGAGCAGAAACTGTAGGGAATGAAGATTCAATCCCAAGGTACATCAGGGGGTCTCTGTCTGTGTCCTCTTCTGAGCCTTTTCTAAACACACACAAGGTCCGTGTGGGACAGGTCAGCAACAGCTCAAATAGACTGGTGACTGACTCTGCTGGAAAAAGAAGTTTGTCCAAGCCTGCTTCAGGTGGCTATACCCTTGGGGCCTCTTCCAGGGCGAAGGGCCCCTTGAGGAGCTTATAATGTGAGGAGAGCTGTAGTCTAGAGGAGCCGGTGGAGACATAACTGAGCTGTGCTCCGTGTTCTGCTTGCACGGTCCCATGAACTGCTCACCCTCAAGACCTTCTCTGGGACAGCACTGGGACCCATCGCACTTTTTAT
Source organism: Rattus norvegicus (assembly GCF_021556685.1). Lineage (NCBI taxonomy): Eukaryota > Metazoa > Chordata > Mammalia > Rodentia > Muridae > Rattus > Rattus norvegicus. The sequence continues at coordinate 44,313,019 of NC_141543.1, read as the reverse complement.
TTCTTCACAGCTCTATACGGTCATCAGATTCTAGGTCTCAGTGTCATAGGTGGCACCAGGCTCTTGTTCAGGTAGAGTTGGGGGTGGGGGGGTGTCTCTCTGAGTTTCTTCTAGGAGACAGGACCTTACCAGACTCTGCGGCTAAGAAGACAAGTTTCTTGTTTTTGTTTTTGTTTTTTTTCTGTTGAAGACAGACAGAGAGAGAGAGAGAGAGAGAGAGAGAGAGAGAGAGAGAGAGAGGACTTTAACTGTGTGCTTCTTCAGCCTTCAGCTCCACCAGAGGATGTACGATTGAGCAAAGTGATTTCCCCAATTCAAGGAATTTAAGGAAGCCTTAAAAAGACTTGTCATCTCCTCAGAAAGCTAAAAATCATGCCAGAGGATCAAGGGCTTTTCCTGGGGTTAGAGCTGAAGGGAATGAGATTGGAGGAGTCTCAGAAATTATTTACGGTGGGCATGCGAAAGGGGTGGGAGTCTGGCACTGCGCTGGGAGACGAGGCTGTGGGTGGGCCATAGTGCCGAGTACCTGAGGCCACACATCTGCACATGATCTATCACTGCTTCAATAAAGCCTGGGCATGAAAATACTAGATAGAGCCTGTCTGGGGCCTCCTGGAGGAGGTGGGGAGGGAAGAGTTCCATCAAGAAGCATTTCTCCTGGAGTCTTCCACACAAGAAACACTCCTTCAGCTGATCCAAATATAATCTTTTCCCAGAGCTCCCTTCCCAGTCTACCAATACCCACTTCCGAGACCCAAGCGCTGAAACACCAGGCTGAAATCACTCCCTCTTTTATTCTCAACTACAGCTCCTGGCAGCTCCATGGATCCAGCACCCCAGCCTGTCCCCTGGCCCAGAGTGGGGCTGGGGGATTCTCAAGCTACCTAGAGAATGAGTATAGTGTGGGACTTGGGCAGGAAGGATGTTCACAAGACTCAGGGATCCTTACACTCAGTTCTACCAGCACCAGAAGAGGGTCATCTAACCACCCAGTAAGGCCCCTCATCTGGCCTGTAGAACTCCCCACAACACTTCCTGGGTGTCTGGCATGACAACACATCTCTGACTCTCATCCCCCAATCCCCAGAGCCAGTTTTGTTTGGGTCCTGAAGTGCTGGCAGCCGAGACTCCCAAGTTCTGACCTCCACCCTCAATGCTAACCCCACCCTAATCGTTTGAACAATCCTTTGAGGATGCCTGGGCTAGCCTACAATTCAAACAGCTTCCCGTAACTCGAAGCTCTAAGGCCAGAGACTCAGCAAGCCAGGATGGATAAGGCTCTATTTACCCTGAAGCGCAATTAGTTATGATATAATACCTGCTTACTGACAGGCTGTGCCCAGCTATGTAGGCCATCCACACACCTGCCATCCTTTCCAAAGGACTCTGGGACATAATTTCTCATCTCTATCTGGAGATGTCAGATACCACAGAGGCCAGAGATCAGAAACGTGATCGTGAAAAGTTGCCTAGGTGTCTCCGAACACGGAACAACCCTGCGGCTCTGGGTCAGACAGCAGTGGCTGCTGCAGGGTCAGAGATCTCTTGGTATGGTTCCTAAAGATTATGAGCTCTTGAGTGCACAGTCCTCCATGTTCCTTTATAACTGGCAGTCAAGTCTGGGTAGGGCTGCAGAGACACCTTTCCAGGAGGACCCCTCTTTCACTTCATTTGCTTCCTATCAGTTGTGTGGGCTCCCTGATCTTGAACTCCTGACGAAGCCTGAGGCATCTGAAGTAGACTTGGAGACTCACATGTAGGTCCTTATCACTTTCACTGCTATCTATGTGACCTTGGATGATTCACAGAGTCCACAAAGGTAGGATGAACTTCGGCACTGGAGGCCACACCTCAGCCTGAGTATACGGGCTTCAGTCAAGCTGAATAGTGACAGAATTCTGGCTCGAGCAGGAGACACTGAGGTGAGAGGTGCTAACAGCACTGCAGGTGGACAGTGGAGCTGGAAAAGGCCCAGGCACAAAGGGGATGAACGGTTCCTTAAAGTCACCAGACTGCCACCCATGAAGAGACCGGCCTGGCAGTGAGGGTCTCTTAAATTTTCCATGCAGCACGGCCTTTCCTCTTGGTGGGCTCAGCTTTGGCTATAGTCTTGGGTGTGTGCTGGGGCTACACGCACACAGGTGCTCTTTCTGAGAGCAGCAGGCCCGAGTCCACAGCATTTGGGTTTAAGAAGATGTTGCTCTAGCAAAAAGCTGGGGCTCTGGGATGACGCTCAGTCCACAAAACATGGCTTTGACCTGACATTGTCTGACAGGTCCTGGGCATTTCCTTTCTGTAATAGACCAGGGCCAGGGTGGAACTGTAGCTTCTGTAGGCGGCACTCAAGAGTAGACCTGGCCCTGAGGAGGCAAGTTTGGTTTCTCTGAGCCCGTCTTGAGCCCAGGAAGGACAGCAGAGCTGACTGGCTGAGAGACTCTAAGAAATGCATGAAAGAAGACACAGAAGCCTTTCTCATGCCAGGTCTTGGGAACTGAATCAGCCCATAGACAGCCCCATGCAGTCTCTGAACATACCATGCTCACATGATATGGTCTCAGGGAGGTAACACAGGAGGAAAGATTCACCCACAAGAAGGAACAATTTGTCAGTCTATGGTACAGAATGACAGACACCATCATGGCTACTCTTGGTTGTCAACACATCTGGGAAAGAGGAACCTCAACTTCTCTCAATTTGCTTATGGGCATCTCTGTGGGGGTATTTTCTTCATTGCCAGTTGATGTGGGAGGCTCCGCCCATACAATGCCAACCCATAGATAGGTTAGCCTGGGCTGTATAAAATGGTAACCGAACAAGTTGATAAGCTATGTCCTTCCATGGTCTCTGCTTCAGCTCCTGCCTTGGCTGCCTTCAACGATGGACTGTAACCTGTAAGCCAAATGAACTCTTGTCTGCCAGGTTGGTTTTGGTCATGGTGTTTATTACAGCAACAGAAACACAAAATAGAACAGACACCAAGCTAACATGGCAGCTAGGAGAGGCTGCTGTGCAGGGCCCACAATGGTACCCAAGAGATGGAACTGGGACAACATGTGAGGAGGGGTGGGAGGAGACCTCTCTCTGTGGGGAGAGGAGCTATGTCCAAGGTCAACGGACATCACAGGCTCCTGGTAAATCTGCATCTTCAATGTCCCTGCATAACATCTGAAGAATCCACAAACGAATCGTTCAACCAAGATGCCAAGGGTGAGCTTTTAATGGATAATATAGCAGGTCTTATGAAAGGGCTAGGGCAGTGGACAGGATGCCAGTCAGCCCGGATACATCTTCATTGGTAGGCCGTCCAATTCTTGTAGTGCACCTGGAGGGGGCAAAGTGTCATTTGCCATCCCAACCCCTACACACTCAGAATCTTAGGTTGCTGAAGGCCATAAATGTGTAGGAGTGGCCCCGGAAACTTTGTTTGCTGTGTGCCCTCCTTTTGGTTCCTCACTGCCCTCCAGCATAGATGTTTGGTGGTCTGAGTCTGTATAAGTGGAGGACAGGGACAGGGAGATGGCTTAGTGGGAAGAGTGTGGACCTGAGTTCAGATCCCCAGTTCTCAGGTAATAGGCTGGATGTGGCAGTGGGAGCTTTAGACTCAATATCGGGAGGCAGAGACGGGAGAATCTTGATATTCGAGCAGATCAGATAGCTTCAGGTTCAATGAATTACACCGTCTCAAAAAATAAGGTGTAGAGAGACTGAGGAAGATGTCTGATATCAGCTTCTGGCACTTACTTGAAAATGGGCGCACGCGCATGCGCACGCACGCACACACACTGGCACAGGAACCAAACCCAGACTTCTGAGCAAGCTGCTGGTTTACGGTGAGACACATGCCAATCATTATGGATCCAGTAGCTCTGGATCTGGTACCTTCCGTGCTGTTACAGCTAAGAAATACTGAGTTAATTTTGCTCTCTAGCCTCATATTTCTTATATGGGCAGTGGAATACAAGCAGGAAAGCAGGAGCCCCAGCCCCAGCCAGCCCACCCTGCCACAAGAGGCCCAGGAACTGTAGTGGCTGAGGGAGCCCCCGGGCAAGCAAAGGGAGGCCCCATGCTCATGGCACGCAGGTCTGCTAAGGAGCAGAATGGGCAGCCCCTAGGACGGGGACTTGGCCCAGGGGAGTCCTGGGGCCTACATTCTCTGGAAGCTCCCCACCTTCACACCTAGGAGAGGTGGGGACTTCCTCAGAATAACATAGGAGATGAGCCAGACAGGATTATTAGCCTTCAAGAGCCCTCAGGAGGACTGCCGGGTACAGACCTCACCCTTGCACACAGCTGACCAATTTCCCTGCTGTGAAGAGATCCTGAGCCCTGAGCTACCCGGAAAGTTGCTGCTTCAGGGTTATTTTTTTCACTGTGGTTTAAGACGTGAAGAGTAAGGCAGGTTTCATGTTGCTGCCACTGATGTTATCTGTCACCAAGCAGACCTGCCCTGTCAACCTTCAAGGATCAACTGTCACCCTTTCCCCTTCCCTTTGCTCAAGGGATGATGGGTAGCCCGGGGCCTGCTCCCAGTGGCACCCGGGGCCTCATTCCGGGGAAAGTCAACCTGCTACATGCTGCTTTACATTTTCATCATCGTTGCACAATATGTAAAATGTAAACAATTTAGACTTTTCACAAATATCCTTATACACAGAACCAGCATCCAGAGAGTAGAACATTTCCCAGTAGGCGTGAAAATGACGACATACCATCCCACCTTGACCTAGTTTTGGCTATTCCTGAACTTCCTTTCAGCAGAAGCCTGTGTTTATGCTGTCTTTCGCATCTGAATTCTTTCTGACTGCCATGTTACTACATTATATTCCACAACTATCCCACAATTTACTTAATTAAAAAAATTTTTTACACTTACTTATTCAGTGTGGGAGAAGTATTCGTGACTCACTGTGCACACATGGTGCTCAGAGACAATGCGCGGGTCATGGGTATCGAACTCAGGTTTTCAGTTTGGGTGGCAAGCACCTTTACCTGCTGTCTCGCCAGGCTGACTACCTCATGGCTTATGTCTCCGTTTTACTATTGATAGACAGTTAGCCTGTTTCCGCCTGGGGCTAATCATAAAGTCTCCTTGATTATTAGCATTTTCTCTGTGTGTGTTTTGGTCCTTGGTGTTTTTATTTCTTTTGAAAATGCTGACTTTGATGTAGAACTTCTGGTCACAGGATATGAGTATTGTCGGTTTAATAGGGGGTGCTAAACATTTTTCCAAGGGAGACTTTTGTAAACAAGATTTCTGGCTAGACACGACTTATCCTCCTCCAATTCTGGGTGTTCTCCTTTTTACAAGGACCTTCCCAAGCACCCTTATCATCACTGAGAAGTTCCCTCCACTGTGCGCCGCCATGCAGTGGTCAACATTCCAACTGTCACAAAACAAAACACAGTCTGATTGAGTCCTGACTCCTGCTCCTGGGGCCACAGACCTGCCCTGGGAAGCAAGGCTTACCGGTGGAAGTATTGTGGGCACACAGTCTAGAGGCAAATTAGGTGGTTTATGGTTTGCTAGTCCCCCCTCCTCCATCTCATGGCTTAGAATTTGCTACCTTTGTTCCTGGTGTCTCCTTTTGGGTACTCAAATAGGTTCATACAGAGTCCCTTGACATAGATATAAGTGACTGACTGCCCAAGACTTTCTTTGTGTGGCCTTCATAAAACTCAAGCCTCAGAGCCTTTGGGAGACTTCAGAAAGCACAGTCTGCTTCTATCCAATGTAGAGAGATCAGGTCAAGGGACAGAGCCCCCGGTCACACACACACACACACACGTCTGTGTTCTTCTTGGAAGCCTAATGGTCACAGTCTCCTGTCACTGCCTTGCTGTGGTCTGACCCATCTCACACATGTAGACACCCGACATTCCATAGACTCATCTCCTTCTCTGCTTTCTATGGCAGCCATCCATAAATTCACCAACAAAGTGTTTACAGAGTGCCCGTTGACTGTCAGTGGCAGGCACTGTGGGACTCTCAATGGGGACTGTCTTAGGGGACTGTCACATTAGGCTGCCTGCTAACCCAGGTGAGCTCTGAGCCCTTTGACACAAGACACTGCTCTCCCACTTTGCCCTCACAGTTTCCCTCACACCAGTCCTAAGCCCCGGGAACAGAAGCCAGACCCAGTTCTGTTCACCTACCTCTCTGCCTGGAACACACTCCAGCCAAGGAGCCGACATCTGGCTCCCAGCGAGACAGAGTAAGATCCAGAGAGGTAGGAGATGTCCCACCTGTACCTTTTCCTCAACATCTACTCGGGAGCTTGTTTCTGGTCCTAGAGGTTCACTGCCACCTGCTCTTCTAAGGATAGGGCTTTCTACCCCATCCCTCAGGTCCAAGGAGGCCCCTCACCTTCCAGGTCCCACATATGGCTCGTTCCCAGTGATGAAGTGAGCCTTTTGCTTCCTCTGATTCAAAGAAACACTCACGGATCTAAGGCAATAGTGCAGGAGAGGTGTTGCCAAGCTTCCAAGGTTTAGAAAATGCTCTTTGTGGGTTGGCAAGATGGCTCAGCAGGCAAAGGTGCTTGTTACCGAGGATGATGTCTTGGAACCAGTTCCCCAGGACCCATGTGGTGGAAGAAGGCAGAGATGTCCTTTGACCTCCACACTTCAGCATGAGTGAGAACACACCCACACACATGCACGTGCACAGAGACAGAGACAGAGGCAGAAAGAGGAAATACGCTTTTAAAGTTTCTTTTTATTTTTAAGAAGTAAAATGGCCTTTGGGGCAAAGCCTCCCAGGAGCTCTAGAAGGTACTCAGAACACAGGCAGGATGCTGTTATCTATGCGAAAGGTGAGCCAGGAGGCTGCTCTGGACTGGAGCTCACAGGAGCTGGTTCTCTTTCCCACTTGGTGGATTTGGGAACCACCTCTCAGAGGAAGCAGCAGAATGGAGAGAAGCCCAGGTCTTTGGCAATCCGTCATACTTCCTCCAGCCCAGAAGCTGGGGCAGCCCCAAGCTCTCGGGCTAAAGATCTTGGCATCTGCCCAGTCTTTTCCTCTAGCCAGAGTGAGGTCATGTGCAGAGAGGGATGATCAGAGAGATGGCAATTGCTACTAAGGCCATAGCTCCAAGTCAGAAATGACGTAACAACAGTATAACTCACCATCCCCTTTCTCCCCACACCCTAAGAAAGCCTGGTCTCCAATTCAGGTCCCTTCCCCCACTGGGTCCTCTCCAGGTTAGTTCTCTTGGTCTTTCCAAACCCTAAGCTGAAGCAAAAGGTTCTGCACCCCATCAAGCTTTGGGGCGGGGCTGTGGGCCTGATAGACAGTAGCACCCCTATCATGGACGCAACTTCCCCTTGAAGTGCATCCCAACGAGTGCAGGAATCAGAGGGGACTACACTTACGGTTGTGTCTGGTCATGGCTATTCCGAAGGCTCTTATGCACTATGGGTATCATGGTCAGACAGACACTGGAGCTCTGGGAGCAAACTGAAGGGCCACAGTCGAGTTTTCCAGACTAAAATGAATCCCCATGGTGGGAAGGAGCATCTTCCTTTAGAGCCCAGCAGGTCTCAACCAATCGAAGGGCCCACCAGTTGCAGGGAGGCAGGCTATCAGCGGTTCATGACAGTGAATGAGGAGCAGATGAAGCTTAGGGGTCCTGGCAGGAGCAGCTAAGTGGGCAGAAAGACAGACACAGTAGAAAGCAAAGCTGGGAGGGTCATGTGGAGGTCAGTTAGGAACTTGGGCAGTAACTTATCAGATGACAGAAACATGACTGACGCAGTAGAGAGTATCTGGCATGGAAGACACAGCTGAAGGGGAGGCTCCGTAGCTGGAGTCATAGCTTCATCAGAAACGACACGGGAGCAGGATAACTCACAGTCCCCCTTCCTCTCCACTCCCAATGGAATGACCTCTGGGTCCTTTCTCTCACTGGGATAGTTTGGGGCCAGGCACCATTAATACATAACAGTTCTGTCTCTGAACATGGAAGGCTTAAAGGTTCCCCTTTGGACACACTGATCAGGGGCACTGAAAATCTCTTGGGGTCCCTCTATCCAGGTTTGTAATGCTCCCCCACAAGTATGCATGTATGCATATATGCACATACATGCATTCATGCATGCACACACGCACTCACGTAGTATAGTACATGCATATTAATGCATGAAGACACACACACACACACACACACACACACACACACACACACACACACACCCCTCTCTGGGAAGGGGTAAGACTCTCCTGCTTTGAAGAGACTTTTATGTTAAATTTAGGATCCAGCTGCCCACCTCAGGCTGGGTTCTCTGCAGACTGGACTCTAAGAGGAACACTGATGTGTTTGTGGGAAGGAAGGGATGTAGCAGTTCTGAACAAAAGAGAGCCCCATCTACAAGGCAGTCATGACAAGTATCTCAGCTGATCCAAAGAAGAATTCCAAACCAAGCACAGCCAGTTTCCCTGTGATGGGTGTGAGGAAGTTGAGCCTGTCTGTCTTCATGTTGACATGTAACTGGATGTAAGTTGCCTGAGGAAGAGTGACCTCACATGTGGCAATTTTCTTCAGCTCAGGAAATTCCCAAGAAGGAATGGCTGCCAAGAACTGCCATCGTCCAATAGAGCTTGTAAACACTGACAAGCTCATGACTCCTGAATGGTATTCTGGGCGACATATTCCAGTACCTACTGCAGTCTACCCTATAAGCTGTTAGGTCTACTTCTCCCCTTTCTCTCTCCCCCTCACGACCTCTTTGTTTCTTGGTTTCCTTCATTCTTTCTTGTTCTTTTAAGGGATAATATTAAAATAAGATGAAATAACACCAAAAAAAATCCCCTAACATATTAAACTGGACAAAACAAATAAAGAAAAGAGCCCAAGAGAAGACACAAGAATCAGAGACCCACATGTTCGCACACTCAAAAATTCCCTGGGAACACTAACCTGGAAGCCGTAGTAGAAAGCAGAGGACCTTGTGCAGACCCATGCAGGCCCTGTCCTGCTGCCTCAGTCTGTATGAGTTCACAAGAGCTTTGATCATATTGGTTTACTGACCATGTTTTCTTGATGTCTCCTATCCCTTCTGTTCTTATACCCTTTCTGCCTTCTCTTCCTCCGGCCTTCTTAAGTCATGAGGGAAGGGTTTGGATGAAAACGTCCTGTTTAGGGCTGAGCGTTTCAAGCCCTCGTTCTCTCTACATAATGAGAGGCTCTGTATTTGTTCCCGTCACTTCCTTATTTATTTTTATTTTTAACAGTGTTATTTGGTTTTACCCTAGGCCTCTGGCTGTCTAGTCTCGAGTTGCTTGGTCACCGAAGCAGTGTTGGGCTTGGGTTCTCTCTTGTGGAGCGGTCTTTAAGTCAGATCAGACATTGGTTGGTTCCTCCCACAAGCTTTGTAACTCCATTGTGCTAGCATAGCTCGCAAGCAGGACACCACCGTGGGTTCCAGGGTTTGTGGCTGGCATGGTGTTCATATTTCTCTTCTGATAGCATGCAGATTACCTTTCTGCACCAAAGACATTGAAATGTAGGAATGAAAGCTCTGTGTAGGCACCAGCTCAACTTCTCCACCTTCAAAGAGTTGTGTGGGTGTTGTCTTCAGTGTGGGGCCTTGCATCAACTCGTGGAGAGCAACCTATCGTCTTAGCGACAGTCTGGGTTGTTTGGGGATTACCGTGGGACCCTTTCGACCAACAACTCAATTAGATGCCATTCAATCTCAGTACTGGAAGCTTCATTTGGTGACAAGAGATAGCCAGTTGGGACTGTCTCCTCCATTATTTGGAGATTTCATTTAGACTGCCTTCATATATGCATATTTCAGGAAGCTTCTACTGTGTTAGGTTTCCATATGACATCTTAATCAGTACTTAGTTTTAGATGTCTCTTCCTGTACTCCTTCCCTTGTCTCTGTCTCCCTTTTCCCTCCTCATTTGATTCTCCTGTTCTAGCCTCCACCCCATCCATCTATTTTATTTCCTGTTCCTAATGAGATCCACCTGTCCCCTAAGTCCCTGACTCTCTTGGGCCCACTACTTTGTGTAAGCCCTCCCCATAAGTCTGAGTCTCAGGGCAGAGCTGTGGACAACTAGCTAATATTTTACCTGCAACGCTGTCAACCATCTTGATGTAAATACTCTCACTGTCAACAGGCTTCAAGCTACCAGTGGCTTCAAAATACCCTAGCAGAAGTTTATCAATTTCTTAAATACTTAGGCCGGCACATCTGTGATGTCACTGGCTTGCTTTTGCTGGGGGAAACTGGAAAGGGGAAAGTTGGTGATAGCTTAGAACTGATCACACAGCTACCAAGGACATCAGGCTTTCCCTCTTCTACTCTCTATTTCTACTCCCCGTCAGTCTTAGCACCTGCCTCATCCTGGCAGCATCTATGAGTTGTCTGACTCTAGGTCTGCTCTCAGCTCAGGGTGAAGCTGCTAAATAGAAAATACTGGGGAGTCTGGGAGAACAGCTCAGTCGGTAACCTGTCAGATTTATATACAAATATGAGTTCACGTCCTTGACCCCCTCATATTTATGTAAGAATCTGAGTTCAAATCCTCAACACCCATGTTTTACAAAAAGCAAGGGGACCAAGACCACCCAGCAGTGGTGAGAGGCCAAGATATTCAGAGATGGTCCCATCAGGGACCCTGCCTGCTTCTATCTCAAGGTGTTTGTTTATAACCACTGGATTACAGCTTCCTATGACAATGCTTGCTTTACTGTAAGAATTGTGTCCTCGAGGAGCCTAGGATCCTGTACAATGATGCGTCCATGCTGTTTTTCAATGACGCCTTCCATTGGTAGCTGCCTGATGTGCTATCGACTGACAGCACTTATGTCATGAATCTGTGACAAGCAACAGACTGCATGGTTTTGGACTCTCGCCTCCTCTGCGGATGCATCATGTAGACCAAAAACTTTGAAAGCCCCCGGGCAGCAGTGTTAGCTGAGTCCCTGCAGAGGAAGGCAGAGCTGTTGAGGGATGGATTGATCCACTGAGGCTTTTCCTGAGGCTCTGATGTATGGAGAAGGGACATGCTCAGCGGAGCAGTGATAACCTAGGGCCAGGGCCTTGGGACTTTTTCACTGAGGCCTTGATAAATGAAAAAGAAACTTGTTCTATCCATAAATCCAGGGTTGGTGATAGCCTAGAGTCAAGTGTTTGTGAAATGCCCAACTCTTCCCACCATGTAGGGTTGTGATTGTCGATCAAGCCTGTTCTGGTGCTTCATGGGTAATCGTCTTGAGATGCCCTGTATTCCCCTAGTGCAACATTGTATGACTTAGTCCCATTGTATAACAGTTTCTGCTGACTTTGTCCTATTTCTCCTCTGGAAATAGTATATAAGATGCTGTACTTCCTAATAGGCTTGATCGATATGAGACAGAGCTTGTACAAAAACCTCCTAATCTCCAACTTATCTGTCTCCTCATCTTCTGATCCACTGGTCCTCTTTCCCAGGTCCTGTCACTGAAGAAAAACCTGTTGGTACAGGTCTCAAACCCATGTCTGGAATGTGTGTTTAATCTTGTAAAAATGACTCATTGACTCTTCCAGGTTATGGGAGGATAGAGATGGTCAACTAACAGCCAAATATCTTATTGATCTCTTTAAGATCTACATGTATGTGTGAACATGTGCATGGCCCTCATTTGTCGGAATTAAGGGATCACTCATGAACCCATAGGTGTGAGCCAGGAGGAAAGTTTGGGTGTCATGGGATGGATGACATGGGACTTGTGCAACTCATACTACCTCCAATCCTGTTGATGTTGAGTACAGTATATACTATTTCTAGCTTATGATCAACTGTTGCTGGATTCAGTGGGTCTGAGAGGAGCCTACCATAAATAGGTCTTGTCTGGATACTTCAGCAAGCCTTCTAGATTTATCACAACTCAGAAGTCTGATGGGAGCTGTTTTCCAAAATAGATATAGATGCTTTTCAGCATAAATTTAGTTATCTTTGTGGCCCATGTGGCTCTCTCCTCCTATAACCTGAGTCAAGGAGTCAGTTTCACAAATATAAATACACATTTCAGACATGGGTTTGAGACCTGTACCAGTCATTCTCAGTGACAGACAGGCCCTGGGAAGGAGGACCAGGGGACCAGAAGGTAGAAAGACAGATAAGTTTGGGATCAGGGGGCCTTGTACAAGTTATGTCTTAGGCCAATCAAGCTTATTTGAGTCATGCCCTGAAAAAACACTATAGACCGTTCCTGCCCAAGTACCCACCCAACGGTGGCAGGATTTTATGTAACTGCCAGGTATATGGGTCAGAATAATAACCCCAGGACTGTAATAGGTTGTCACATCTGCCACCCCAGAGGGCATGCCACAGATATTCTTTCTTCAGGAAGGGAAGCACAAGATGTCATAACTTGCCACATACTTCCTGAGAAATTTCCTGGCATGCTCCAGGATCCATGATCATGAGCTCTAAGCAGCTTATTGATGTGGCTGGCTCTGGTGCCCACAGGGCTCCTCTCCTGGAGGCCTTTGCCTTGCCATGGCCATGAATTTTATTTGACTGGCCTAATGTTAATGGTAGGTTAAACCAGGAAGATATTCCGAAGGATGTTCCAGGAAGTTCAGGCCTCTTAGAACCTTATAAAGAAGGAAAAGAGAGTTAACCTTGCCCGAGAAATATAAAGTTCTTTGTCTGAAGTGAATGCAAATCATAATCAGAATGGATAGAAAAAGGTAGCTACTGGCCCATTGCCTAAGACCATGTTCATACACTGTGGTAAAGATATAGTCTCTGGGAAGCACATTGGATACAACCATGGCTACACTTTGATGATCAAGTACTAGTCCACTGTCATGGTCCAAGGTTAATCTGGTAAATTAAGTGAAATACCATAGACTCCATTTTAGATTCTTAGTGATGTTATTGACTGCTGCCAGTACCTTCAAAATGAGATATTTCTATTTATTCCTTTAGCTAGAAGAAGGAGAAGTCTTGGAGGCTTCCTCTTGACCCTTACTGTACAGGTCACACCCCAATATGGGGGTTGTATTAATCATGTAATGTGTTTACCCTATCATGTTACTGGGAAGGAAGGCCTATAGACTGGCAGGTAGTGATGAGTATAACTTTAGCCAGGAATCCACTTCTTAGCACACATATACACTCCCAACTCGAGCAAGCTCCATGGTCCCCAAATGTTTGTCCTCTCTGTCAATCTGTCTCTGTCTGTCTGTGTCTGTGTCTGTGTCTGTGTCTGTGTCTGTGACTGTGTGTGTGTGTGTGTGTGTGTGTCTGTCTGTCTCTCTCTCTCTCTCTCTCTCTCTCATATGCATAGCTATGTAAATGGCGACATGTCCCCTTGGCACATTTTTGTGCCTGCTTGCTGTGGTTGTATAGGCTGGCTCCTTCATTTTGGGATATCTCATTGCTTCTTTAATCAAGAGATTTGGAGTTTTTAGACCTGTTCAAACTAGACACTTAGCAGGGGACATTTTATTAGGATATCTGGATTGATTATCTACCCTAGTTTCATTACCGTTGCTGTAGTTAAAAATCAACCACTTACAGTGTTGGTTACTTTTCTATTGCTGTGATAAGATACCATGACAAAGGCAACTTGTGGAAAAAAAGGTTTATTAAGGGCTCACAGTTTCAGAAGGTTACAATCCGTGACCATCATAGTAAGGATCATGGCAGCAGACAAGCATGACATTGGAGCAGTAGACAAGAGCTTACATCTTTATCCACAAGCCCCAGGTAGAGAGCGAGTTAACTGGGAATGGCAGAGGCTTTTGAAACCTCAAAGCACATCCTCCAATAAGGCCACACCTTCTAATCCTTCCCAAGCAGTTCCACCAATTGACCAAGCAGTCAATTGTTCCAGCAGTTGACCAAGGGGTCAAACATTCAAATATATGAGCCTATGGGTGTGGTGCATTCTCATTCAAACCACTGCACAACAAAAAGCAACTCAGGGGAGGAAGGGTTTTAGCTCTCAATTCCAGATTACATCCATTATAGCAGGGAACTTCAGGAAGCTGACCACATCTATGGTCAAGTGCAAAAGGGGGACAGATGGCTAGCACTCAGCTCACTTTCTCTACTCTTAGACAGTTCAGAACCCAGCCTCCAAGGAATGGTGCTGTCCACATTCAGGGAAGTTCTTCTCATCTTAATTAACAAAGTGGGGAGAAATGCTGACAGGTCAAACCTTAGCTAAGGAATCCCTTGTTGGGACTCTCCTCCCAGGTGATTCTTGGTTGTAATAAACTGAATAGTAAAAATAACCATCGCATCATCCATGATTGATTCTTCTGATTACAGAGAAAAAGTAATGTGGGAGCTGGAAAGATGCTTGGTTTAGAGGACCTGGGTTCGATTCTCAGCATCTACATGGTGACCCACAGTCATTCATAGCTCATAACTAGTTCCAGGGACCTGGTGCCTTCTTTGGACTTTCATGAGCATGTGCATGGTGGGTCATACATACCTACAGGCAAAACATCCACACACATAAAATAAGATAAACAAATCTAATTTTTAAAAAAGAACTAGCAGTTACTTGCTGGTCTCTGTCTTTTCTGATGCTTGGGATGCTGTGTTCCACGGTATATCTTCATAACTCACTGCGAGTCAGGCCCTCATAGCTATCACTCTAACTTTGCTACCCATAACATGGCCACCAGATCTGTGGATCTGGGTACCATCCTTAGCAGTTATTTCAGAATTCTGTCATCCTGTCACTAACAGGTAACACCAGTTCTCTGAAGACCTCTTCTATTGTAGGTATTGGCCTGCAGAGGATGACATTGATGCCTTTCTTTCCAGAACATTCCTTCCTGTTCTGGATTCTTCTAGGCCATCGAACTTTTTCTCAGTCTTGCTTAATATATCCGCACTTGCACACCCAGTTCATATAGCAAACTATAGCAACTATGGCATGTCTATGTGGCATAATATGTACCACCTTTATCCCATGCTTCCAGGGGCCACTGGATCAATGTGTGCGCCTTCTCCTCCTTGGGCCTTGCTTTAGTTTTAAAACCTGTATCCTTAGAGAGTTCTCCTGTAACAATGAGTGTTTATATTTAACCGTTGGTCCAGAACCCAGTCTAATGCACTCTCTCTCAATTCTTGCTGGCACTTGATAGCTAGGATGCACGTACCTTCCTCCATATATGGTCCTTTTGTTCAGTTGTCAATTGTGATAGTTGGTTTCAATGTCAATGTTTTTTAAATCACTTGAGCTGGGATCCTTACTTGAGGAATTTTCCTGGACGCCTTCGTGTATATGAGAAGAGCCATTTCAAATGTTGGTGATCTGGTAGCAGCCCAGATCAAGGACATGACTGACCAAAGGTCACTTGCCTTTTGCTTGTCCAGCTTTCCACTCTGCCACCAAATTGATGTGATTTATCGCTGCTGTTGATTACTTTGCTGACATTAAAACAGGGGTTTCCAGGCTTCCTTCATTGACTGGGGACCAATGGCTCTCCAACACCCTCCCCCAAGGTCTTCCGCACCAGATTGGGATTGCCTAGGTAACCGGCCTCAAAAACTGAACAGGCCAGTAAGCGTCATTCCTCTGTAGTTCCTGCCTCCAGCTTCTGATCTTAAATCCCTGCCTTGGCTTTCTTCAGTGATAGACCACAACCTGTAAGATTTCCTCCCCAGGTTGCTTTTGGTCATGGTATTTGTCACAGAAGATTAGACCATCAATGTAGCACAACCAGCCAGGTTATGGTGACTATAGTTATTAGCCTCATGTTCAAGAGGTGAGGTGGGATCAGAACACCAAGTCTCTGCAGTATCTTTTTAAAGTAAGAGGGAACTGACCTTTCAAGAGAGTTATATAGGTTACTTCTGAAGCTCTAGGGTTCTGGAGGAGCCTGGGGATTCAAGATTTTCAGATAAAACAGGGCTCCCTAGATCGTGCATAAAGGCCTTAATTTTTTCCAATGGCTGCCCTTGGCATAGGAGTATATAGTTGGGAGTCTAGCCACTGGAGACCATCTATTTCTGCTGCTATATCAAAATATCTGAAGATGGATATTTTGCAAAGAAAAAGCTATATCTCAGAGCTTTGGGGGCCTTCGAGGCCAAGGAGCCTGGTGCTGGTATTGGCAGGAAACCCCTAGCTGCATTACATCATGGCGAATGGACTCTTGTCTGGAGTGTGTGCAGCAAGAGGACACGTGACAAGATAGTACCTCAGAGAGAAAGAGATATTCATGGATTAGGCTCGATGTTTTGTAACCGCTCACACTTGTGAGAACAAATGACTCATTCCACAAGACCAGTAGCAACCCTTTCCAAGGGCAGCATCACCACCCATGACCTAGTTACCTCTTAGCGGGTCCACCACCTTCAAGGGCTACGCTTCCAACATTGGAAACCATGGGCTGTACACACAAAATGTGTCCCCAGCATAGACTTTGCTATTGGCAAGTCTCGGACTTAATTCTCAGACTTTTTCTTCTCCTCTCCTGTAAGAGCCAAGAGGTTTTCGTTGTCAAATGATTACTCAAACCCTTTCATTACCTTTTTTTTTTTTTTGAGACTCAGTTAAACTTGCCAATACCATTATCCTCAGAGTAGGGAATTCCCTGCATTTCTTCAACACGTGCTGCCATGCGTGAGCTAATGCCTCATCGTCTAATGAAGATGGGTGAAAGTTTTCATTTCCTTTAATTTTAACTTATCCACTTTACATCCCACTCACTGTCTCCCTCCTGGTCATCCCCTCTTCATAATCCTTCCCTCCATCTCTCCTCTGCTTCTCCTCTGAGTGTGTGTCTATGTGGGGGGGGGTTGTCCCCTGGGTATCCCCCACCCTGGCACATCAAGTGTCTGTGGCGCTAGGCACATCCTTTATGGATGAAAGTCTTAATAATTACACCAGAGGTTGTTTCACCTGCCTCTTGTGATGGGTCCTCACTGATAGCCAGATAAGGGGTGAATCCAGCTCAAGACCCCAACAACGTCCCTGCACCCACCTCCCCTCCCAATCATTCGTGGAACTAGATGGTATATAGATTAGGTACTGTCGGAAGTGGACTCTGAGTCATACAGGACCTTTACCATGAAGAGTTCTTGTGGTTGGGTCCTGTGGAAAAGGAAGGCCTGAAGCAGGATTAGGTAGGAGGAACAACTGAATGGCCATGTTGCTTCTGCCATGGTCCCTGCTAAGACCACTGAAGCTATCCTTAGGATGGTCCCTTAGAGTTTTCCAAAAGATCAGTGGGTGTGGGCTGTATTAAGCAACTTTCTAAGCACAAACTAACCCTAAGGAGGATTGACAGCAATACTATCTTTAGAAGATCTCTCAATAGCTTGTAGAAATTCTTCACTTATTAAGAAAGGCCTGGGATGCCCCAATCTTGTAGGGGCATTCCCAAGGCTATCTCAACATGCCATGGACAATCATGGTCCCTAGGCCAGTAAGTCAGAAACCTGATTACAACCTCTACAATGGGATTCCATTGCTTTAGAGAAAAACCCCAAGTGCCTATCAACTGACCGAATAGAGGAAATATTCTCATACACAGTGGAATACTACTCAGCTATCAAAAAGAAGAAATCCTGCCATTTTTAGCATGGATAGAGCTAGGCCTCATCATGGCCAATGAAACATAGAAGCCACAGAAAGACAAACACTCCTTGGTCCCATCTGTATGCGGAATCTACAAATATGGATCTCATAGATGCTGGGAGTGCCACTGGGTTACAAGAAGATGGCAGGGAGGAAGAAGGGTTGGCCAACGGGACTAAATTATACTCTGACAGGAGCAAGATGCTCTGGGGCACTGCTGTGCTCTAGAGAAAATGCAGAAGACACCTGTGGGGCACTCGTTTGAAAATGCTAGAACGGATTTTGAGAAAATGAATGCATTTCACCTGATTTACACAATGAGAATGTGTATTAGACATTGCATGGTAACTCCATTGACACGTGCAACTTTTAAGTTTCATGTATCGGTTAAACAAAAACAACCTCAAACCAATTAGAGAGAGAGGGAGAGAGAGAGAGAGAGAGAGAGAGAGAGAGAGAGAGAGAGAGAGAGAGAGAGATGCCATTGCTTTAAGTTTCTTTCCTTTGGGACAAGACCCTCATTCTACCATTCTCAGGCATGTGGCTCCTAAAGAGGAATGGCGCTTCGGCATGATCCCTTTCACCTCTTAATACTGGATGTCTACTGGGTCTCAGCCACCAAGTACCAGAGACGTCACCCTACAGTCATTCATTCCTATTAAAAGTGAGCATATTCAGTCCCATCTCAGTGGCAGAGGCTAGGGTTTACTGTGCCTGAGTACAGTTGTCTTGAGTAGGTACCATCAGGGAAGTCTGTCCAGGGAGGAAGAGTCATCTTCTTGGAGATAGTAAGTATACCCATGGGGGATTGCCTTGCAAGGAGCCATTCATTCATTCATTCATTCATTCATCCATTCATTCTAGATGTTCTAGCAAGAGCTTAACAGGGATAGGTTAAAGTCAGATCAGAGACTTCTGGCTCGTGGTTAAGATGGCCCCATGGTGAAGAAGGCCGAGCAGAGCCATGTCTTAGATACCACTTGTCTGAGGTGCTGCTCATGAGGTGGCAGGTCAGGCAGGTTAAGAAAGATCAGGGACAAGGATTATGGTTAGAGGGTTAGAAAGTCACACTGTGGCTTCTAGACCATCGACCTGAGCCCTCCAGAACAGGAAAACAGAAGGGACCAACCCTAGCCCAAGAAATTTGCTAAGCTAGAAGTTGAACAGAGAAAGGGGATGCTGCAGAGGAAGCCAATTAAGAACTGGTCACAGAAGACAATGAGACCCAGTTGGGGCAGCTTAGAAGAGGTGAGGTCTCCATGAAAACACCCCTGATCCTGGAGGGAACAGTTCAGTGTGAGGGTGAGGGGGCATCTGCTGGCAGGGTAGTCTTCCGGCAGGCAGGGCCCATGGGGGGATGATGTGAGTACAAGCCCTGATACTTTGGGCTTGACTTGGGGACCTTTGGATGGCTGGATATAGATAGAATTCCAAGAAGGGCAGCCTCAGGCCTACAGGCCACATCAGCTGTCCTGTGCTGAGCTCCACCCAGGGCCTCACTAGAGCAGGGTGGATAGGAACAGATTCAGATGACAGCTCATGCCTGGGTTTCCCCGAAGGGACAAGTCTGACAGGTCCACCCGACCATTCTGGCAGCTCCTAGTTCCCAGGCAGGATTATATCTATTTGTTTCTAAGAGTTTTCTATCAGGCTGTGCCGTTTCCTACAGGGAAACCCCAGCCCTGGGCAAACAGACCCCTACTTCCTGACTAAAGCCTCCAGAATTTGGGCCAGAGGCCAGGGTGGGGCAAGTCACTGAGTCAGGATAGTGGTTTTCTAGCTTCCTTAGCTTATATCCCCAGACATCCTTACTACCCCTACATGATGACCCTGATAGAAGTGGGGAGCTGAAGCCCAGGAGTCACTGGAATGACTTCCGTTATTTCTTTAAGACTCACCACAGTCATGTGAAAGAAAGAAAGACGGACGGAAGACGAGGGGCATGACCCCATCTCACAGATGATGTCATCGAAGCTGTGAGCAGAGGTGTATGACCTGTCTGGAATAACACACCCAGAGAGTGGCGGGAAGGAGAACCTGACACGAGGCTCCTGAAGTGCATCGGGTGCTATCTGACCCACTCCTGCCACTCAGCGCAGACCAGTAGGACGTGACACTGAAAAACATGCCAAACCCTGGGACACTGTACTGCTGCCAGCTAGATGTTGGGGCCACCTGTTGTGCAAACTTCAGCTTGAGCTCTTCCTGTCACCCTCCTCCGCCCTGGGGCTGACTCTTCACCCTCCCCCAACCCAGGCTGTCTCTTCAACCTTGGATCTCAGCCTTCTAGCCCTTCACTCATCCTGGAGATGGGAGCTCCCTCATACCTGCCAGTGTGATAAAGCCCATTTTACCAAAGGAAAGACTAAAAAGAGGGGGAGGGGAGCCAGGGGTAGAACATGCATGGATCTGATACTGCCACGACCCCAGGGCAACCCCCAAAGTGACCGTGCATGAGCACACAAGATATAGAAGGTTGATTCTTGACCACTTGAGAGGACGAGTGAAGCTCGTGGGGGCAGCCCCAGCTTAAGGGCCTTCAGAGGGGATCTCCTCTCCTAGCTCTTCCACAGGAAGCGAGTGGGCTGCTGGCCAACCTCTGAGGTCTGGGCATCCCCAGGGAGAAGCACCGGAGCGCCTGCTCTCCTCTGTTCTCCAGTCTCTGCCTCCTTCCCATTCTTCTTATCTCCAGAGTATGCCTTCCTGTTGCTTTGAAAAAGTCCTATAACCTACTGGTCAGCTGCTTCCAGACCAAGAGGCCTTTGCCCCATGTCTTCTGGGATCGCAGGGTACAGTGCTCTCCACACAGCAGCATCCTGAACACCTGGGGACAGCCTGACAGCCTAGCAGCTGGCCACATGGATCCTCTGAAGAATGAACCCAACCGCATGTCTATTCACTAAACACCAAGCACCTGCTATGTTTGAGGCACCATTCTGGGTTCTGAGGCAATGTAGAAAATTAAACAAAAGTTTCTGCTCTCTTCCTTCTTGGAGTTTACATGATGGCAAAGGGAAAAGACGGGGACGTGGTGAGGTGATAAATTCTTAGCATCGAACGAAAGGGATGGAGATGATAAATGGGGAGGTGTTAGGTGGAGTACCTGTTGCCTTCTGGAGGAGGCAACATCTGGCTGAGGCCTGATATTCCAGATGCTTTGAAGGAGTGCTCTGGCTGTGTAGTCCAGAAGTCTGTGCCCTGCCAGGTGATAGCCTGGAATAGAGGGAAAGGCACAAAGTGGGAGAAGACTGTAGAGGGGAAGGAAGTGGGCAGAAGTTGGGCTTAAGAGGGAGGTGGACCCAGGGATCAAGTTCCTTGAATATGAAATCTCCTTGCCTCAACTTCCCTAACCTTTGTCCCTTGGCTGGCCTATACTCTGGGGGCTACTGTCAAATGTCCCTGCATAGAAGGAAGTGGGGCAGATGGCGAGCAGGGGTTCAGAGGCCTGGCCTAGCTGGACTGTTTCACTTTTAGGGATTGCTCCCTTGGATTTGACCTTTTGAAACAGGGTCTCATATAGCCCAGGTGAGTCTGGAACTTCTGATCCTCCTGCCTCAACCTCCCCAGTGCTAGATGATAGAAATGCAACACCACTTCTGGTTTTATACAGCACTAAGGATCGCACCTAGGGCTCCATGCATGTTAAGTGCGCATTCTACAAACTGAACTACACCCCTAGCACGGAGTTGGTCTCGAGATCTAGCCTGGATCTTTCTGTCCCTGTTACCACGAACTGTGAGAATGCAGAGAGGTCAACCCCATCTCTGATGCCCACCGCCTGACCCTTGGCACTTGACCTGCCTCTGACCTGGGCTAATACCTGAGGGCAACACCCACTGAAGCTACAGGATGTTGCTCATCGGATGCCCAAGATGGCATCCTATTGGTTTGAACTGCATCTGAACTCCCAGCTGCAGGTTAGAGACAAGGAGGGGTGTTTCACAAGGTTAGTGATCCAGGCAGGCTTATAGGAAGACTCCCTGGAGAAGTGTCAACATCCTACAGTGTCTCGCTGCTCACCACTACAAGAGAATTCCTCTTCATTGAGCATCTAAGTCCCTGGGACCCAAAGCAAGAGGGCGGGGGATGCCAACATGAATGCCAACATGAGTCTGGTAGCAGGGAGTGAGGTCAGTTACAATGTAACCGAGCATCAGGGAAGAGAGGTGAACACTGCGGAAACACTCAGTGTTAGAGCAAAAGTGATCATCAAAGTCACTCTCCTCAGCAAACTCTGCTAGGTGGGGTGATGCCCGTGACTAGGTATTCACATCCTTTCTAGTAGGTATGACATCGCACAATGGAATGGGACGAGTCAGAGAGTATGAGACACTGTAACATTTTCAAGGGCAATGCCGTTCTGAATGAACCCAGTGAACACCGTGCAGACAGGACGAGACTCTAGCAGCCAGAAACTGATACTCCAGTTTGGAAGACGAGTATGAGGATGTTGGCCTTCTATAGCTTTATATACTTTCCTTGAGGGACCCCTTGGAAAGATGGCCTGCCTCATGACCTCCTTTACAGCCCAAGAGAGCCTGCCTATTTGAGACTCTCTTGATGTAGTGCTTGGTGTCCAGGACATCTCCAGAATGTAGCCAGTCCAGAAGAGTTCTGTTCTCAGGTGTGCTAGCTCTACGGGAGAGCCTCAAGCAGAACCCTTGGATACAAAAATCCTGTGATCCCAGAACTCTCAAAGATGTCCCAATTTGCCTGGAACCTTCATCCGACCAAGCAGAGAAGAGAGCAACAATGTCTCAGGAGTTGAACTAAACTGAGCACCAAATAGAGGCCCAAGCTCTTCTAAGGGAACCTGTCTTTCTGAATGACTCCCACTCACTTGTCCCATCTATCCTGTCCCACCTGAATCATAACAAGGTTAGTTGACTCTCAAACAAAGCAACTGTCACCACTGAACATAGTTCATCACCCAAAGTAACATCCAGTCACACTGGAACATCTCCAAGGCATCGTAAAAATTAGCCTCAAAAACCAAGCATGGCGGCACACACTTGTTATCCCAGCCCTGCTGAGGCTGAGATGGGAATATCCCTGGAGTTTACCAACCTTTGAGCTCCAGAGTCAGTAAGAGATCCTGCCTCCTAAAAAACAAGGGGAAGAGCAATCAAGCAAGACCCCTGGCATTGAACTCTGGCCTATATATACACACAAATGTGGAAATGGGGGCGGGGAGAGGTACCAACAAATCGTCTTAATGATGCAAGTTTATCACTGAACATTTCAAACAAGAAAATATTGAGCATCTCCTCTGTACAGATGGTCATTCCAACTGGTCGGGCTCTCCGCGAACAGAATCAAGTGTGGATCCATTTCCTTATAGAAATGCAACCTCTTTCGTTTTGGACACTTAGCAACCATAGTCACCCAGAGTCAAATGATCAAAGGAACTCAGAGAAAGTTGTCATCCGGTGTTACGGCAGCTTTTGATAGGAGAAACTTCCAGAGGAACAGCTTCCCTTTCTACCTCACAGAAGACATCTTTGTGAACTGCTGAGATGCTGTTAACAATGATTGAGCCAAAGAAATGGCTCAGCAGGTGATTGTGGTGCTGGCCAAGCCTGATAGAAGAAGAGAATTCTCTCAAACTGTCCTCCGTGG
The DNA here is from genome assembly GCF_021556685.1 of Rattus norvegicus. Lineage (NCBI taxonomy): Eukaryota > Metazoa > Chordata > Mammalia > Rodentia > Muridae > Rattus > Rattus norvegicus. The sequence continues at coordinate 44,289,854 of NC_141543.1, read as the reverse complement.
TCCAGACAAGCAATGTAGCAATACGCACACGCATGCGTGAACACATGCGCTCACACACGACAAATAAAAAGTAAATTAAAAAAAAAAACCATGACTAACGTCTATCAGACATTTGAGAGGCACAGTGCTGCTAAGCCCTTTGCCGTGAGCTAACTCGCTGAAGCCACAGAACATGCATCTCTGAGCCTTTGTTCCTCACCAGAAAGTGGAAGTCTCATGTCTCTGGTGATCTGTCAACAGTTACAGGGCAATCAGAGCGGCTCTGGGGATGTGGATGAGGTGCTTGTCCCTGAGCCTCCACTCTGCTGTCGTGGGGACAAACGGGAGGACACACCTCCTGTTCTCTGACACCTTAGAGACAGATAAGGAAAGGGCAAAGACACAGATGGGGACTGCCTGGATGGTGGAATGCCAGTGACACAAAGACTTCTCAGCCACGCATCCTATGTAAGCATCGCTGAGAAACCTCTGACAGATCTTAAGACCCTTTTGTCAACGGCAAAGTCCTCTGAAGACAAGGAAATTACCCAGTAGGGGCTCTTTTGCCTTTAGATCATAAGCTATAGAAACCCTCTGGGGACACACCGTGGCTCGCACTTCATCCAGATGCACGCATGATGAATGGGGGACAGTGGTTCTGGGGCTAGCATTGGGTCTAACTCCTGTTCTGCTGGTGGATCTTGCCAACGCCCTGTAACTTCTCATTTTCTCCGAGTCTGTCGCTCTGTCTGTCTCTCTGTCTCCCTGTCTCTAACTGTCTCTGCCTCTCACCCTCAAACCCCTCTCGGGCAGGTCTCTCATGAAGTCTAGGCTGGTTACAAACTCACTATGTAGCTAAGGATGGCTTTGACTATCTCATCCTCCTGCCTCCAACCTCCTGAGTGCTGGCACTCTAGATGAGCAGCGTCATACATGTGATATGCAATTCTAGGGATCAGATGCAGGGCTTCATGTGTACTAGGCATGCACTCTGACAACTGAGGCACACCCCAGTCCTCTGAGCTGAGCAGTCCCTCTAGCCCCCCCATTCTATCCATCCTCATTTTACTATAGTTTTACTATAGTCAAGTCTGTCTTGCCAGTGACTCAGGACACAGCTCTCAGAGCCTTTGACTCTACTACCTTTGTCATGTGTATATCCGTCACCAATCCCAAAGCATATCTAGAATCTAACATTTCTCACCACTGGTCCCGCAGTAGGTCAAGCCACGGTTCTTGATGGCTAATACCCACTTGCATCGGCACCCTGCTCTCAGGCAAGTCTCAATGTAGCAACCAGGGTGTTCCCATTACAGTGCTACTCTCTTCGGAACTCTCTGGGCTTTGGTGCAGATCCTGTGGTGACCTACAAGTTCCCCTTTATCCTCCCATCAACCTCCTGGTTCCATTTGCTCATTCTTCCAACCACAATGACCTCTGAGCTGTTCTGAGAACACATGCCCAGGGCCTTTGCACTGCCTAGTCCCTCTTTCTCACTCCTTGACTACCTTCAAATCTTTGCTCAGACGTGATTTCTTTTTTTTTTCTTATTTTTAAAGATTTATTTACTTTATGTATGTGAGTACACTGTCGCTGTCTTCAGATACACCAGAAGAAGGCATGAGATCCCATTATAAATAGCTGTGAGCCACCATGTGGTTGCTGGGAATTGAACTCAGGAGCTCCGGAAGAGCAGTCAGTGCTCTTAACCTCTGAGCCATCTCTCCAGCCCAGATGTTATTTCTTTAGAGATTTTTCACTTCCACAGTACTCAGGATTTCAGCCTCTTCTGACGTCACTCCCAGGCACCAGCCCCCACTTATTTTCCTGTTTCTTTATGTAAGCACTCTACCACTGACTTACATCCCCCAACCCATCTGTCCTGGTTAATTTTATGTCAGCTTGACGCAATCTATGGCCACGGAGAGAAGGACACCTCAATTGAGAAGGTTGCCTCCCTCGGTGAGACTGTAGGCAAGCCTGTAGAGTATTTTCTTGATTAGCGATTGATGTGGGAGGGCCTAGCACAGGTGGGTGGTTCCAACCCTGGGCTGGAGGTCCTGGGTTCTCAAAGAAAGCAGGCTGAGCAGGCCATGAGGAGCAAGCCAGTAAGCAGTACTAATCCATGGCCCCTGCCTCCAGGTTTCTGCCCTGTTTGAGTCATTGTCCTGGCTTCTTTCAGTGATGCACACGATGTGGAAGTGTAAGTCCAAGTAACCCTTCAAGCTGCTTTTGGTCATGGTGTTTCCACCACAGCAACAGTAACCCCTAACAAGGACACCACTGTTCTGTTTTTCTCTGCACTTACCTCCTCCCAAGCTGTTAAAGGCTTTCTTTATTTTAACTTTGTATCTTCTATGATTTATGTTTACATGTTTACGACAAATTATTTTACTTTAAGTTTTGTGTACGTGTGGGTATGTGCACATGAGTGCAGACATCCATGAAGGCCAGAAGAGGGCATCAGATCTCCAGGAGCTGGAATGACAGGTGGCTGTGAGTCTCCTGATGGGGTGCTCTGAACTAAACTTGGGTCTTCTGCAAGAGCAGTACACACATTTAACTGCCAAGCCATCTCTCTAGCCAAGCAGGGTATGTGTTTCCTTTTTAATTTTTAAAACTATAACTTAAAATTTAAAACTTTTTTCATTTTGTTTTGTTTTGTTTTGTTTTGTTGTTTTGTTTGAGACATGGCTTCAGTGTGAGTCACTGGCTGGCCTAGAACTCACTCACGGTGTAGATCAGAATGGCCTCAGATCAGTCTCAGAGATCTGCCTACTTCTGTCTTTCCAATGCTGGCATTACAGGTGTGTACCATCATATCCAGCATGCACACAAACACACACACATGTATACATGCACACATATATGTATATATGTATACATGCATACATATATGTATACATGCACACATAGATATATATGATATATATATATATAGATATAGATATAGATATAGATATAGATATAGATATATCCTGGATACTTTTCTGCATCCTCTACTCATTGCTCCCAAGTGCCCAGAGCATGGGTGGATTTAACAAGGGTGAATTATTGAATAGAGCACTGCTGAGTCTTGGCAGCACAATAGGGTCAGAAACTGAGGTCAGACTGTATAGATGAGGCTATTCTTACCAAGTTGCTTGACCCCCTCAACCCATCCCAAAAAGAACAAGACACTGAAATGCAGTTGACTTGTGAGACTTCTGCTTACATGACAACCAGGGAACATTCAGGCTTGGTCCTATCTCCAGCTATTCCTGCCTCCTCAGCTCGGTTCAATAAAAAAGAGCCAGCCCTACCATGCCCTCGAGTTACCGAGATGGGTATTGGCTGTGGTCAGCATTGTCAGTTAAGGTGGGGAAGTGTGAGAAACTGAAAAGTAAGTCTAGCGAAGGTTTCAGTCACGTCAAGGGCTAGCCCAGCTGTGTTGTCTCAGAAATTTCCACACGAAGGCAGATACTTGCTTTTCCCGAGGGCAGGTGGTGGTTCTCGGGTATCCTCTCAGTCTCTTGGCTGTGGTTTGCACACCATTTACCATTATTCATCTGACAAGCCTTCCTCTGAACTGGCACTGGGCACAGTGCCCACCCAGTGTAGCTCCTACCTCCCAGATGGTTGAGCCACCTTCCTGAATTCCCCCTGCTGAGAAAGCTTTTCCCTACAGGACAGGCCAAGGCTTTGAGGCTAATTTGCTTCCCAGACCACTCCTCTGACAGACATCAGCATGGAGTGGTATGTTGGGGAGGGGCAGTGGGTACCTTTCATCACTTCACAGGCACTGTCAAGGTCCCCCATGTTCCTAAACAGATAGGATATTAGGCTTGTCCTGAGTCCCTCCAGAATCAAGGCAATGACCTAGGTCTTTGGAGAAAAAAGTTAGACTTTCAAATCAACCACTAGCAACAAGAAGAAAATGTTCCCACTCTTCAAGCAGGTCACTTGACTGTTCCTGTGGGTTTGGGGCTGAGTGGCTAAACACCTAGGTATAGTTTAGGAAGGAGTAGGAACAAATGTTCCTCAGAAGCACCAGGGAGCTCAAAAACTGGGCTGAGATCCTCCAGAAACCGGGCATAGTGGATTGACCAGACAAATTGTCAGAGAGCTGGGTCACACTCAGGTGAAACCCCCAGAGGATCCAGGTTTGACTGCAGGCTAATACAACCCTGTCTGTCTGATAGGCAAGAGCTCAGAGTCCATGTGATTCCTCCAAGTGTCTCCAGGTAGTCCCCTGGGAACGCTTTCATTTTCAGGTTTTCTCTCTCAAATAGAGCACCCCCAGATGAGCTACAGGCTGGGCCTTTCAGCTCCCAAGTCTTCAGACAACACACATTCGGTAAGCTTGGTATAAGCTACTGTACCCACACTGCCTGTGAGGTGGTGAGGGATCTCTTGCCTGGGAAGGATGAAGTGCTGAAGAGAATGGAAGCAGCCATGGAGCCAGCAGATGAGGGCAGAGAAGACCAGACACAGCCCTGGTCCTGCCTGTGGCTGAGGAGGCCAGGCTACACTCTTAGAGCCATCCTCCGCACGTTGAGCCTTCTGCAACATAGGGGCTGGGGGCTGAGGGGTGGGGCAGGGGTCACTTTTGTGACTCATAACCCAATCATGGAAAAATGACAGTTTGCTGAGCCACTGTACCAGAGGTGGCCACAGAACTCTTTATGATGTGGCCAAAAATTCCTCCTGCCGCCACAGCCCTAGAAAATGGGTCAAAGACATCTTCTATGGAACTCTCAAAGTGGGGGCTTAGCTGACACCATCGACTCGTGTGTCACCAACCTGCAAACACTGGAGCTGTTTTGGCAACAAGGTCCTGTTCCCTGCTGTGAGCTCAGCCTTGACTCAGTCAATTATCAGTCCTCTCCTGCTCACTCCTCCTTGGGGGAATGATTAGCTATGGAAGTCACAAAGGCTATCTCGTGTTTGTCTCTGGAAATGTGTCCATAGTGTCTCTGAGGTCTGCAGGGGTAATTCCTCATAGGACGTTTAGAAATGGCTGAGGACTGTGTTGGCTTAAATATCTGTCATCTAGGATGACATGCTCTTTGTGTGTGTGTGTGTGTGTGTGTGTGTGTGTGTGTGTGAGAGAGAGAGAGAGAGAGAGAGTGTTCACTGGTGGGTGTACATGTACATGTGTATGTACAGGTACACACACAACACGTGTGTGTGTGTGTGTAAGAGAGAGAGAGAGAGAAAGAGTGGGTGTTCACTGGTGGGTGTACATGTGTATGTACAGGTATACACACAACACGTGTGTGTGTGTGTGTGTGAGAGAGAGAGAGAGAGGGAAAGAGAGAGAGAGTGTGTGTGGGTGTTCACTGGTGGGTGTACATGTGTATGTACAGGTACACATATAACGTGTGTGTGTGTGAGTGTGGGTGTTCACTGGTGGTTGTACATGTACAGGTACACACACAACATGTGTGTGTGTGTGAGAGAGAGAGAGAGAGAGTTCACTGGTGGGTGTACAGGTACACATATAACGTGTGTGTGTGTGTGTGTGTGAGAGAGAGAGAGAGTGAGAGAGAGAGAGAGAGTGGGTGTTCACTGGTGGGTGTACATGTGTATGTACAGGTACACACACAACGTGTGTGTGTGTATGTGTGTGTGTGTGTGTGTGTGTGTGTGTGTGTGTGTGTGTGTGTGTGTGTATGGCTGGGTGTAGAGGTCATCAGGTAGAACAGTGGTTCTCAATTATCCTAATGCTGAGACCCTTTAATACAGTCCCTCGTGCTGCGGTGATTATTTTTGCTGCTACTTCATAACTGTAATTTTGTGATGGCTATGGATCAATCGCAATAGAAACAGTTTTGGAGACAGGGGTTGGTCAAAGACCCACGGGTTGAGAATCACTGAGGTAGAATATAGGTGTTCTTCATCAAGGTGCTGTCCACCTTGTTTTGTTTTGTGTTTCCCTGTCTGGAACTCACCTATTAGATTAGGCTGTCACCCCCTCCCCCCAGTGCTGGAGAAGTGAAGTGTGTGTGTCACCACTCCTGACTTGTTTTCACATGGGCTCTGCAAAGTAAGCTCAGGTCCTCATGCTTGCACAGTAAGCACTTCAGCCACCGAACCACCTCAGGTTTTTGGCACTTGGCAGTAGCTGATGGCTGACCACTAGATCCAATGTGTCTGGCACTGTCCCCCTGAATGTCAAGCATCCCATTGGCAGCGTGGTGTAGTACATCTTGCACCTGGTCTACATTCAGTGCTACGATGACCTGTGGGTCCTGGGCCACCTCTTCCAGCACGCTGAGAAGTGGCTACTTCCCAGATATCGGGGATGGCATCTGTTGAAAGGGTTGCTATGGAAGCCATAGGAATGAAGCAACAGATTGAATTGTGCTTGAAGCTTAGGCTTGTGCTGACTCAGAGAGGACCTACGTGGAGGCGAGCAAGGGGCCCTGCTTTCAAGCAGTGGTGAAGACAGAAAATGCTTAGCTCTGAGAACTCCAGCCTGTGAGGCTCAATACCAACATTCCCCCTGCAAACAGGGATGGGATCTCCAGCGTGGACATCACACAGGTCTGAGAAGTTGGTTCTTAAAAGCTCAAGATGGGTTGACCTAAATGTTGGTCACCCAAGAAGACGTTTCCTTTGGTTCAGAAACCTCAACTGATCTCTGGCTAAGGCTGGGGAAGGGATGATGACCTTGTCCTGATAGGACCCTAAGAAACATCTAGTCAGTCTTTAGCAAGGGACAAGAGGTCCTGTGTCTGCCTGGCACAGTGCCAGGGTTTTGCTGACTCATAATACTCTGCCTGAGCTCAAGGCCAAAAACAATGATTCAGGCAGTCCGGAATTCAGGGAAAATCAGCTTCGCTTTCCACCAGAGAGACCAGCCCAGCTGGGCATGAGCTCACCGGCCAGACAGTGACAGGGACAGTGGGAAACTGCCCATCCTTTATAGGCAAGAAGAACAAGAGGCTGAGTTTGGGGCTGAAACATTCTTTGAAAACCCCATATCAACCCATCTAAAATTAGCTTTCGGCATCTAAATCACTTCCTGTTACAGAAACCACAGGCCCAATGTTTCAGTCATCACCCTGCCTGCTAAAAGGGGATGGGGGCCAGTGATGTAGAAGTGCCGCACACCAAAAACTGCAATGATTCAAAGGAGACGTAGAAACTGGGAGCCCCTCTCCCTCACAGCAAAAGGACTGCCGAGCAAGGTCCACGAAGGCTGCAGCTGCAGCAACAGGGTCCGAACATGTGCACAACACGCATGCACACACAGCCAGGCTCACATACTTACTTATGGGCGCAGACCAGAGCCTTTCATTTCTGCAAAAGGACTCCCACAGGGAGAGTCTCAGCACACCTCTACTGTGGCTCTTTTATTTGTGAGACAGGGTCTCTCTACAGAACCCTGGCTGTCCTAGAACTCACTGCGTAGACCAGGCTGGCTTCGAACTCACAGACACCTGCCTGCCTCTGCCTCCCAAGTTCAGGGATTAAAGATGTGTACCATCAAGCCCAGCTACTGTGGCTCTTCTAAACACAGGATGCATCAAGAGAGGAAGGCAGGTGTCTAGACTGTTTGCTGTGCCTGTAGTTCTGTCCTGACCCCATTTAAAGGTTCTGTCTATCAGGCTACAAAGAGGCAAGGTTAGCTCTGTGCTTAGTGCCTGGTCTTAAATCTTTGTTTCCTGGACAGGGGAAGCCAGGTGGCACACGGGCAAGCCAGAGGTCATCTCTGCATGCAAGGGGTTAATAGTGGAGGCAGCCATTTGCACCTCAAAGCTCTCCAGACACCTCTGTTGTTCTTCCCTCAGGCTCAGGTCTGGCCTGCAGGTTGCCAGAAGCTGTGAGAGATGAGCAGCATAGCCACACAGGGGAAGCCGATATGTGTCACCAACCTGGTAAGCCGCAGTCAGTGCCGTGCAAAATATGAGGGAAACAGGGTATGCACCTGACTGTCTGATTAAGTTTGCTGCTGTTCTAGGACCCTTAGCAGTGACAGTTATACCGAAGATTCTCAGTAGATGCCTGTGAGGAAAAAAGCAGAGACAGAAGACTGGATGATATTAGCACTGAGTACCTACCAGCTCCCAACCTGGGCACAGAAGGTAGCATTGTCTCTGCTGCCTCTATAGTCAGGCTGTTGGGATTACCTGCCTGCTTCCAAAGGAATGATCCAACTGGGTGGCCTTGGTGGCTTTGTCTTGCAAGTATAATGGCTGGCCTCAGTGAAATCATCTTCAGAGTGACAGAGGCCTGGCATCAAACAGGAGTCTTCCTATAATGATGACAGGAGTGTGCCCATTATGGCCCTTGGTGCTGTATGGTAAAGAGACCCAACCTCCATGTGACTGGCATGCCAGGCGACGATGCATACTCTCATGGGCATGGCTTTTGCATTTGCTTAATATTTTAGGCTCGCAGGAAGAGAAACCCAATTGAGCACTCGCAAAGCCTCAGCTTGGGGAACTAGGGATTCACAGGCTTCCAATTTGAGCACTCCTCCCTAGAAGTAATAGAGAGCTTCCACCCGAGGCCGTGGAGGATCAGGGGGAATCCAGAGCTCTTCACAGGCTGTTGTGGGGTTAACGAAGCAAGCGGGGGCTACCAGCCCTGGAATCGCTCTTCTTTGGGTCAACAAAGGCTAAATCAGGCTCTTCCTAGAGAGCTGGAGTATTGCTTCTACAGAACAATTTCCACGTGCCTCCTTTAAGTTAGGCCCTAACTAGTCACTAAGGATCCGATGAACAGACAGCTTTGTCCCCCTATTTGTTCCACTGAGGACAAGTAAGTATAAGGGTTTGCTGTTGTTGTTTAATATGATCTCAAATACCTCAGACTGGCCTCAAACTCACTATGTAGCTTCAGGCAACTTTAAGCTTCTGATTCTTCTGCCTCCATCTCTAAAGTCCTGGGATTACTGAGGTATGTGTCACCATACCCAGCTGATATGGTTTAGGGGATCAAACTTGGGGCTTTGTGCATGCTAAGCAAGCACTCTTACCAACTGAGCTACATCCCCAAGTCCCCAAGACAGGTAATTACAATACCAAATTGTAAGTACAAAACCAGAGAGGTCATAGGGCCAGAGAGGTCATAGAGAGAATGGGAGCTGTGGGCTCACAGAGAACGTACGTGCAAGCCAGTCTAGGGGCAAGCTACAGTTCTATGATAGAACTCTACAGGAATAAAGTATCGCTAAGCTGAATGAAGAGATCAAGGGATCACGGTCAACTGGTGTATACCTGGAGTTCAGTGAACTCTGACTATGGAAAATCTTCTAGTGTAATTCCCTACAGTAGCTGATAGATTTTTAAAACAATACCGGCAAAAGAGACTCATTCGGAAAACACTATATGCTGCTGTTGGGTTTTAGTTAGGGTTGAGCGATTTGAGGGAACAGAGATGGGCTACTGGGAAATAAGGAGTCTATTAGGAGAGTTAATGATGCCATGGACAGACAGAAAGAGGGGCAACAGCATGATGGGGGCTCCAAGGAGTATTTAGACCACAGCACCAGAGACAGATAGCATGGTGGAGTCTCTGAAGAGATTCAGAGCCCACGCAGCAGAGGTGGGAACCTCCTCTTATCTCTTTGGAGGATTGTGGAAGGTTCACAGCAAAAGCCAATAGCCAGGTTCTCTGATTCCCTGGCAGGAGGCAGTTAAGTGGGTGGGGAACAGGATGTGGTACCCAATTCATGTAAACTCACTCCCCAGGGGAGAGAGCCTGGCACCAGCAAAAGCACTCACGATGTCTCAGGAGGTGCCTGGAGGTACCTGTGAGAGGCCTGTGCGAAGGCTGGATTCTAACATACAGCCTTACAGTTAAGATTGCAATGGATTGAACTCCAGGATTACGTCAGCAAGCTACAGGGATGTACTTAATAGTGCAACCTTAGGAAAGGTGCCAACCAAGGCGAGACAACACTCGTTATCAGCACTGTTGTTCAAGTATGACTAGTAGGGTCCCCATCCGTGCGTTAAGATATGAACTAGGTAGAGAATATTAAAAGTAAAGTTTTAATTTAGATCACTGGTTCCGAACCTGTGGGCCATGACCCCTTTAGGGTCACATATCAGATATCCCGTATATCAGATATTTACATCACAATTCATAACAGTAGCAAAATTACAGTTACGAAGTAGCAACAAAAATAATTTCATGGTTGAGGACACCACAACATGAGGAGCTGTATTAAAGGGTCATGACACTAGGAAGCTTGCGACCACTGTCTTAGACACACTGAAAGGGATTTCTGCATGTTTTATGTGAAATCAGTTAAACCACCTTATAAAGTAAATTTTAGCATCAAACCTAATTTGTCAGATGAGAAAAATGAAGAATAATAAAGGTGGTTGAAAAATAGAAGAAATACTTTTTAGAAGTTTGAATGCTTGGCTAGGAAGTGGCAGAGCTAGACTTCAACCTTGGTGGGTGTCTGACTTCAGTCTATGCCGGTCAGCATGGTGGTCAGCATGCTGTCACTTTTCCCATTGGCAGTGGGATACTGCACAGGAACTCCAGATAGAAGACCAATGAACCGAACATCAGAGTCTTCTCATGTGCAAGGATGGGTTCCCTTCCGAGCATCCTAAATCCCAATTCCATCAAAAATCAAAATCAGCGAAGGATTTTTCACAAAGCTGGACAGGCTAACTGTGAAATTCATATGAGAGAATCCCTCACTTGGGGGCATGGAGGTAGAAGATTCAGCTTACACTACATCAGAATATGAAGGACTCCCGACACCATGGTGCTGATGCTGACGTAAACATAAGCCCATAGGTCAGAATGAGAATCCAGAAGAACCATGCACTATCAAGTCACGGCTGCGGGTCAGGTAGGAATGGTGACCTCAATGCTATTTCATTCACTCTTCGTTAGGGATATGAGGTTTACCCCTAATGAGGTTAATAATTAGGAGTACAACGATATTCATGTACCTCTTATACAACAAGGATGAGGATGCACATGAGCAAAGCACCTCATTACCATTCTTCCTCTCTCACAGGAGCACCCCAACTTTGAAGATTTTGCAGTCATGAAAGTCTGGTTTACAGTACTTGCTGCCTTCTGTAGTCTAGTTCACGTGAACAGGAGAAACAGAGTTCTGCTCTTGACAATGCCACACCACGCACCTGAATTCTAGGTCTTGAAAATGCCTGTTGCCAGTTGTGATGTTAGCTTTAATAGTCGTTGTGACACAACCTAGAATTAACTCAGAAGAGAGTCTCAAAGGACTGTGTAATTGGTTGGCCTAAGAGTGTATCTGTGGGAAAAAAATACTGATGAAGTTAATTGAGATGGGATGACCCAGCCCACTGTGGGTGGCACCATTCCCTAGACTGAGGTTCCTGAACTGCATAAGAGTGAAGAAATGGAGCTGAGCACGAGCAGGTGAGTGAGCATGCATGTGTTCATCTCTCCCTGCTCTTGACTATGGATGTCTGATGACGACTCTCAGACTTTTGCTGTTGTGACGTCCCTGGAGTGACAGACTCTTAACTAGAATTGTGAGCTGAATAAACCCTTTCTCTCCATAAGTTACTCTTTGTCAGGGTATTTTTATCACAAAACGAGGATGATGGGAATATCAGCAATTTATTCCAGCTGTGTGGTCTTAGGGAGTCTTCTGTTCGTGCATACTATTCTTCAGCGAGCAGACCTGGGTAGAGTCTACTGTAGGGACATTTTCACATCATTGTGAAATAGATGAAGCCTTCAATAAATAATATGAAGACAGTTGCTCTTTAAACTGCTTAGGAATACTTTCATCTTTAAATAGCAGAAAAATTAAACTCAAATTGACTTAAGATAAACCGGAAATGTTATCAGCTTATATAAAAGACAAAAAAATAGACAAAGCTGACTACAGAAGAGCCAGTGGGTGGAGATAGAAATGGGGGTCCTCTGTTGAATCAAAGGCAAAAGACCACAAGGGCTACGGCAAGTTCAGCCCTGGGGGGACAGTGCCCAATGTAGAGGCCGAGATGGAAGTGTCTCCCATCCGAGTGGCAATCTACTCCTAAGCATTTTGCCCGAGTTTTGAGACTGCCCCTCACTGTCTTTGGGTCATGGCCTGGAGAAGGTTAGGGTAGCGTGGGGACAGAGAAAAGCATGGACAGAAATTGATACAGAACAGGAGCTGGAAAAAGCCAGAGGTCTCTGTCAATTCACATGCATGGGGACAGCAAAGGATGGAGTCGTCACCTACCCCCTCTCTAATGAGGAGCAAAATATCTTCTACCCACAGATGTGCTAGCCCCAATTCCCTTCAGTTAGCCAAGTAAGAGAGGAAAGAGCTCGCCCGTTGGCCAGGGCCAAAAAAAAGTCATTCTTTCCATGGAGAAATACCAGAGGCACTCGAGGAAGAGGGTGAGTCCTAGACCGTGGTCCAAAGGCCCGAGGAAGATGGCTAGAGGTGCTGCAGCCTTACCTGCAGGAAACGGAATGCTGGGGGTGGTGTGGTTCAGAAAAATACCCTTTGGTTTTTATTGATCGACTTCTAAGTTTACCAAGAAAGTTCAGCCCAGAACAGCACCCTTGTCTCTTTCCACCCACTCTGCAGTGACTTCAGAGGAAACTTGTGGGGATTGAAGTGCTCCATCCCAGAAAGGGGAGAAGAAGAGGAAATCTCCCTTGAGGTTAAGGTGTGAGATGAGCGCCACGGAAGACCTTTCAGCGCTGAGACTTCCTGTGTCCACCTCCAGAGCCTCTCAGAGACCAGTCTGGTGATGAGTTCACTAGACTCTTCACAGGAAGGCAAGTTTTCGCCATCATTTTACAGCTGAGAGTGGCCTGCCATCAACAGAGCAGGAGTGTAATGGACTCACCATTTAACCTATTTATGCCAGAACACAGGACTCACTGTAAAAGGGAGAGTGACCAGGAATAGAGACAAAGACAGCTCACTAAACACCGTACCCTACTTCTAGCCTTCCCACCCCTAGCCTTACCCCATCCCTACTTCCACCCCAAACCCCTACCCCCATCCCAGCTCTACCACCACTGCACCAGTAGTCTTGTCTTAGAGACCTCCATTCAGGCAAAAACCAATATCGATGGCTTTGGGGAGGGAATGTTTCAATACAGACCAAAATGAAGCAAAGTTGGAGATGTATTAGGAGACACTGTTGACACAGAGGTTACTAAAGAGATGATTGGGGGAGGAATGAACCTTGCCCCATATGTAGGTATGAGCTTATCCTGGGAGTCACACTTAGATGTCTCTACAGGGGGGACTGTGTGGCTCTCAACTCTCATCTGTAAAGGGTAGTAAGAAACAGGACCATGAAAAACAGACTCACGATGACGGTGCTAGGTGAAGTACCGTGGAATAAGTTCTTGGGAACCATAGGTCTTGCACAAGTGATGTTTAATGCAGAGCCTAGGAAAGTCGTGACAGGGTGTGTGCAGAGGACTCTGGGTGAAACCTGTGTTTTCATTCCAGTCAGTGAGAAGTGCCAATGTGTGCACTGTGTGCTCACAAGAGCTTTTGTCAGGACACGGTGCACAGTATTTTTAGAAGAGCGACTTTGACTGTTTAACCATTGAGCCCTGTAGCAAACTGGTTCTTCAGACAATGCAGAGAGCCTTACCCGTGGTTCTCAGCCAGTGGGCCTCCACCCCTCTGGGGGGCTTCCTATCAGATACCTTGTATATCAAATATCTACATTACAATTCATACCAGTAGCAATTTACAGGCATGCAGTAGTAGCAAAGCAAGTTTAAGGTTGGGGGTTGCCACGACAGGAGGAACTGTATTAAAGGGTCACAGCATGAGGAAGGTTGAGAGCCGCGGCCTTCCATGCTGAGTGGGCCTAGACCCCTCCATCTAACCCTTAAGGCACCAAGTGTCACTACTCTATCTGTTTCTCAAGGACAATCTCCACCAGACACACGGTAGGAATTTTCCCTCCGTTTCTGTCCTGTAGGTCCTCAATTAAGAGTCTAGGATACAGAATTCCCCCTTGAGAAAGTCCAATGTCCCTGTTTTATACAGAATATTAGCTCAGACTAGTAGGTAGGAGCAAATGACCTCATTCCGGCTTTGAGGATGGAATAAATCAAAAAACCACTCCAGGGAATACCCCAGGAGGCTGATCCAGATGGAGGAAGGAGAAAATAAATAGGAAAAAGGCAGACAAAGCTAAGGAAAGTCAACCAGGATATGTCTCTCACCGTCTCACACCATTGCAAGTTTGCCACAATGGCTTCCTGGAGCAGCTCTAACCACTGAGCAACCCAATCACTTTCCTGCATTCCTGCAGCCATGATAAAGATGCAAATCCTAGGTGTGGCAACCAAGTCCAGGTCCACTGGGTCACATCCTGCCTCCTCTGTACCCTGAATGCCCTCACCGTCCAAACAGCTCCTTTCATCCCTGTCACGTATGCGAAGCTGAGTAGGAACCCTGTTGCTGGAGTTTTTCAGTGAAGCCTAAGCCCTGGTATCCCTAACAAGCCAGACTCGGCTACACATTCTCAGTTTGCTCATTAAAAGAAACAAGCAATATGGGAAAGCCAGAGAAAGGAATGTATTCAGTGCAGCTGTGCTGGGAACATGGGCCAACAGAGAGGCACAGTGACACCCCAGTCCATCCTCAGAGTCCTGACATGGGGTTTAGGTTTGAATAAATGACAAGAGGCAAGAATAACTAAGGTCAAAGTACAGTCCTGCCCACCACTGACCCACCATTTTTCTTGGCTCCAGTCTGTGCTGCAAAGCAGTCTGACAAGCCAGGGCCACATAAAGTGCCAGGTGACTTCTTCCTTAGCAGTGTGTGTGATGATTTGCATATGCTCGTCCCAGGGAGTGGCACTTTTAGAAGGTGTGGCCCAGTTGGAGTAGGTGTGGGTTCTAAGACCCTCATCCTAGCTCCCTGGAAGCTGATATTCTGCTAGCAGCCTTCAGATGAAGATGTAGAACTCTCAGCTCCTCCTGCACCATGCCTTCCTGGATGTTACCATGCACCTACCTTGATAATGGACTGATCCTCTGAACCTGTAAGGCAGCCCCCATTAAATGCTGTCCTTCATAAGACTTGCCTTGGTCATGGTGCCCATTCACAGCAGTAAAACCCTAACTGAGACAGCATGGCACGAGGCCTCAGCTTCACCCTCCTTGAGCATGACATTCCTGGGGACTCTTCGGTTCTTTGGAGTTGCCTCAGTGCTCTCAGTACAAGTGTCTGTCTCTCTTCAAGCCAGGACAGCCACACCTCTACCACACCTGTCTGTTTCTTCCACACTTCCCCAACCTTAGCAACAGACTTCTTTTTCCCAGTTTCTTCGGGGGCCGTTGCATACTGTCCCTCCCCTAAAGCCTTCCTAAGCCCCCAGTTCAGAGAATGCCCTCCCTTCTTGACATCACATTGACATTTTTTTTTTGAGAAATGTCTTCTTTGCTATTTATTGTTCCACCTGAGTGGCTGTATCCTATGAGATGCAGCTCCTTACAGAGATGAGGTTTTTGGTTTTTGGTTTTATTTCTCCTTACTGTGCTTTGCTTCGTTCCAGCGAATCATTCAGAGAACCAGCACTGTACCTGGAGCCCCTTGTAAGTGTTCCCATCAGGATTAACAGGGTTAAAAGATTATAGCTCCCGTGTCAGACGTAGTTAGAGTGGTCTCCAATTCTTCTGACTCTCTACACTCGGGAATATCCCTCTGCTGAAAGGGACTGTGGTGGTTTGAACAGGTTTGGATGTTTGGCCCACAGGGAGTGGCACTATTAGAAGGTGTGGCCTTATTGGAGTTGGTGAGTCACTATGGTACTGTGCTTTGAGGTCTCATGCATAACCTGAAGCTACACCAGTGCAGACGATAGTTTCCTCATGGTTGCCTTTGGATCAAGATGCAGAACTCTTGGCCCCTCCTGCCATGATGATAATGGACTAGACCTCAGAACCTGTAAGCCAGCCCAAATTATAAGAGTTGCCATGGTCATGGTGTCTCTTCACAGCAAAGAAACCCTAATTCAGACAGAGACTGTGCCTGTATTATACCTGGTCCAACCCATTCTGTAATGGTCTTATCTAACTCAGATGTGCACCCAGCAATAGAATTAATCTTCAACGAAACCTAAACAAGAACTGGCCACACTCAGGCCTTTCTCTGCAGGGAAAACAAACCAACCAAAAACTGGACTATTCAAAGGAAGGGGAATGAATTTTCTGATGTGCTTTGGAGGGATGGAACAATATAACCAGAGGGGAAATACAAAGAAAATGGCTTAATTGTAAAAGTACAATTTTTAAATACCAACAGAAACAATGAATGTGATATCATTAACACATGAAGCAAACAGAATGAATTGGTGAGAAAAAACTGGAGTGTAATTTTCCAACTAATTGAAGGAAAACTATAAAAACAAGAAATAAAGTACTGGAAAAAGTTAGACAAGTAAAGTGTGTAAGATAGGTGAGCTGGGAAGGGAGCTTTCTGCACTGACCCGAGGACCTGAGTTTGAGTCCCCTGGGCTTACACAACAGCTGAGCACCTATAATCCCAGACAAAGGTGGAAGGATTTGTGGGGCTCACTGGAGAGTTCATCTTGCCAGTTTGGTGATTCTCCAGGTTCAGCAAGAGAAATTGTCTCAAAAAAATGTGGGTGGCGTGGGTAGGTGGAAGACTCCCAGAAGCTCTCATCAGGCAGGCAGGCAGGCACCACTGCAATGAGCAAGTATGTGGTGGGGGAAGGGAGAGAAAAGAGAAGTGCAATGGCTTTTGCACTGTGAAGAGGAAGGTAGGAACAGCTTGCTGTGAGTAGCCTGTGTTGCTACCTGAGGCCATGGCTGGATCCATGCTGCTCCTGGGGGCCATGTCTGGGTCTGTGGCCCTGCTGTAGCAGGGGTCTGTGCTGATATCTGCGGTCCATGTTACCACCAAAGGCCATGCATGTCATGTTACCACCAAAAGTCTGTGGTCTGTGCTGCTGCCTAGAGCCATGTTGATGGCTGATGGCTGAGATGAGAGGGCCCCACCCCTCACCAGCCACAGCGTGTGGGAAAGCTCGTGTAGGCTACAGCATTTGAGAGATCACCTACCTGTCACAGACTAGAGAGCTGACCCTGGTGACAGGGTGCAGAAGTGCTAGCG
Organism: Rattus norvegicus; assembly: GCF_021556685.1. NCBI lineage: Eukaryota > Metazoa > Chordata > Mammalia > Rodentia > Muridae > Rattus > Rattus norvegicus. Next base: position 44,272,810 of record NC_141543.1, on the reverse strand, counting down.
GGCTGACAAACTCAGCTGCCAATCAGGCCCAGATCCAGGGGTTCGAGTTGGCCCACCCCAACATTTATCCCATCTACGAACTGCTGGAGCACGTGAAGGGCCAACTCCAAGACTGCAGGATCCCATGGCACAGGGCAAAGACAGGAACAGCCAAGAGGAGTTCTGTTAAGGGTTTGGTATGGATGGTGTAGTGGAAGCCAGAGGCCTAGAGCCAGACCAATAACTCAATGCAATGAACATTTGAAAGTAAAGCTGTTTGGGCAAAAGGGGACTGTGGGACACACTGTGGCACATCACAGCTTCCACAGAGAGATGGATTTTTTGTTTGTTTGAATTTTTAGTTTTTGTTTTCTTTTGAGGGGGAGGTTGCAAGGGCAGGGACAGATATGGAGAGACTGGGAGATGAGTGGGGATGGGGTGCATGATGGGAAATTCACAAAGAATCAATAAAAACTTAATAAAAAGAGAAAACAATGATGATGATGGTGATGATGATGGTGGTTGTGGTGATGATGATGGTGATGATGGTGGTGATGATACAGAGGGCAATTGAGAAAGGCACCCAATGTCCACCTCTAGCTTTCACATTCCCACACAGTTTAAGCACATATCACACACACACACACACACACACACACACACACACACACACACACACACGCACGCAAACAACCGAGTAAATGCCTGAGATATGAAGAGATGTAAAGAACCTGCAGATGTTAGGATATCGCTGTGGAGGGAGCAGGAAAAGCCCAGAGTACGTGGATGTATGCTGTCTACATGGGCTTGGCCACCAAGTGCTGCAGACCCATGGAGGAATGCCAAGGTCTCCCCCACAACCTGGGATGAAGCTTCAAGGAAAACTGAAAAACCACCCATGTGTGGGTGTTGATAGTGTGTGCTAAAAGTGTCTGCCACATCACCGCCCCCGCAAGTTTATAGCCTGAAGATTGCTCCCTAGAGAGACTGCTCATAAATATTAGCTAAACCCATCTCCTTGACCCAGCTGCATACCATAAACCCTGCCTCCTTGTTTATCTGTATGTATGCCTGTAAACCCCACTTCCTTGTTCAGCTATAAACAATAATCCCACTTTCCTGTCCAACTCTACACACGAAACACTTCCTGGGGTTTGTAGTTTCTCTATCTCAGAGCCCAGTCCTTCTGGAAGCTTTCTGTGTGTCCATTTGTTTGTCTGTTCTTCATTCACTCATTGTCATTATTCAGGTTAAGTCTCTGGAGCCATTCAAGGACATGGCACAGCTGTCAACTCACACGAGGTATTTACTCTCACTAAGTAAGCAAATAACATGACCAAGAATATTTCAGATTTGCATAAACACGTGTAAGGGTTAGTTTTAATTGTCAACTTGACATGATCTAGAATCACGTAGAAAGGGAATCTCGATGAGGAATTATTCAAATTAGGTTGGCCTATGGACAAGTCTGTGGAAGACTGCCTTGAATACAGTTATGAAGGTGGGAAGACCCAGCCCACTGTGGGCAGAACCATTCCCCAGGCAGAGGATCCTGGATTGTGTAAGGCTGGAGAGAGTGAGCTGAGCACTGGAATGCATGCTTAATTCACTGTGTTCTCTTGACTGTGGATGTGATATGACCAGTTGCTTCCAGTCCCTGATGCCTTGAGTCCTGTCCTCCCTCTTTCCCCCACAGTGATGAACTGTGTAACTTGGAACTGTCAGCCAAACACACCCTTATTTCCATTAAATTCCTTTTGCTATTGTATTATATCACAGCAGCAAGAGATGAGAGTCAGAGAGAACAGTAAGGTAAGAGGGCAGTTTGGTGATGATGTTCTGCTGCAAACTGGGGAGTCAGAGAAGAGTGCTGAGGAGGGAACCAGTGTGCTGAGTCCTGGATGAAAAGAAGGCCAAAACTTGAGACGTCCTCTAAGGAGAAAGGCTAGGTAGTCAGCAGCAAAGAAAAAAAAAAGTTGAGGAAAAGAAATAAGGTCAGGATGACCACAATAAGGCAAGAGGGTGGGGCAGAGTGAAATGCAGAAAGCCTTTGAGATTAGCATATGAAAGAAGCTAATTTGCATAAAGGAAGACTGGAAACCTTTTAAAGGCCAATAGGTAATAGAAAGGACAGGCTTGGGGAAAGCCCACTGTGTACAAATGCACAAGAAAGCCAGAGCTATGCAAATGACCTAGGAATGATCACATCCCTCCAGGGCAGAAACTGAAGCATGGCCCACAAAGGAACAATATTTACTGACTTGCTCACTCTGACTTGTTCAACTAGCTTTTTTATAAAGCCTATGCCACCTGTCTAGGGATGGTACTTCCCACAGTGGGCTGGGCCCTTCCAGACCAATTAGCAATCAAGAAAATGTCAGGTGTGCCCAGGTTTACATCACAGTGTTGACCTTGGTCTGCCATCCTAACCACAGAACTTCTAGCCTCTCTCCCAGCTCTGCCTCCAGTGTACTTTGGAAGTACACTCTTAGTAAATATTCTCTGAGACTCTGAGACTGCTACTATCCACATGTCTGTTCAGTTTTTTTTTTTTTGTTTGTTTGTTTTTTTATTCCAGGACACAAGAACTTGAAAATCCCAGCAGGTGCTAACCAGACTCTGATATCTACTGATAACAGCACACTGAGCAATGGGGAGTGTGGTAGGCAGAGAGAACGGGGAAGTAGGCTGGGAAAAGATGATCTGGCATAGCCGTGAGTGTAGGAGAAAAGCATGCTGGGAGAACTTCAACCTAGACAATGCTCGCTTTGGTCAAATGGAGAGTGGCCCTGTCACAAGTAGAGATATTTACTTTATGATTCATAAGAGTAGCAAAATTATAGTTATGGAGTAGCAACAAAAACAATGTTGTGGTTGGAAGTCACCACAGCATGAGGAACTGTATTAAATGGTCACAGCATTAGGAAGGTTGAGAACTGCTGCTCAGGACAAAAGATGGCTGTAAACTTGGACCTGAGTCTTATTTTTAAAATACCTGTTGCATATATTTTGATATATTAGCATACATCACCTGTAATGTATTTGGGTGATAGTCACCCTTCCACCCCTCTCTCCCTCAACTCTTGCTGGGTCCCTTCTTCTTTCAAAGAGTCTCCTCCCTTTCGTGTCTTTAAATTTTACCTGTTATCTAGACTCTGCTTATGGGAGAAAGCATGTCATATTTGTTGTTCGGAGCCTGGCTTATTTTGCTTAACGCAATCTCCACCTCCATCCATTTTTCTGCAAATGACATATTTCATTTTCCTTTATGACTGAACTATATACGTGACTATGTGTATATGCTGTGTCTTTTTTTAAATTTTTTTACACATTCTTCTATTGCTGGGCATCTCTGCTGGTTCCACAGCGTCACCATAAGCAGAGGTGCACAGAGACGTCCGGTGTGAACTGACTTGGATGTCGCTGAGTATATACCAAGGAATGGCCTGACTGAATCACCTGATGTTTCGTTTTTATTTTTTTGAGGAGACTCTATAGGGACTTCCATGGTGGTCACACCAATTTATACTCCCCCCAACAGTGAGAGTGCTCCCCCTCCCCCTTCACACATACTCAGTGCCATTTATTGTTTTCTTCATGATAGCCATTCACACTGGTTGAACGGGAACTCTAGGTAGCCATTAACTTCCATTCCCCTGATGTCTAGTGATACATAACACCTCTTTGTGTATTACCTGACATTCATGCTTCTTTAGAAAAATGTCCATTTAGTTCATTTTCCCATTCGTCCTTTGGATGTTTTTTTCCTTGAATTTTCTATGTATTTTGAGCATTAATCTTCTACTGGATAAGTATCTGGCAACAATTTTCTCCCATTCTCTAGACCAGTAGTTCTTGACCTTTCTAATGCTGTGAGTCTTTAATACAGTTCTTCTGGTGACACACACCCCCCATAAAATTATTTTTTGTTGCTACTTCATATCTGTAAATTTGCTACCATTATGAACTGTAATGTTAATATTTTGGGGGACAGAGGTTTGCCAAAGGGGTCATGACTCACAGGTTGAGAACTGCTGACCTAGTCTTTCTTCACTCTATGGATTGCTTGCCTTGCTGTGTGGAAGATTTTTCCTGTGATGCCATCCCATTTTTCAATTCTTGTTTTTATTCTCTGAGTTACTAGTGCCCTGAAGATACTGCTTCTGCCTGTGTCTTGAAACACTTTCTCAACGCTTTCTTCTAGCAACTCCAGAGCCTCAGGACTTACATTCAATTTTTTGATCTATTTTAAATTGAATTTTGCACAGAGTGAGAGATATGAGTTTCAGTCTTTTACATGTTTCCCCAGCACCATTTGTTGGAGATTGTCTTCTTTTCAACAATGTCGTCTTTGGTATCTTTGTCAAAATAGCCAGGAAATGAGACTGGTCTAGATGCCCATCAATGGCAGATGGGTAAAAGAAACACAGTACATGTACACAATGGAATTTTATTCTGCAGTAGAGAAAAATGGAATCATGTTTATAGAAAAATCGATAGAATTAAAAATTATTATATTTAAAAGCATAGCCTAGACTCAGAAAGACAAATACATTTTCTTTCATATATAGAAAATAGATTTTAAATATTAGTATATTGGTATATATTAATATGTAATATATATTTGAATGTAGTGTGTGTGTGTGTGTGTGTGTGTGTGTGTGTGTGTATCTGTGGGAAGGTCATGAACTAGAGGGGATCATCATGACAGGGGAATACAGACAGTAATGGAATGCACACAATAAAAAATCATAATGGTAGGAAGAAGGGATATCTCCAGAGAGGGGCAGAAGGGGGGCACAGTGGGGAGGAGGAGTATGTGAAAATTCCAGTTAAAATCCTTGATTCTGTGCACTAACAAATTAAAACTTTAAAGTAGTCAGATGGCAGCAACTGCACAGATTTGCATCTGAGTCCTCTATTCCATGGATGTATGTGCTATGAGACATAATGCTTGGGGGGCGGTTAACCTGGAGGGCCCATGACAAGGTGCCCCCCTTAGAAATCACACAGACCTGGTATAGAGGAGGTTTACTGGGGGGAAGGGAAGGGAGTGAGGGTCTGGAGAAGGGGTAGAGGCAGAGATGGGGACAGAGTCATGAGGGCAGAGAGGTGAGGACAGACAGAAACATGTGGGAACAGAGAGATAGAGCCAGCTGGGGTGGTGAGCAGTCCTCACCTGGTGGCAGGTGATGGCATCATGTTGCTTAGTTGTTAATCCACCCCATCATTCTATTCTACCTCCATGCCTTTGTTTCCTACATTTGAGATCAAAGGCCTGGATTTCTTTATTTCCTATACACTTGGAAACACTTAAACAATCACCATTAAACTCCCTTCTATCCTTAAAAACAATTAATTTTTATTCATCTCTATCTTTTGAGTATCTGCTTGTTGGAGGCCAGCAGCCTCTAGCTGTCTGCCTCTCTCTGCCTTCCTAGCAGCCTGTCTCTTTGCACAGCAGGGGCTCCCAGTACCTCAGAGTTAAAATTCTCAGAGGCAGCTAGAAACCTTTGAGAGGGTCAATCCCTGCCACCCAGCTTTGTCTGGGTCAGCTTGGGGGACTTTACTGTGTCCTAGCTCACGCCATGAACCCCAGAATTATGAGCGCCAATTTAGCAGACCCTCTGTTCTAGTTCCAAATCTGGGCCACTTGGGGAGGAGCCATGTGGCTCTGGCAAAACACACAGCTCTACTATGAAACCAATGCTCCTCATCTCCTAATCTTACAGGGAAGCCATGTGCGCTCCACTCAGGAATCTGCAGTTAACTTTTAAAAGCGAGTACAAGTCCCGCATTGGGTGCCATCCATTGAGGTAGTTGTTAATCTGTTCTGTCCTTCCTGGCTGGGGTGGTGCGCTTCCTCTACACCCACCCAATGTTTTGGATTCCTGAAAGTAAGATACACACAGCAGCCTTATTTTTAATATGCTTTAAACAGCTCAAAGGCTGAGCCACTCCCTAACTCTATGTGGCTAACACAAACTCCCTGAGTTTATACTTACTAAATCTATATTTCGTCTTTGCTGCCCTGGACCCTGCTGGGAAGCCCTCTTAGGGCCGCTTTCCCCCTGCACCTACACGCTGGCTGTCTCAGCCTCCTGCACCTCTCCTGCATGGTCTCCTATGCCTTTGTCATGGTTGAATCTCCCCTTCCTCCTTCCTTAGTCTCTTCCCAGGAATCCTGAAAGTTGCACCTCTGTCTCTCAGCCCAGCCATTGGCCATGGGTAACTTTATTGACCAGCTGGGGACTGGCTTCCTTAGATTTTTGTGTTAACCTAATTAGCATGAGAACACAGGTGGCTGGTGACATCATAGGCAATTGCTAGCTCCGTGGGAGGAGCCAAAAGCATGTGTCTGTTCTTCGTTCCCACACGATACTGGTTTGTGTACATTGATCTGTGCAGTATTGCCTTGGGTATCCAAGGTCTTTGCAGCTTCTAGATCAATGTAGGACTAATTTTGCTATTTCTAGGGAAGGTAGCACTGGCATTTTGATAATGTTGACTACACTGAATCAATCTGTGGGTGGCTTTTGGCAACATGGTCATTTTACTAAACTGTAAAATCTACATACATGGGGACTCTTTCTGTCTTGGTGTTGAACTTGTAGTTTGAAAGTAGACATGGACACCAGAAGGTAGATTAAAATAAAATAGGTGAAAACATGAGATGAGGAGAAATCAGAAGGATTAAGAGACAAAAATGGCCAAAGAAGATGAAACTGCTTTAATCCAAAATAAAGATAAATATTTGTAAACATTCCTAGGCTGAGTTATAGCTTTGAATTAATCAAGGTAATAATAGAAAAAGGATTGATTGCAAAATTGATAAACTGTAATAGTAATGTGCACTTTAGGCTTAATTCCATCTTTAATAGAACAGAGAAATATCTAGAAATTTGACTATTATTAATAAATAAACCGAGCTTACTAGAGAGAGTAAACACTGTTTCTTATAAACATCAATTATACATTTTGCTAAAAGACTCACAAGAACAACCTCAATATATTTCCCAACACATAATATTGTTGTCCAGAAATGTTACCACATTATAACAAAAATAAGGAAGGGAAGGTTAAACAAATATGCCCTAAATTAAAAAAAATCATTGTCTAAGGAACTTTGAGCCGAATGAATCTCACACTTGAGTGCTGAGGAGATGGCTCCATTGATGCAGTGCATGCCCTGTGAGCATGAGGGCCTGAGCTGGGATCCTTGCCATGTAAAGCTCAGTGCAGCCGCATACATCCGTGACCTCGGCTTGGGGATCATTTGCCAGCTCGGCCGGTGAGCTCCGGGTTTGAGAGACCACGTCTCATAAATTAAGGTAGAGCTCATCGTGGAAGACAGGTGATGTTGGTCTTGGGCTTCCTCAAGCATACACGTACATATGAATGTACAGTGACCCTACAGCTGCCCATAAGCACAGAAACACACACACACACACACACACACACACACACACACACACACACATCTCACACATACGCACAAGATATAAAAGTGTCAAATAAATAAAAACCATGCTTATGTATTAGAAACATATGGGATGGATTCTAGAAAAAAATTAATTCACAGAAAAATTGCTGGATTTTAGAAAGTTACAAAGTATTTCTTACACCCTCAACAGTGACGATAACAACATCTGGATATGTTATAAAATCACAGCCTATCCTAAGCCAGTCAGAATGCCCGAATCCTTCTGTAATCAAAATGCTTAAAAATCTAAGCGATGTCTGGATGTGGTGGTGCACACCTTTAATCCCAGCCTTGGGAGGCAGAGGCAGGGGGATCTCTGTGAATTCAAGGGCAACAAGATCTTCAGAGCAAGTTCCAGGACAGCCAGGGCTACAGAAAAAAAAAAAACCTTTCTTGAGAAAAACAAAACAAAACCCTAAAAGACAAAATTACAGTCCCCAGAATGGTAAGAAACACAAGCGTTGTGTCACCCATAGTGGAACACATAGAAGAAACGTTGGGTAGCACAGACGCAGGTAGGAAGACAGGACATAGCCCACCTAAGCCCATGCCAACGGCACAGAAGAGCCCGTGTGAGAGCAGGCAACTCCTTGGTGTCATACAGAGTGGGAGGAGTCTCACCTCTTACAGGCTGTTTGCACAGGCCTTATTAGAAGCTCTACAGACAGACCGGCCCAGTGTCACTGCAGGCTTCTCAGTGATGTCTTCCCTCCATGGCAGACGTAAGCCTCCTCCCCACCTTCCCCACCTGTAGGCAGGAGAGCACGATCTTCTCCCAAAGAGGAGAACAACTCCAGGGACTTGGGCCAGGTAATTTACTATGCTTTTCATTGTTTGGCACAGTTTCTAATACAGAGTTTGGAAAAGGACAACAGCGCACTCTTGCTGGTCCCCACCACTGGGCAAGCACTTGTGAGTAGGAAGCAACAGATGGTTCCTGGAGGGGGGGAAGGGGAGGGCATCAGGAGAGAATGCCTCTGACATTCGAGCATGAAGTATAAAAGCTATAGAGCAGGAACACAAAGCAAGTGCTCTCCCAAAGCTAGCAACAATAATGAAAGAGTAAGAGGCCATGGGATTGAGAGGTGAGGGCACGTGGGAGGGACTGGGGGAAGAAGAGGGAGGAGGAAAGGATGTCATCATTTTAACTACATTTTAAAAATTAGTACGAAGCCAAGGTCACATATTAACCATAGTGACAAAAATGCCCACACCAATAACTTAGATGGAGAACGAAGCACATTGTCAGAAAACAACAATAATAATAACACTTACATAGTTTTACATATAACATTGGTGTGTAATCAAAATTAAAGAAACAGATATGCTAAAGAGACAGAGCAATTGATTCGGGAATGACTCTGATACTTGAAATATCCAAGTAGGAATTTACTATATCTGTGATTAATAAGGCTAATTCTTGATTTTTTTTTTTTTAAAGAATGATGACAGGAGTGAATACATGGAGAGTTTCAGGAGAATCTGGAAAGCTTAGGAGAGATCCAATGGAAATACAGAAGTGAAAAAATAAAATAAAAAGAACCAGAAAGTGCCTTTGATAGGCTCGCTGCAGACCTGGCAGCCGTATGGTCTGAGACCCATTGCGGTGGTGCTGACAGACAGAGAGGACTTTAGGAAATTAGTCACAAGGATACAGTCCCTGTGAATGGGTTGAGGGACCTCATGAAAGATCTGAGGGACTAGCGAGGCTCTTTCTGCCCTTCCATTCCTTCTGCGTGTGTAGACACTATATTCAAAGTGTCTGAGAACCGGAGACCAAGCCTCATGCCTTGATCTGGGCTTCCAGCTGCTAGAACTGTAAAAAAAGAAATGTTTTTATTCCTGAAAATATTAAAAAGGCAAAACTTGAATTTGGGTATGGCCAGTCCCGTGCCGGGCCCATGCAAATGAAGAGTCCTGCGGGCATACCGGGCATACCGGCCTCACAGGTGCCCCCTCTTGCTTCCAAACTCTGCTCAGCACCGTTGGCCTCGGGCTCACCTGTCTGTTGTACTTGGATTTCAGCCCGTGACAGATGTGTCTGTACTGAAGCCCCACAGGCTGTTTTCCTTAAGCAACCGAGTGCAGCCATTTATACAGCATCCGCATGAAGTCTGGAGACGACCCTAAAGCACAGTGGAAGGGCTGGAGAGACGGTTCTGTCACCGAGAGCGCGGTTGCTCTTGCAGAGGGGCCAGGCTTGCTTCCCAGAGCTCAGACGGTGACCATAATGAATTACAGAGGATCCAACACCCACTTCTGCTCTCTGCAGGCACCGAGAACGCATGTGGTGTACATGCATACACGCAGGGAAAACACACGCTGTTAGGATCAATGTTGGGGTTTAAATCTCTGTCCGCGCCCGGACAAAGCACACCTAGCCGACCTGGTTCCACATGGAGAAGTTTAATGAGAGAAGAGGAGAGGAGAGGAAAAGCTGGCCATGGGCACTTGGAGGGAAGGGGGCAGGGTATAGAGAGAAGGTACAAGGAAGAGGGGAAGAGCAGGGAAGAGAAGAGAACAAAGAGAAAGAGGAGGGGGCAAGCAGCCCCTTATATAGTCAGGTACAGCTGGCTGCTGTCAGGCAACTGTGGGGCAGAGCATACCTGCCTGTTGCCAGGTAGCTGTGGGGGTAGAGCTTAGACAGAATTCCAACACATGCAATAAAATAAATCACTCTTAAAGAATTTTTAAAAATCATGCACTCACATGGTTAATACTGGTTAATACCAGTTGTCAACTTGACAGATCTAAAATCACCTTGGAAACAATTCTCTGAGGAGCTTTCTACATGAGGCTAAGTCTAGATGGCCGCACTTCTGAGTGACATTAAGCCAAGCACCAGAGTTTATCTCTCTCTGCTTCCCGGCTACAGGTATGGTGTGACTGGCTGCCCCACACTCCTACTGCCATACCTTCCCCACCTCAAGCCATGAGCCAAAATAAACCTGAAGTTTGTCCGGTATCGTCTCAGAGCAGTTACAAATAACACACACAGGTGATGTGAAGATGCTAGCCCAGGTTTTTTGATAAGGAAGAGGCTTGGGTATCCTCAGATGTTGAGTTCCTGCAATAAATGTTCAAGACCACAGAGAGACTTTTAAACAGCAAAAACAATTAATCCAGAGTTCCATGCCTAGTTCCATCTTTAAAATTAGCTTAAAATAGACTTGATGGTTTAGAGAAATTTGCACAAAAAAAACCCCAAACAAAAAAACAGAGCAGAAAGGAGAGAATTCCCATGTTGTTGGACCCCTGCTTGTATACAACCTCCCTGAATGTTAGACCTATGGTATATGTGTTTTATCCACGAACTTATATATTTCACACAGTAAGTTCACAGTTCAATTCACACTTTATTCTTGGCGTGGATATTCTGAGGACATTGACAAACACATTCTGTAGTATCAACAAGAATGTCTGCATTTGCCTAAAACACACCTGTGTGGAGCCCACTAATCCCTAGTCACCATTGACTTCCCTGCCTCAGGAATCTAACCTTTGCCAAAGTGTCTTATGTGTATTAGAGATGCTGTGTAGCCTCTCAGAGAGAGGCCTCTCTCAACATGCACTTAAACTACCGCTGTATCTTTTTGTGCTCAATAACTAAATGGTCCCAGTGTGTGACTGTTCCACATCCCTGTCCATTCACCCATTGAGGGACATCTTGGATGCACACAGGGTTTGGAAACTATGAAAAAAGGAGTCATATGCAAGTTTTTCTGTGGGCATACATTTTTCTTTCTTTTAACATTTTGATGTCTTACTTTATTAATTAAGTTTGTTCCTTGACTATTTTATATTCTATGTAGTTAGGGTTCTTTAGAAAAACAAAACTGATAGAATGAACACGTATCAAAGGGGGCTTCATTAGAGGCTGCAGTCTAGCTAATCCAACAGTGGCTGTCTCCCAACAGAAAGGCAAAGAATCTTGGTAGTTGTTCATTCTGTGAGGTTGGATGTCTTGGCTGCTCCTTGGTCTATGTTAAGAGTTCTGAAGAAATGGCATTTTCAGCCTTTCTTCCTCTCTTCTAGCTCTCACTTTCCTTCCACCCCCTCTTCTATGACCCTTAAGGGCGTGGTATAAATGTGCTGTTTATGGTTGAGCACTTAGTCGCAGTACTTGAGCAGCCACGAGCTTCCATTGACTGATGTTCACTGCGATGAGAAGCGTCTCTGATTAGGGCTGAGAGTAGTGTTTTAACAATGGTTACTGTCCTGACAATTTAGTTAAACGACAGTAGCAAGCTCCCTGATAGAGCCTCTGACCTCCCAGCCATGGTTTTTTTGACTGAGCTTAAAACACTGGGCGTGCATTATCCTTTCTGTGGAAAGACTTCCAGAGTCACTCTCACAATGGCGTGCCGTGTTGCATCAGTGGACACATCTTGCCTGGCAGGTTAGCACTGTAGGTTTTAGGGTTCTAGCGGAGTAAGACCATCGATGCCTTTTTTTCCTCTTTGTAGCCTCCTTAGCTATTAAAGCTAACCAGTGGGGAGGAAGCTTCTGGCCCAAAGTTTAGCTTGATTTCTCTAGGTCTTGCAAAGGTGTGTGCTATCATCTACAGTAGGGTCTTATCGTCATGGCAGTAGCCCGTATTGTTTGGGGGAAGGGGCTGGAGCCTCTCCGGCTGTCATGCCCATAAAGAAGTGGCATGTGGGTTTAAGTTTTCAACTTGTTGATTAATTATATTAATTAATGTTAATTAGCTTGTCGTGGGCTAATACCAGAGTGCGGTTGTTGGATCATATGATAACCATGTCTGTAGGCCCCATATTGCTCTGACATTTTATGCACTTTGTGACATTCTCCAGTCATTTTAGCCCTCCATTTCCCCCCTTTCTTAGAAGTTAACACTTTACTTCTTTGCTATCTTAAGAGGTTGCCTTAGGATTTGGCACCACATCTCCCATAGTGTCAAGTCCTGTATCAAAACAAAAGAACAAACAAAAACCCTCCACCACATTTCCAGCAGCAATGAAAACCCACATCACTGCTGTGAGTGCCTTACCTACCCTAAGTGAACAAAGAAAGTTTAATTCTTCTTTCTTGTTGCTGTGTAATTGTTACCACATCAACTAAGGGTAAGAAAATTGTGCGTTCAGGGATAAGAGGAATTATTTAGTAAAGATAAGGCTGTAATTCCACCCACAGCAACGACAGAATGGAACAAAACCCCAAACGAAAAGGTATTCTGTGCACTTTAGAGGCTATGGCTGTGGACACTGGTCAGTGCTGGGTGCACCTAGCAAAGGTATGTTACTAAGACAGATAAAGGGACCTGTTTGTCCCTGGACACTGGGCAGATATTTAAGCACTGCTAAAGCAGTATTAAAAATCTGTTTAAGGGGTTGGGGATTTAGCTCAGTGGTAGAGCGCTTGCCTAGGAAGCGCAAGGCCCTGGGTTCGGTCCCCAGCTCCGAAAAAAAGAACCAAAAAAAAAAAAATCTGTTTAAAATCAGGAGATGGGGAGATGCGTCAGTGGATAAAGTATTTGCCTCATGAGCCTGAGAACCAGAGGCTCCATTCTTAGGACCTGTGAAAAAGCTTGCAGGCACAATAGCAGCCTGTAATCCTAGCATGCATAGCAACTTGTGATCCCAGCATGCAGAAGGCAGGGACTGGGGAGCCCCAGAGCAAGCTTGCTAGCTAGACTAGCCGGAATACGTGATGGAGGCTCTATCTCTCTATAGATATTTAGAATGAGGCTCAGTGATAGACCTTTGTGGAGGTTTGAATATGCTTGGCCCTGGGAATGGCACTTAGGAGGTGTGGCCTTGTTGGAGGAAGTGTGTCACTGTAGGCTGGGCTTTGAGGTCCTCCTCCTTGTTGCCTGGAAGCCAGTCTGCTCTTAGCAGCCTTCAGATGAAGACATATAGCTTCTCATATCCTCTTGCACCATAATGGAGCTAGAATAACCCCTGAGAAGCTTGTATTATAGTATCCACTACTCAGAACCAGAACCAAGAGCCCAACTGACCCATCTATCCAGAGAGTGAGGACCGGAACTATCCCTCACCCAAAAGCAGTGAGGAGGAATCATTTTGTTGCCCAGAGAACAATGTAAGCGGTGAGGGCATGGCTAGAACTTGGAGCCATGTTTTACATTTGGTTTGCAAAGTATGTTGATCAGCAAATCATCTTGATGGCTTGGGCTGACACCTATGACCTCCATGTGGCTCAGGTCATGAGGAAAGATATGAGAGGGCAGTCCATAAAGAAAGTGCATGGGCATAGTGGCGTGCTTTGAAACCCGAAGAAGAAATCTTGTAAATTAAAATCCCATGGAAATCTAACCCCACTGCAAAACGTGCCCCTCCCCCAAGAAAGTAAGTTGACTGGAATCACCTTCAACATTAAAGGACAGTGGGATGTGGGGATGGGTACTGGCTGGATCTTCCCAACAGTTCCTCCCAGGAAGGTGCAACCTTTGACACTGTGACAAAGACCGTCATCTACAAAGTTGATTGTACAGTTTTCAAGTACAAACAAGTTACCAAAAAACAACACACACCACACACACCTCATGATGCTTTAATTAAGTTTTTAAGTTGGGTATGCCCAAATCTTAGTAAGTTAAAACTCTGTTATAAAGCTGGCTAAAAGTCTTGAGGATAGACATGAAGGGAGGAATGAGTTGGAGGAGGGGCATCAATAAATGACTTTACAAATAGAGAGGCCTGGAGGTTGCCCAGCCATGCACAGCTGTGCGCAGTAAGAAACGCATCTGAGGCTGAGCTGGCTGCTCAGTGGCAACTGGAAAGTCTCTGAGTCCCCTGTGTCCGAGGCTCCCAGGAAGACTCTCCTAGAGAACCCATTAGCTCCGTTAACATGTTAATCCGTGTTTTAGATTCATGTCTAAAACCATTAGCAAACCATTCCAAAACCTTTAGCAGAGCTGGATCTCATTCTGATGCTGGATCTTTGTGTCTTTGGTGGGGGCTGAAGAGAGCCCAGCAGGTTTCATGCTTCTTACGTAAGGATGAGGGCCAGAGTTAGGGTCCCCAAAACTCAAGTGAAAAGCCGAAAGGGCATAAAGGCCTCACTGTAATTCCAGCTTTGGAAGGAACGATGGGGAGAGCCACAGAGCAAGCTGGCTTGCTGAACCTGTCATAAGAGCAAGCTCTGTGCTTGATTGAGAGAGCCTGACTTGGTGTGTAAGGCAGAAGAGTACCAGAGGGTGGGTCCAGACGTCCGTATCAGACCAGCATGCACATTCCCTTGGGGTCCTGTGCCATGGACCACGAACTGCTCTGGTGTGTCCTAGTCTTTCCCCTTAGGAGGAGCAGGATGGCAGAAGCACCCTGAAGCAGGTAGTTCTCTTTTCCTCACGTTCCTTAGGATCTGATAAAAACCCCAGCAGGCTACCCCCTCTCACACGCAATTTCTCCCAAAGGAAGACTTCCTTAAGAAAACAGAATTTTGTAACTTTTCAAAGTGAGTCTTTTCTCTTTTCCCTGCTGGAACTAGGAGTGGACTTTAGTCTTCCCTGTGAGAAAATGAAAGATCTCCTGGGGGTAGAGTGGGAAGCTTGGTGGTTGCCTAGATACCTGGCAGCTCACTGAAATTCTCATCTCTTAAGTTTGCCCACCCAGAGCTCCCAGAGACCTGCCAGTCACCATTCAGGTTCTGTGTCCCTTCTGAGGAGCTGCCTTCTGGTCCAGAGGATTGTGGGTGGTGTTCTGTCCTGTTTTGTTTTGTTTGTTTTGGCTCTCTGTTTTTCCAGTTTGGGAGACAGAGACTCTTCTAAAAACCGTGTGTTTGTTTTTTCTCCCAGTTTAATCATCTTTTTATTTATTTTTAGAATTCAGTAGCAACTTCTACTCACTAATACGCTAGATTGGAAATCAAAAGTCCTAAATCTTTTCACACAAAAGCTAAGAAAAGTCATTGTCCACAGACCTGACCCACAAAAGAATAAAGGTGACTGGAAGTAAATAAATGAAGAGAACTGTTTTCAACATAGGAGGCTGGCAGAGTGATGAACAGTTAACCACACTGGGTACTCTTACAGAGCACCAGGGACTGGCTCCCAGCACCCACATCCCCTGTCAGCTCATGGCCATCTATAACTCCAGTTCCAGCGATAGGATATCCTTTTCTGATCTCCACACATGATGTGTGTGCATGCATGCATGTGTTCCTGTGTGTGCAAGTGTGTGAAAGTACATATGTATATATACATATATGTATGTATATACATATACACATCTATATATATGTATGTAGACATATATCTATAGTATATACATCTATATATGTGTGTGTAAACATATATATCTATAGTATATACATATGCATATATAATATGCATACATAGAGAGAATATTAAAAGATGCTAATCACCATGCTGGGGATCATGCTGTTGCAAATTAAGACAACAATGAGACTCTCACACCCCTGTTATTCACCTGCTCCTACAGAACAGCGAGAAGCAGAAATGTCAAATGCTGGTGAGAACATGAAGTTACGAAAACCTCACTCATTATGAGTAGGAGTGAAGAAATAGAACAGTCATTTTAGAAGAGAGTTTGGCAAGTTTCACACAAACACAAATGCTTTTAGCCTGTGATCTAGTAACCACACACTTGGTGATAGCCAAGTGAGTTGAAAATGGACCCCCCCCAACAAAAGATTTGCATATAAAGCTATAGCAACTTTACTCACAGTTTCCAAAACATGCTTTTCAGCCAATAGACAAAAAGACTGGCAAGCTCTGGTACAGCCACACAATGAAATAGTATTATGCAATAAATAGAAAAAAAAAAAGAACCACCGGGAAACATACAGGAAACTATGGAGAAACTATAAATAAATGCATATCGTTAAGTGAAGGAAGTTCACAGGAAGGGCTCTACGCTGTAAGGCTCTACAAGACACTTTGGACAAGACAAATCTATAGAGTTAGTAAAGAATGGTGGTTGTAGGGATGGGGTGGGGTTATGAACAGATGGAATGTAGAACTTTGGAAGTGTATAGAGTGTGAGACTCTGTGTAATGCTCTAAGGGCTTATACACACTACTGCACATTTGTCAAAGTCCATAGAACTGTGTATCACATACAGAGTGAATCCCAGTAACCTTTGATTACTGATTGTAATGAGGCATCAATATCTACTCACTGATTATAGCAAAGGTGTGAGATGTTAGCGAGGGGAAATTATGGAGAAAGGAAGATGGAGTAAGAAAAACACCTCTTGCCCATTTTCTCTGTAAACCTAAAACCTATCTAAAAGTAAATTCTAAAGGCTAGAGACAGGAGACGGCTCAGCTGGTAAAGGGCTTGCCACTAAGCCTGATAAACTGAATTAGAACCATAGAACCCACATGGTGGGAGAGGAGGGTGATGGCTCCCACAAATTGTTCTAAGAATTCCATAAACACGCTGAGGCATGTGTGCGCGCACACACACACACACACATTTGCAGTAAGTAAGCAAATTAAATGTAACAGAAATATCTTTAAAGTTGGAGGTATAGTTAGTTCAGCAGTCAAATGGATATTGAATTTAATTCCCAGCCTCAAAAGTCAGTCTATTAATTTAAAAAGAGCAGAATGACCATTTCATATCATTAAAGGCAGTTCAGGGGCAGTAAGGAGGCTCACGGGGTAAAGAAAGATGTCCACTGCCAAGCCTGACCACCCCAGTCTTCTCTGGGATCCAGGGAGTAGAGAGATACAACCGATTCCAGTAAGTTGTCCTCTGACCCCCGGACACATGCTGTGACGTGTGAGCACTGCACACACACAAGTGTAATTAAAAAATATTACAATCACAAATCAGAGCAAAGCTGGAGTCTCTATATCAGTATCAGGCAAATTAGACTCCAGAACAAGAAGTCTATATGTAAAATTCAATATTTATGCCGACAAAGAGGTGGGTAAACTAGCCCAGAAGATGTAATGATCGTAATTTCTACAGACTTGACAAAGACTTTCCAAACTTATGAAGCAGCCACAAGACCCGTAAGCCAGGACGGTCGCACATGCCTGCAACCCCAGAACCTGGAAAGCAGAGGAAGAAGGCAAGTTTGAAGCCCTCTACACAGTGAGACCAGGTCTCAGAAAAGCTACAACCACCCCCGCCGCCCCCACAAAAAACAAAGAAGCTAAGAGAACTGAGTAGAAATCTATAATTATAATGAAGTATCAGTTCTGTGTTGTGAGAGGAACAGAGAGAACTGATCAGAACACAGAAGACCTAAAAGGTACTCCTCACCCACTGACCTTGCGGCCACTTGACCACTCAACCCAACAACAGGATGCATATTTGAACACACACAGACCGTTCGCCAAAGGCGCAGCTACATTCTTGACAGAGAAACAAATCTCAACAAGTGTAAGTGCGTTTGGATCAGACAAAGAATGTTCCCTGACCACAGCAGAATAGAACTACAAGTAAATAGCAAAGGTTATCTGGAAAAACCCCCAATACTTGATCATTAGGCAACACGCTATGAAATAACTCATGAGTCAAAGTGGAAGTCATAAGGGAAATTAGATAATATTCCCAATAGAGCTGAAACACAAAACAGATCAGAATCTGTATGGTGATCTTGACTAACCAAGGTTTACTTCATCAGTACCCCTGCGTGCCTCTAAATGCTATAATAAGGCCACATACCCCATCCAGATCTTCAGCTAAGTCATAAAGAAAGCAGTAGATACATCTAAGGTGACAGCCATGGTTTTAGATGTCTGGACAGAATTCTTTTGTCTTGTCAAGACCACAGGAGTACATGATAAATGCATGAA
Organism: Rattus norvegicus; assembly: GCF_021556685.1. Taxonomy (NCBI): domain Eukaryota; kingdom Metazoa; phylum Chordata; class Mammalia; order Rodentia; family Muridae; genus Rattus; species Rattus norvegicus. The sequence goes on along the minus strand of NC_141543.1, from coordinate 44,254,593 downwards.
CTGAGCTGTCTTAGAATGAAGAAGGGACATTGGAGAGAAAGTTAGTAGCATCAGGTGACATGGCTAAGAGCATGTGGTTAAGAGCATGTACTACTCTTGTAGAAGAGCCCAGTTCAGATCTAAGTATCCATACTGAGTGGCCCGCCACCACCATCTTTAACTCCAGCTCTGTGAGCAACTGCACCATTGTGGTGTGTGTGTGTGTGTGTGTGTGTGTGTGTGTGTGTGTGTGTGTGTGTGTGAGAGAGAGAGAGAGAGAGAGAGAGAGGCTTGATCCTCACAGTCTGAAGGTGCAGAAGCTTAGGATCACGGAGCCTGCTGATTCAGTGTCTGGTAAGGGTTTATTTTCTGCTCCACAGATGGTCAACTTACCACAGGGTATTCACATGGTGGGAAGGTGGGAAGGGCCAACCTTACTCCCTTGAGCCCTTTTATAAAGCAGTAAATCCATCCAGGAGCATGGAGCCACCATCAAAGACCCTGACTCTTGATACCACCGTCTCAGAGGTGATAAGTCCAGACACAGAAATTCCAGGGGAGGGGTTGGGGTTTTAGCTCAGTGGTAGAGTGCTTGCCTAGCAAGCACAAGGACCTGGGTTCGGTCCTCAGCTCCGGAAAAAAAAAATATATATATATATGTATATATATATAAAGAAATTCCAGAGGGAGAGCACCAGGCAGGCCCGACCAGACCCACCAGCAATGAACATTAGACACTTGAAGATAGAACCAAATCCATTTTAGTAGTACACCCAAAAGGCGGACAGGATGATTGAGCAGGTAAAGGTGCTCACTGCCAAGCCTGAGTTGTTAGCCTCAGCCCCACGTGGTGGAAAGAGAGAACTCACTCCGACAAGTTCTGTCCCCGGACCCCCACATGGTGTTTGCGGCACAATCATGCCCCTGCCCCACTGCCACATGCATATACAAATAATGAAATGAAAAAATAGTATCAAAAAGAACAACATAGGATGCACACATCCTGAAAGGAAGCAATGCCGGATGCCTGTGCCAAGCTGTGGTATGGTCTGGCAACGTGTTGTACCTGCACACGGAAGTCCTGGGTAGCAAGATCCGGAGGCAGAACCCCATTAAAATAGAACCTGAAGCTACAAGGAGCCTCGCACAAACTCGAAATGGAGATGTGCCTAGAGAAATGATGAAAGTTCCTTGGAAGAGTAGCCCGCCCCCCGTCCCCCGCATTGTATGCCTGAGGGCTTGTCAGACCCTCAAAATGGAAGCATGGCTGGAAAAAAAAGTGAAAAATACAAACGTGAAAAAAAATCCCCCAGAAATCTATAAGACTGTGACAGGAAGGAATGGGGAATTAGCCACACTGCATCCTAATTCAGAACGGGAGGAGGAGGGAGAGGGAAGGCGGGAGGGGGGAGGGGGGGAAGGGAGAGGGGAGGAGGGAGAAGAGGAAGAGAAAAAGAAAGATGAGGAAGGGGAAGAGGAGAGGATGATACAGGGGAGTTGGAAGAAGAAGATGAGGAGGGGAAATGAAGGACAGGGAGGAGAAGCAGGCGCTGGAGGAGGACGAGGAGGGAAATGGTGTGGTGAGCACCGCTAGGCCTGACACTGAAACGCAGAAGTTGAAGAATGCACTGAGGTTCCTAAAGGAACAAGACTGGGGAGATGCCAGGCCAGGAGGGAGACACAAACAAGTAAACTCAAAACCTAGAAGACTTAGCAAGGATTTCTCTGCGAAGGGAGCCAGTGTGTGTGACAGCATTGGTGATGAGGAGACGCCACAGTGGATGGTGTTATACAGGGATGTGTTATTCTGAGGTCTTTTAGTAAGAAACACTATTTCCAGGGCCTGGGAGATGGCTTGGTTCATAAAGTTCCTGCAGTGGGAGCACGATGAAGCGTTCCAACCCCCAGCATCACATAAGAAGTGAGGTGTAGTCGCTCACACCTCATCCCAGCACTGGATAAGCAGAGACAGGCAGATATACAGAGCTTTGAGCCAGACAGTCTAACCTAATGGGCAGCTCAAGGTTCAGCAAAAGACGCTGGTTCAGAAAATTAGTGACTGAGGAACACACTTGATGTTGACCTCTGGCCTCTGAGTGCACATACGGCTTAATGTCTTTTAATTTAAATTGACAAAGAAGTCAAAAGGAAGGAACAAGGAAGGAAGGAAGATCATTTCTAAACCAAAATTGTTGCTAGGCTGACAGTGTACACTCGCTCAGCCTTTTCGTCTTTCAGAGCTGGGGTGGAAGGCTTTTCCAAATCACACCACACAAGGGAAAGACTAAAGCCCTGAGTGCACTCAGTTTGAAAGTACAAGAGCAACAAGTCTGATCACTAAAGAAACATGGAGTTGAATATTTTGCCATTGGTGGAGTGGAGGTGAGGTAGAATTCATTTCAGCCATGAAAATAGTAAGATATTGTTGCACACGGCACTCCTGTGGCACATGGTGTTCCTGTTGCACACGGCACTCCTGTTGCACACGGCATTCCTGTTGCACATGGTGTTTCTGTTGCACATGGCACTCCTGTTGCACACGGCACTCCTGTTGCATATGGTGTTTCTGTTGCACACGGCACTCCTGTGGCATATGGTGTTTCTGTTGCACATGGCACTCCTGTGGCACATGGTGTTTCTGTTGCACACGGCACTCCTGAGTGCGGGATTTGTTTCTACTGCATTTCCTTACTCCATGCACAAGGGAGCGTCCATAGCTCACAGTGGGATGAGCAGGAGTATATAGAATGGATGTTTGAAGAGGAGATTTCTTTATTTTTAGTCAAAAGGTGGGGAAGATGACTCAGTGGTAAAGAGCACTTGTCGTTTTTGCAGAAGACATGGGTACAATTCCAAGCACCCACATGGAGGCTCACAACTGTCCATAACTCTCAGTTCCAAGGGATCCAGCACCCTCTTCTAGTGTCCAAGAACACTGCATGCACATGGACTACACACACACACACACACACACACACACACACACACACACATACACACACACACATATACACACACAGACAAAATACTCAGACATAAAGTTACACATACACACACATGCATGGGAGCACACATGCACACATGCACACATGCACACATGCACACACACACACACACACACACACATACATATATGAATTGATTGGCGCTAACACCCATTAGTAATCAGGCATTGCCAACCCCTGCTGACCCCTCACTTCCAGCTAATGACTTATTTTTTACATTAGCATTTTATATTTATTATGTATATATACTATGTATACATAATATTTATATATAATATAAAATATATAATACATTAAATACATATTAAAATCCTGTCAAAGAGAATACTACATTTGCTGAGAAATATGGGCTGACTGAGCTACATTGAGTGGTCTTTGAGGTTTGTGGCAATGAAGTATGTCAATTGTCATGCTGAGTCAAAGGACATTCCAACCATTTGTAGGTGGGAGGGTGAGCTAGGCCCCTGAATCGCTCTATAATGGAAAATAGAGAGAGGAAATGTTGGTTGGTGAGAGCCTACAGCATAGCTATAGCATGCTTTAGTATGTTAGATTTGGAAAGTGCAGGGCTGGAGACATGACTCTGTGCTCATGAGTACTTGATGCTCTTTCAGACGACCAGAGCTTAGTCCCCAGTACCCACACTGGCCCCCTCGCAGCCAGCCTTATGTGACTTTAGGTCCATGACATCTGACACTCTCTTCTGGCTTCACATAAATGAGAACTAATAATAAACAATTCAACAATGTAATATAATGTTTCATAACAATTATAAAACAGTGGGGGGAAAAAGCAACCTTTTGTGTGTCAGAGCAAATCATCAAGAAAGGGTTTAGCTTGCAGGAAGAGTGTTGTACTACTAACAACCCACTGAGCAAGGGCTCTGAGTGGTTATTTTTCAAAGATATACATGTGGCCAGTAAGTACGTGAGAAGATACTCAGCCCTGTTAACCATCAGGGAAATAGAAATCTCAACCACAGGATACAGCATGAAGCAGGGGCTGGAGACGTGGCTTAATATTAAAGGTGCTGCTGCTCTTACCGAGGACCCAAGTTCAGTTCGCAGCACCCACCTAGGTAAGGTCGTTTACAACTGTCTCCAACTCCTGCTCCAGGTGATCTGATGCCCTCTTCAGGCCCCTGTGAACTCCGCATACACACACACACACACACACACACACACACACAACACACGCACACACACACACACACACACACACACACACACGGTTTTTAAGAAATAATAAAATGACGTTGCAGGAGAGTGTTGATAAATACAGGAAGAAGTAGGAACATTTAAACATTAAGATGAAACTTCTAGTCGGTTAGATAAAAGAGACCCTTGAACAGATACTGTCATCAGAGAAAGCCAACAGCTACCTAGCAAGTTAAACAGGACCCCTTCCACCCAGAAATAGAACTTCATGTTGACCAAGATCAGCTGCCCCAGATCCTTGGCCAACACTAATAACCAAAAGGAGAGTCAAACTAAGACTTTCACTAAGCAAAATGCACATGAAAATGGGAAATGGGAAAATGGCCAAAGCAACTGCTGGCCTCATCATATCATCCATAGCCAATAAACTGATCACTCGATGGGGTAAAGGAATGGTTTCTTGAAGCTTTGGGTAAGATATTGGCTTGAAGGCTGTGTTCTACAAAGTCAGGTTCCTCTTCTAGGCTTCATCATACATCCCAAACCAACAAGCATAGCATGTAGAATGCATGGGTCTGAAAACTGACAGTTGGGAATAGAAACGACCCCTTCTGCGTGCTGGAGTGACTCATCGGAAGAGTCTGTTTCCTCTCCCTCCATTGCTGGTCAAATGCACTAGCTAAGGGCAGCCATCCAACCATACATGGGTGTTTACCCTTAGATGTAATTAAAGATCCAGTTCCTCATTCATACTTGGCACATTTCAAGTGCTCAATGGCCATATGAAAAAGTGGCAAGAATGTTGGACAGCGCAGAAGATTTCCATTATTGCAAAACATCCTACCAGACTGCACTGCTCTACGGGCCTAAATCCCAGAGGGAAATGCTTGCATCAGAGGAGCCTGACTGGGACTTCTCAATGGAATTTAAATTATGTCTATTCCCCTGTCACGTTGAGCTCCCCATGTTTGCAGATCAGCAGGAGACACAGAATCACTGTTGGCCAGAGTCCTTAGCTCTAATTGAGAGGGGATTGTGATCCTGTTCATAGTGACAGGGTAGAGTGTGGCTCTAGGTAACATACTGGGGACTTGTAGAACTCCCTGCAAAGCTTTAGCAGCAAGTGAGCAAGTGTGTCACACATACTTTCAGAAGACAATAGTGAATGGGGCTCAGAGTCCTTAAAGATGAAGGTTTGGGTCAGGTACCCTAATGAGTAGATACCTGGGACTCCAAGTCCAAATAGACACATCACGGTGCTTCGGTTACTGCTCAAAGCTCCTTGGAACTCTGACACATCTGAAACTCCCGCCTTCACAAGACAGGTGATTAGAATTGTCTATGGGTTTGTTCCTGCGACTGTGGAGAAGATACATAGCTAAATATGCAATGTTGAATATGAAATACATAACCAAAGCAGGAAGGGCTGCTTCCAAACATTATGTTCCTCGGGCTTTGCCTTGCTCATGCTCTCTGTGCCCAATGGACATCCAGGTAGAATACTCACTGTCTAGACCTTTCACAAGTTGGCTCCTTACCATTCCATTGTCATTTCCTTCTCAATATTTCATATGATTTAATTTGTGTGTGTGTGTGTGTGTGTGTGTGTGTGTGTGTGTGTGTGTGTCTTTGTGTTCACATGTGTAATGCATATGCATGGAGAAAACCAATCTCGACCTCAGGTGTCACTCAGGGCTATCCACCTTATGTTTTAAATTTATTTTTTTTTAATTATGTGGAGTTAGGGTGCACACAAGTGCAATGCTCACAGAGGCATCTGATCCCCCTGAAACTGGAGTTACAGGCAATTGTTACGTGTCTGGCATGGATACTGGGAACTAAACTCAGGTCCTTTACAAGAACAGCCAGTACCTGCTCTTAACTACTAAGCCACCTTAATACACACACACACACACACACACACAGAGAGAGAGAGAGAGACAGAGAGAGACAGAGAGAGACAGAGAGAGACAGAGAGAGACAGAGACAGAGACAAAGAGACAGAGAGACAGAGAGACAGAGAGATAGAGACAGACAGACAAACAGACAGAAAATGACAGGGCTTCTCACTGGGACCTAGGACTCGTAGATTCAGCTAGCCTGCCTGGCCACAGAGCTCTAGGACTTCACTGGTCTCTCTCTGCCTCCCCAGGAACAAGATTATAGATATGTCCTGCCAACCAGGCTTTTACACGGCACTAGGGATAGAACTAAGGTCTTCTTGCTTGCACTTCAATCCCTTAACTGAGTAATCTCTCTAAGTCCCTCCAATTGGCATCTTTTAAAATGAGATTTTTCACTAACAAACTTCTCCAAAGATAGTTTCCTTCAAATCCTTCTTAACTACTGCCTTTACTAGGATTCTAAAACAGGTAATACTTTATTAACTAGTCTTATTCACTACTAGCAGTTAATCTCCAGGCCGGCTGTAACTTTGGCGGCTCTCCACTATAGCCTCTTCTGATGTTGCAATTCTGCACATTGAAAGTGTCAAGTACGAACTCCATGTGTGACTGTTAAGAGACAAGCAAAAGTTGGGGATGGTCCTCCCAATAGGCAAGTGAGAGCTGAACAAGCTGGAACATGTTTGTAATCCCTATACTCAGGAGACTGAAACAGGAGGATTACCATGAGTTTGAGGCCAGCCTGGGCTACATAGTAAGACTTTCAAAAAAAATAAAAGAAAGAAAAGAAAGAAAGAAAGGGAAGAGAAGAGAAGAGAAGAAAGAAAGAAAAGAAAAATCAATGACAAAAAGAAAAAAGAAAAAAAGCTTGAGGATAGAATTGCCAAATATTTGCATCTGGCTTCTAGAAAGTTCAACCTCAGAATCAGTTTGTGGTGACATATGCCCAGCTCTTTTCACTGAATCATTTATAAAGGAAATGACAGAATCTGTGATTGTTCTAAGAGCATGGCAGGTGGCACTGAAGACAAACAAGAAGTGAGTTGTAGTTAGTGTCACTTTTGACATAGCCTCGGCCTCCTGCCTTTGTCACAGAGTGTCACACAGCTGTTCCCAAATGTCTACTATGGCAGCAGAGCCTGGGGGAGACCAGGTACATTTAGTTCACAGCAGGGCACTCTGCCTCTCTGTACCATCTCTCTCCTCTATGTCTTCCCCATTGCTCCTTGAAGCCCCGAGGGTGTGGCTCCAGGGTTCGTGGTTAAGAGGAGCTGACATGAGGTTTTGCTGTGGATGATCCAGACCTCAAAGAAAACATTCCGGAAGCAGAACAACCAAAGAGGTCCACAACATCCTATGCTTGACTTTGGTTCATAATCTACTTCACTTTGGAAAAACAAATTGTGACTACTGTTCATTCAACTAAGGTCCTGAGCTCGTGTTCTGAATCATATGTACACGCTGCAACACGGGTAAGAAACCTTTGGTCGAGATGCTTTTGTTTCCCTAATCTGTGATGCTGTTACTGAGACCTCTGAAGAGGATCGTTGTACACAATAACCTCAAACTTGTCAGCCATTTCTTCTAAAACAGAGTGAGTCAGACACAGGACACCTTAGATACAGGGCAGGAAGGAAGAAGTCAAACTGAAGCAGGGCTTCTTCCCTACTGTCTGGCGCTCACAGTGCTGGACGGTGCCATGCTTACTGTGCGAGAAAAGGCATCAATAGTATTCCCCATTGCTGAACTGTGAATGCTACAATACTGACCTGCGGGGCAAGGCGTGCAGTAGTGGCATGACTGTTATAAGGGTAACCAACTTCTTTCTGATTGGATCTAAGGCTAACGCCACAAGGATTGTGTGTTTGGACCCATGTCTTGCTAGACAGCCGTGTTCTAATTCTGTGTGTTTATACCCATAAATGGTTGCTGCCTCTGACCCCAGCCAGAAGAGCTGCTTCGGTGGTGGTCAGCACTTAGTACAGAGACTCATAACTAGTCCAAGTGCTAAGTTAAGTGACTGTTGGCTGTTCAGTCCTAAATGGGACATATATCAAGGTACATTTTGGAAAGGAAGGCAGGAAAAATGAAAGAAAGTAAGAGACAGAGAAAGGGAGAAGTGCTGTGACACGCTCTATTGTTGTTATGACATGGCTGTCACAATCATGGACCCATAGCCATTGACCAACAAGATCAGTCAATATTCCAACACAGTGGGTTGAAAAGCCGAGAAGACATGGGGACGTGTTAGCACTGAGGAGGAGTGATATGTAATTAATATGTGTCTGTATGAAACCGTCAATTAATAAATCAAAGGTATTTTTTTAAAGCAGTGAGTCAAATCTTTGAAGCAGCCACCAGTTAAGAACAAATTACCTAGATCATCACCCATGAGAGCAGAGGTCTGAGTCTGCCAGGCCTTCAGAAACAAGAAAGCTGAAAAGTAGGGTTCTACTTGGTGCAACTTAGAGCAGAGAAAGGAAAATGTCTTGTGTGCATATCTAGAATTCCAGAGATTTACTTTTCTAATCTCCAATTGTCCTTTTATGAACATCAGCTAAGTTGGGGGCTCAAGAGCTGACTCAGCAGGTATAGGCAATGGCCATGGAAGACTGGGGACCTTAGTCAGAGCCCCAGGACTCAGGGTGGAGAGACAGACTCCATGAAGTTGTCCTCTGACTCTCAGACGTGGACCATGGCACATGTGCCCCCTCACACTACTACTACTATATAATAATAATAATAATAATAATAATAATAATAATAATAATAATAGTAGTAGTAGTAGTAGTAGTAGTAGTAGTAGTAGTAGTACATTTTAATTTTAATATTTCCTAAATAAGGTTTGGGGGAGGGAAGACAAAGTAGGTAAGGGGTAACAAATATAAAAGTAAGACAAATGGGGTAAGAAACACAATGAGACCCAGTATTGTATATGATTAATATATGCTAGTAAAATCAACTGTGATTAAATAATCATTTTGAGAATAAAAAAAACAGTCCTAATCTGGAGGAGGAACTGACACCTGATGGACAAGCCAATGCTTGTTGGTCTTGGCCCCTCAGCAGACAGACTAATGACTGAAGGAGTCACAGAGGGTGGAGGTGTTTGTAACACGGGCAAGTCCTCTGAGGGGCCTCAACCCCTCCTTTTTTTCCTATCTTCTTTTTTCACCTCTAACCAGGATGGGACAGAGGCCACTATGCCAGTTGTTGAATGTGTTAAGTAAGGCCAACAGAATGTGTAGAATTCCCCTACCCCATGGGCTGAAAGGTTCACAGGAATCCAGCTCTTGAGGATTAAGATCCAATGACTTCTATCTGAAAACAAACAAAAGACACAGAACTCTCTAGGTGTCTTCACTAAAATTAAGTTACATGAAATAAGCCCCAATATGTGGAAACTTTAAAAAAATATGAAGTGGATTATGGAATGGTAGTCAACAGAGGCTGGAGGACCCAGGGAGAGGTTAGACGACTGGTGTCAGGATACAGGCAGGCTGATGGAGCGGGTTCCATGTCAGGATAAAGGCAGGTCAATGGAGCGGGTTCCATGTCAGGATACAGGCAGGCCGATGGAGTGGGTTCTGTGTTTGGCAGCACAGCAGGCTGATCGCAGCCTGGGGTGCATTTTATGAGCATCCAGAAGAAAGGAGTTCAAAAGTCCCAGACAAAGAGATCACACCACACGGGGAGTGCTGCCTGCCAGTGCTCACTCTGAGCCTCTGTTGTTGTATAATTAATGCATCTTAGCAAAAAGAAATTGGGAGCTGAGGCTGTGGCCCTACTGTAGTGTGCGTGGATAACATGCATGAAGCCCTGGGTTCCAAACCAGCCCTGTATCAACCATTCATGGTAGCACATACCTGTCATACCAGGAGGTGGAGAAGTTCACTGTTGTTCCTCAGGAAAAATAATTAAAATTTAAAATATATTTAAAATGAACTGAAGACACCTAGAGAGTTCTGTGTCTTTTGTTTGTTTTCAGACAGAAGTCATTGGATCTTAATCCTCAAGAGCTGGATTCCTGTGAACCTTTCAGCCCATAGAGTAGGGGAATTCTGCACATTCTGTTGGCCTTACTTAGCACATTCAACAAATGTCACTGCACAATGCCTCATCTTATCAGGTTCCAAAGCTTTAGTCTCAAATGGCCATGAATTTGAGGTGAAAATAAATACGTCAACCTTAGGCGTGTCTTTTTAAAATTATAGAAGACAGCTACTGCCTTACCATTATAAATAAGGATATGAGTGATATGGGAAAACCCATCTGGACCAAACAATGACCACATCTCCGGAATGGGGGCAGGCAAGCCAGTGAGACCAGAGCCAAGCAGAAGGGTGACCCCAAAACAAACAGTCTGTGCATTTGTTCATGGTGGGAAAGAAGATTTGGCATAGGGGGTTAGAAAAGACAGCTAGCTATAAGGATACCACAGTCAGAAATATGTTCAGTTGTAAGACTAGCCACCTGAGGGACAGCACAGACTATTCACAGGGTGGAGAGGCTCGCTTTTGCTTTAAAAGTGCACATGGCTTTCTTGGGAAAACCATTTTGACAGCACCAGCACTGAAAACACTGAGGTGGAGAGGGGAATGAAAACGGAACTTGAAGATTAGAAACATTCAGATTAAGCAACTGAGGCACATTGCTCCAGAAAGGGCAAGCAGAAGGCCAAGACAGTCTCAGCTCACGCTGATTGGCATTTCCCACCAATAGGTTTGTCTCTTTAGCCTGCAGTAAACTGAATTCTTTGACCATCCACATAGACTTCCTCCACTGTCAGAAGTAGACTAGGTTGAGAAAAATCAGGTTGGGGGGGTGTTCAGAGGTTTCTTGTCTTATTTATGGATACAATCACGACAGTTGCTTCTGGTTCAGATACGCCCTTGTGAGGAGGTCACAGACTGTCACAGTCGGCATCCATGGCCCCTTGGAATTCATTTCTCCTATCTCTTCTCATTTGACAGTGGGAATCCTAGACCACACTGAGGAGGGAATCACCCAGTTTATAAAGCCAGTAAGGGGCACAGTTGAGATTGAAGCCTTCATGATTCCAGTGTGCGCACACACATGCATTTGTGTGTGTGTGTGTGTGTGTGTGTGTGTGTGAGAGAGAGAGAGAGAGAGAGAGAGAGAGAGAGAGTCTAAATTTTTAAGCAAAATAAAGTTAGTCAAAGAACAACATACAGGTTTAGAAAATATCAAACAACACTCCCAGGACCCACAAATCCCACATACAAAGCTAGAGAGTAAGAGTGGGTAAGAGTGTTTGCTTTACAAGGCCAGATTTTTGGATCTCAGTGTCAACATAAAAGGCTATACACATGCTTGAAACTCCAGTGCTGGGGGCTTTGGGGGTGGCGGTAGGGGGAGATAAGAGGACTACTGGGGCTTACTGGCAGCAGCCAGCCCAGTGGGAAGTGGGGCGAGGGGAAATAGCCTACAGAATCTCAGGTTGAGTGAAAGATCCTGTCTCAAAGGAGTAAGGTAGAGAGTGACAGAGAAGGACACACACACACACACACACACACACACACACACACACACACACTGGACAAACACAAAGTTGCACACACGAACGGGCACCCCATCAAGCACACATATAGGCGTGGAGAGTGCACATAAGGAGAGTGTGAGAGACCAGCAGGAAACAAGGAGAGCTATCAGGTGGGGTCTGGCTCAGAAAGAAACAATGGGAGGAAGTGCCACACCGGGCTACTCCCAAGTTACCTTTGGCTGGCCCTCACTTTTGATGTGATGAGCTGAAGTGGCAGAAAAGACTCTGGGACCCTTGACCTAGACAACACAGCTTGCAACAGTCTACTGCACTCCTCCTTGCATGCTCTGGACCAGGGCTCCACACTGGCCCACCAGGTGTTCTTTGAGACTCTATTCTGAAATACTACAGCATACAGTTAAGTGTGGAGAACAGCACAGATTTACGGATACTTCACCCAGGTCTGTCAATCTTGAATTAGTCAGAAGAGGTAGCAACTAGCTATTCACAGGCCCGAAGAGATGACTCAGTGGTTAGGACCACTTCCTGATCTTGTAGAGGGCCTGAGTTCAGTCCCCAGCAGTCATGTGGGACAATGCACAACTGCCTCTAACCTAGTTCCAGGAGACTCTTCTGTACTTATAGGTACACATGTACCACAATGCTCATGTGACAGAGGACAATTGAGGGAGTTGGGTTTCTTCTTCTATCACATGGGTTCCAGATTTTGAGCTCAGCCTACCAACCTTGGGAGGAAAAACTCTCCCCTCTGAGTCAGCCAGCCCCTGTACTGTAACTTTAATGTTTTCAAACCTTATTTTTAATGATGGTTCTTAAAAGCTTTAACCTCCCTTGGAGCCCACCACCCATCAGAGGTAGAGGAAAAGAAAGGATATGGAGCGAGGGGAGGGGAAGTGGACCTGTTTAGAAAGGTTCTTTGGAGCAGCTCCCATCTGTGTTGTCTGGAAATCAGCAGTTCAGTTCACAGTTTAGCAGGCAGCAGCTCGATCCACTCACGAACACCTCACAGATACACCAGCAGTCCAGTTCAGTAGAGTCGAATTAGCAACAGCGGTGACATGACCTAGCGGAGACACCTAGGCCTCAGTCTTGTGTCGAGTCGACAGGAAGGACCTGGAAGGACACCAAGAGAAGTTCTCAGTTGTGTCTTAGGGAAGCAAAGATCAGTGAAGACTGAAGACCCACAAGTGTTGCACAGCTAACTGTATCAAGCTCTGTCTCCATCATTCTGTGGAGTCCTACTTATACCCTCCAAGCATCACATGTCCTCCACATGCCTTGCCTCAGCATCTGCATCCAATCATCCAGGGTCCTCGGAGTCCTGACAAATGCAGGTCAACTATGCAATGTAAGGTGAACCAATACATGAGTGTTGTTAGCAAAGAATCCTTCATCCTGTGTCCTTTCATGTTCTTGCTTTAGCAAAACATCCTCTGTTCTGTGTCTGCTTCCGAGAGACATTCCTTCATGAGTCTGCCTTAGTCTTTCACCTGTGTCCACTTCAGGAAAATACTCCTTCCTGTGTTTGCCCCAGCAAAATACTATCCAACACAACTAACTCTCCAAAGAACCCTTAAGTTTCTACTTCAATGTACCTTGCTTTCTGACTCATACCATAACAGAGCAGCATAAAGCTCTGGTTCCCTTGTTGCCATTACAACTGAAATCAGATCTGTGCATAGCCTCCTGACTATTTACCCAGTCTCTTTGATGGCTGCTCAACTTATGAAGCTTTTTACTATTAAATGGCCTTCTGATTTCAACTCTGTTTATGTTCTCAGGTGTGAATGGTACTGGTCTTCAAATAAGAGTATGGATGCTGCGAGGCTTACATAGTTTAGTAAGAAATGCACAAGACTTCATGGCCACACATCTTCAATTTCCTTCATACCTTTGTTCAACCTCTCTTGTAGAAGAACGTATCTCCCACTATTCAAAAGAAAAGCCTATTCATTCCATCCTATGCTTTTATCATGATGTCTTGTTCCTAGGGTTCCGGGGTATCAACCACAGAAAGCAATATGACATACTGTTTTAGTAAACTCTGTCTAACGACTAATCAAGGACCCATATGCTGGCCAGTTTTATATCAACTTGACACAGACTAGAATCATCAGAGGAGAGGATCTCAATTAAGAAATTACCTCCATAAGATTGGGCTGTGGGGCTAGAGAGATGGCTCAGCAATTAAGAGTACTGGCTGATCTTCCACAGGTTCTGAATTCAATTCCCAGCAACCACATGGTGGCTCACAACTATCTGTAACGGGATCCGATGCCCTCTTCTGGTGTGTCTGAAGACAGCAACAGTGTGCTCATAAACATAAAATAAATAAATAACTCTAAAATAAAATCAAACTCAGGGCTGAAATCAACCAAGTAGAAACAAAAAGGACTATACAAAGAATCAACAAAACCAGAAGCTGGTTCTTTGAGAAAATCAACAAGATAGATAAACCCTTAGCCAGACTAACCAGAGGGCACAGAGAGTGTATCCAAATTAACAAAATCAGAAATGAAAAGGGAGACATAACAACAGAATCTGAGGAAATTCAAAAATTCATCAGATCCTACTACAAAAGCCTATATTCAACAAAACTGGAAAATCTGGAGGAAATGGACAATTTCCTAGACAGATACCAGGTACCAAAGTTAAATCAGGAAGATAAACTATCTAAACAACCCCATAACTCCTAAAAAATAGAAGCAGTTATTAAAAGTGTCCCAACCAAAAAGAGCCCAGGACCAGATAGGTTTAGTGCAGAATTCTATCAGACCTTCATAGAAGACCTCATACCAATACTGTCCAAACTATTCCACAAAATAGAAACAGATGGAGCACTACCCAGGTGGATCAAGGACCTCTACATCAAACCAGATACACTCAAACTAATAGAAGAAAAAGTGGGGAAGAGTCTCAAACACATGAGCACTGGGAAAAATTTCCTGAACAGAATACAATGGTTTTTGCTCTAAGATCAAGAACCAACAAATGGGATCTCATAAAACTGCAAGACTTCTGTAAGACAAAGGACACTGTCATTAGGACAAAACAGCAACCAACAGATTGGGAAAAGATCTTTACCAATCCTATATTTTCTAGAGAACTAATATCCAAAATATACTAAGAACTCAAGAAGTTAGACTCCAGAGAGCCAAATAACCCTATTAAAAATAAGGTACAGAGCTAAACAAAGCATTCTCAGCTGAGGAATACTGAATGGCCGAGAAGCACTGAAAGAAATGTTCAACATCCTTAGTCATCAGGGAAATGCAAATCAAAACAACCCTGAGATTCCACCTCACACCAGTAAAATGGCTAAGATCAAAAATTCAGGTGACAGCAGATGCTGGCGAGGATGTGGAGAAAGAGGAACACGCCTCCATTGTTGGTGGGATTGCAAACTGGTACAACCACTCTGGAAATCAGTCTGGAGGTTCCTCAAAAAATTGGACATTCCCCTACCTGAGGACCCAACTATACCTCTCCTAGGCATATACCCAAAAGATGCTCCAACATACAACAAAGACACATGCTCCACTTTGTTCATAGCAGCCTTATTTATAATAGCCAGAATCTGGAAAGAATCTAGATGCCCTTCAACAGAGGAATGGACACAGAAAATGTGGTACATCTACACAATGGAGTACTACTCAGCTATCAAAAACAATGACTCATGAAGTTCATAGGCAAATGGATTGAACTAGAAAAGTTCATCCTGAGTGAGGTAACCCAATCACAGAAAAACACACATGGTATACATTCATTGGAAAGTGGATATTAGCCCAAATGCTGGAATTACCCAAGATACCATCCACAGACCACATGAAGCTCAAGAAGAAGGATGACCAAAATGCAGATGTTTCATTCCTTCTTAAAAGGGGGGAACAAAAATATTCATAGGAGGGGATATGGAGGCAAAGTTTGGAACAGAGCCTGAAGGAACGGCCATTCAGAGCCTGCCCCACATGTGGTCCATATATATACAGCCACCAAAACTAGATAAGACTGATGAAGCTAAGAAGTGCATGCTAACAGGAACCGGATATAGATGTCTTGAGAGACACAACCAGAGCATGTCAAATACAGAGGTGAATGCTAGCAGCAAACCACTGAATTGGGAACTGGACTCCCACTGGAGGAATTAGAGAAAGGATTGAAAGAGCTGAAGGGGCTTGCAACCCCATAAGAACAACAATGTCAACCAGAGCTCCCAGGGACTAAACCACTACCCAAAGACTATACATGGACTGACCCGTGGCTCCAGCTGCATGTGTAGCAGAGGATGGCCTTGTTGGGGCACCAATGGAAGACGAAGCCCTTGGTCCTGCCAAGGCTGGACCCCCAGTGTAGGGGAATGTTGGGGGGGGATGGGAAGGAGGGATGGATGGGGAGGGGAACACTCTCATAGAAGAAGGGGAGGGGGCTTATGTCCGGGAAACTGGGAAAGGAAAGATTTGACATGTAAATTTTAAAAAATCAAATAAGAAAAAAGATTGGGCTGTGATCAAAATCGGGACGTTTTCTTAATTAGTGATTGATATGGACCAGTGATCCTGTGGGTCATGACCCTTTGGCAAACCTCTACCTCCAAAAATATTTACACTGCCACTTGTAACAGTAGCAAATTCCAGTTGTGAAGTAGCAATGAAAATAACTCATGGTTAGTAGTCACTTCAGCATGAAGAACTGAGTTAAAGGATCACAACGTCAGGAGAGTTGAGAACCATGGCCGTCCCTGGGCTGGTGGCCCTAGGTGCTGTAAGGAAGCAGGCTAAGCAAGGCATGAGGAGCAAGCCGGTAAGCAGCACTCCTCCGTGGCCTCTGCTTCAGCTCTGCTCTGACCACCTTTGATGATAAACTGTGGTACGGAAGAGTAAGAAAAATAAACCTAACTCTTCCATAGGGGTCCCTGCGAGGGTGATCACCCTCTCTGAGTGGAAGGGGAAAGAAACGAACCCTTCCTTTCCCAAGTTGCTTTTGCTCATGGTGGTTCATCACAGCAAAAGTAACTGTGACTATGACGGGGCTTTTTAGGATAAAAATCATTTATAAAGTGGGACAGTTGAAAGTGAAAGATATTTTTAGTTGATAATTTTGTCTCTTCTGCCCCTTGACTATTTTCAACAAACTTCAGGTATTAGTAGAGTACTCCAGAAATGCCGGATGAAGAATCAGTCTGGAGCTTGAGAGATGAGGGCATTGAATGTAGTTTTGTTTGTTTGCTTGTTTGTTTGTTTGTTTGTGAGACAGGGTTTCACTGTGTAACCCTGGCTGACTTGGCTTGGAACATGCTGTGTAAGCCAAGCTGATCTTGAACTCACAGAGATCTGTCTGCCTCTACTTCTCCAATGCTAGGATTGAAGGTGTGTGCCACCACACCTGACTGACATGTAGTTTTAATGGTGGCGATAAATGTACCTAAAGTCTTGCTTCTAGAAGGAAAGGTCTTCTTTCTGCTGGAAAATCCCTGGGAGAGAAGCCTCAGACCATAGCACTGACTTCAGGATATTTTTGACCGAAGTGCTTAGAAAGTGCGCTAGACCACAGGTTGCCTCATAGAAAAGGTGCTATTTGGGGGTGAAAAGGGAACCTCGAAAAGTGAAATGTCCTCTAGAGGTTTGGTGGTGAAGAGAAGGCGGAAGTGGCTGAAAGCAAAGGTCCTCTATAATCATACAAGAAACGATTCAAAGAAGACAGAACAAGAAGCACCATTAAAGGGACCACAGTTCACCCAACAGAAGAGAAACAGTTGCCCTAAGACCAATGATACAGAAAAGGCTAACACAATAGGAAAGCCCAACACAGTAGGAAAGCCCAACACAATAGGAAAGCCCAACAGCAGTCATGAAAACAACAGAGATGTCACTAATAATGCTACTATAAATAGCAAAATAGAAAACGAAAATCATCTTTTCAGAAGTTGAAAGCCCAACAACACAGTTAAGCCCCTCCAGGAAGCAGACGAGACTGTAAAAACCGTAATACAACAGTGAGGAGTTTCTTCCAGGTGAACAGCGGTTAATAATACCATGGGTCAGAAACGGTTAAACTCGGGATAGATACTGACAAGAAAAGTTATGAAGAACCAATGAAGCCCAGGAAAGACTACAAGAAACTCAGCTCAGAAGTGAAGATTAAATCATAAAGTGCCCAAGAAAGGAGGAGGCATGTCCAAACGTGCTTAGAAACACAGAGAGCGGAGGTGGGAAAAAGAAAAAAAGAAACACAGAAGTCAAACAAAAAAGCAAGCAATCAAAGCCGAGATGAACATAAAAGAGACAGGATCAGAAAGAGTGACAGACAAGTAAATGTCAAGAAAGAGAAGCAGGCGGATGTGAAGAGTCCTAAAAATAATTAGATAAATAAGTAAACAAACAAATAAGAAAAGACAAAGGAAAAGCCAGGCTCGGATTATAGCAATTAAAATGCTTGCCCTGCAAGCACTCATGAGGATCTGAGCCCATGTTCCGAGGCTGAGCATCTCGGCACCTGCACTGCTAATCCAGTTCTGAAAAGATGAGGTGGAATTTCATGCACTGACCTGAGCCCTCAGGAGGCTGATACAGTCAGATCTCTTATAAATTAAGTACTTTTATTTTATGTCCAAATTGTCTGCTGCTGTTGTATAAAATCTTGCTAAATTAACTAAAAAAGGTTGTGTGTGTGTGTGTGTGTGTGTGTGTTGTGCATGCATTGTCTTAGGTTTTCTATGGGTGTGGTGGATCATAGCTATACATTTTCTTTCAAATACATGTTAAGTTTTCTTGCCTTAAGCACCAATTCCTCCAGTGTGCATATAATGTAAACTGTAGAGTTCTGGTTTTATTTATTTATTATTTTTTTTGGTTCTTTTTTTTGGAGCTGGGGACCAATTTGGTATTATTTTTGACAAGCACTTTTTTATCAAATAAAGGACATTTCCCTTTGCTCTTTAAGAAGCGGTTTTATCAGAAGCACATGTTGGGTGTAATCAAATTCTATCTTTTTGCTCTGTATAAAGAGGATCTTGTAGCCTTTTTCCTTAATTCTTTTATTGTGGTAAATTAGGTTAATTTACTTTTAACAGGAAACCAACCTCCCACTAATGAAACAGATCTAATTTGATTAGAGGCTGTCCTACTTTCGTTATTGTTGCTATGACTAATACCCTAACCAAAATGCAGCACTGAGGGGAGGCATTTACTTGACTCACTATTCTAGGTTACAGTCCATCACAGCAGGAAAGCCATAGTGGCAGGAGCCTGAAGCAGCTCCTTATATCATGTTCATGGTCAAGAGCAAAGAGGATGAACATATCCTTGTTTACTTGTCTCAGAAAGCCTTTTCCTCTCTTATACTGCTCAGGACCTCCTACATAGGGAATGGCATCACCCACAGTGGGCTTCCCACACCAATTAAGAATCAAGATAATCCCTTATAGACATGCTCACCCAAGCTTATATGGACAATTCCTCAGTTAAGACTCTCTTCCCTGGTGATACATACTGTCAAGTTGACAGTTTAAAATTAGCCATTAAAGACATATTTGTGCATTTTACATGTTGTTGGATTTGATTTGCATAAGATTTTGATCTGTATTCAAGGGAGAGGTTAAACTGGAGTTTCCCTTTTAGAAAACTTTGTTAGACTTTTTTTTTCTTTTTCTTTCTTTTTTTTTTCTTTAAAAGGGGAACAAGAAAACCCTTGACAGGGAATAGGGAGGCAAAGTTTAGAACAGAGGAAACCAGGAAGGAGAATAATAATCGAAATGTAAATAAGAAATATTCAAGTTAATAAAGATAAAAAAAAGATTTATTTATTTCATGTATGTGGGTACGTTGTCACTGTCTTCAGACACCAGAAGAGGGGATCGGATCCCATGACAGATGGTTGTGAGCCACCATGTGGTTGCTGGGAATTGAACTCAGGACTTCTGGAAGAACAGTCAGTGCTCTTAACCACCAAGCCATCTCCAGCCCCCTGTTAGACTTTTCTATAAGGCTTTTGGTGACCTTCTAAAAACAGCTGAAATTTTTAGATAAATTTCAAACAGATTAAATTTAATCAAATGTATTAATGATATTCATGTATTTGATTTATTATTAATATCTATCATTTCATTTATAGTTACTATAGTAAGCATATAGTCATATGTTACTATAATTTACTATTATATAATTAATATAATAATTATAATTACTAAGTAATATAATTGTGTATAATTAACATAAACAATTTATTGTTTAAATTATTAATATAATAAAACTATTAATTTGTTTAATTTAAGCAAATTCAATTCCATTTAATAAAACATCATTCTTGCTTAACCTATTCCAGAACATAGAAAAGGCAAAAGTACCACAATTTGCTTTATGCTGACAGCACAACTATAATATCAAATGTTTCATTAAAACCATTTAAAAATACAGCCATAAAATAGTATTTAACAGAAAGAAAGAAAAATTTGAGGTCCAGCGAGATGGTTCAGTGAGTAAAGACACTTGCAGCCAAACCGGATGACCTGAGTTCGATCCCCACAATCCACATAGTAAAAGGAAAAAAACTGATTCCCACAGTTGTCCTCTGACCTGAACATGTACCGCATGGGACATGCATGTGAGCATGCACACATGCTCACACAC
The DNA here is from genome assembly GCF_021556685.1 of Rattus norvegicus. Classification (NCBI taxonomy): domain Eukaryota; kingdom Metazoa; phylum Chordata; class Mammalia; order Rodentia; family Muridae; genus Rattus; species Rattus norvegicus. The sequence continues at coordinate 44,234,400 of NC_141543.1, read as the reverse complement.
ACACATGTGCACACATACATACACACACGCTCACACACACACATGCTCACACACACACACAAACACACACACAAACACAAACACACACACACAAACACACGCTCACAAACACATGCAAACACGCACACATACACACATGTGCACACATACATACACACACGCTCACACACACATGCACACACACATACACACATGCACACAGTGTAAATAGATAAAAGAATATTCTCCCATTCTCATTATATTGACAAGATTTCCTGATGCTTTTAACATATCCTACAAGACTAAAAAGGAGAAACAGACTTTCTAGTTCCTGAAGGAGCACTGAGAACTGATTAAAAGAAATAAAATCCACAACTACCCTCTAAAGCTATTTTAGAAAGAAAAGTACTTTCCATGGAAGTAGATTTGCCCAGAGATATCAATCATCCCAAATCCAGAGGAATGAGTCTCCCTCCTCAAACTCCAGCAGGAAAGCAGAGAGGAGACCAGCTAAAGTTGAACATGCAACAAGAAGTTTTAAGCCCTGAGGCGTTCTGAAGTTGACCGGGGTTTCTGTGGGTGTGAGACAGATTCCCTCTGACCCTCACAAGTTTGATAGTCTGATGAAGTAATTTTAGAATCTGCTCATAAACAGAATCAACCCAGTGCTGAGGATACAGGTGTTGCCACATAAGCACTTGTGTCACCTGACCTTAGTTCCCAGACCTCCATGATGGTATGGGTGTCCTGTGTACATGCAAGTCTGTGCACCAAGTGCATGCCCAGTGCCCAAGAAGACCATAAGACTATGTTAGATGCCCTGAGACAGGAGTTACCACATAGGTGCTAGGAATCAAACCCAGGTCCTCTGAAAGAGCAGCCAGTGCTCTTACCTGCTGAACCATCTCTTCAGCCCTCAGAACCCAGATACTTTTAAAAGGTAGTAATCCTACCTTTCTAAAAGTACTCGTAATCCTTGTGGTAGGGAACTGGAGACAGGCAGACCCCCAAGGCTTGCTAGCCGACCAGCCTGGCCCATCTGTAAGCTCCAGGTCAGTAAGAGACCCTGCCTCAGAAAACCAAGGTGGGCAGAACTTAAAGAATGACACCAAAAGTTGACCTCTAACCTCAACACACTCAAGCTCACACACACACACACACACACACACACACACACACACACACACACTTGCCCCACCACACAAATGTGCACACAAAAAGAAGTAAATTAATTATAAGTAAACAAAGGTTTATTGTTGTCAAAAATAACACAGAAGCCACGCACACATCATTCAGCATCACCTTCTGCTATAGGAGCGTCCCTCCTCACATCTACCAGCCCCTGAGAGAAGCCACTCTCACACTAGACCAGAACAGCAGCCACAAGTCAAAAAGCATTTCTCTCCAAATATGTTCCCAGAATGTCCAGGAATGCCTGGTGGACTCAGCATGCTCTTGCGGCTGGGGCTGTTAGAAGAGAACCTCCTAGTCTCTTCATTATTAAATATTAACCTAACTTTATAAGATCCTGAGGTGAGGTGCACCACCCTCCAAAACCCAACTTCTACACCATGGTCTTCCCAGCCTTTCACCTACAAGGCAGCTTCTATTGAAAGCAGGAATGCCCAACTGGACACTGGGGTACACACATACAATCCCAGCACTTGGAATGCTGAGATAGTGAGGTCATGTGTTAGAGGCCAGCCTGGGCTACATAGCAAGACCTTGTATCAAAAATTCACTGAGTTCTACATTAAAATTTCACGTAAATAAAACCTCAAACATTACCCCTTTTTTCAAAATGTATGCTCTACTGACATAGCCCAGTGTAACTGCTGTATTTTATAGTCTTTTTAAAAGTACAGTGAGGCTCTTGCCCTCTAGCTCTCTTACTCTCTAACCCTCTTCCCCATCTAACCCTCTTCCCCATCTGTCCCTTTTCTCCCCATTCCCCTCCCCCTCCTCCAAATGCTCATGACCGGCCTCTCCTCCTCCTCCTCTTCCTCCTCCTCCTCCTCCTCTTTCTCCTATTCCTCTTCCTCCTCCTCCTCTTCCTCCCTCCCCTTTTTCCTCTTCCTCCTCCTCTTCCTCCTCCTCCTCTTCCTCCCTCCCCTTTTTCCTCTTCCTCCTCCTCTTCCCCCCCCCTCTCTGTCCCTACTACCCTTTTAACTCCCCTCCCCAAACCCTGAATAAATTCTATTCTATACTATTAAAAGAAAAGTGCAACGAGTGCCTCCTTACTGTAGATTTGCAAACAGCTCCATATCAGACTAAAACTCGCCCAAAATATGCAACTCTTTCCCCCTGAGAATCCTCTCTTCTTTTCCAACAGGGACTTCTTCTGTGTTGCCACTGAGCTTGGCGTACACCGCTCTTGCATTAAAAGTAACCAGTGTGCATTTTAAGTTTTCCTTTAACCGACTGCATTCTTCCAGGGCAGAACCACACATTTCTCATTTCCCACCAGCCATCACTATGATTGAAGCAAGAATACATTGGGTACAAACTGCGGCTACTCATCCCCAAACATAGACAAAAAGGAACTTTCCAAAGACAGCGTATAAACAAATTATAAAGAACCTGAAGAATTCACCCACGTAGGGGCTGGAGAAATGGCTCAGTGGGTAACAGATCTGCTGCCCGAGCGCGAGGGCCCGGAATTGGATCCCAGGAATCCAATTAAGGCCTAATGTGGCAGCAGGCATCTATAATCTCACTGTTAGTATCCCAGAGATGGGAGGAGGAGACAGAAGCACACCATAAGACACCCTGTCTCAGGCAGAGTGGAAGCTGAGGACCAACGCCTGAGGTTGACCTCTGACCTCCATGACCTCTACACATCATGGCATGTGTCTGATGTCACACCTGAACTGACACCTGAACATACACACACACACACACACACACACACACACACACACACACCCCTTTTAAAATACAAAATTACTCTTAAACAGTAGGTGTGAACTATATAACTGTAATACTAAAGAAGACCCAGTGGGCATTCAGGGGATAGTTAATTCATCGAATCTCACCTTGCCATGCCTGGATCTCCAAGCACTAATATTGCCAGGTGATCTTCAGCCTCAAGATGGTCAACCCTGTCGGGGCCCATCTCCAACTTTACAAGTCTTTGTCAGTCCAGTGCAGAGTGCTGTTAGAGTGTCCTAATTTGTTTTCTGTTGCTGAGATAAAATACTGACCAAAAGCAACTCAGGGAAGCAAGGGGTTTACTGGGCTCACAGGTTACAGTCCGTCATTAAGAGAGGTCAGCACAAGAGCTCCAGGCCGGATCCTAGAAGCAGAAACTGAGGCAGAGTCCACAGTATAGTGCTCCTTCCTGACTTGTTCCTCATGGCTTGCTCAGCTGGCTTTCTTATACAACCCAGACACTCACAGTGGGCTGAACTCTCCCACATCAGTCAATAACCAAGAAAGCGCCTCACACACACATCCATGGGGCAATTTGGTGGAGGTAACTCTTTAGTCGAGCTTCCCCATTCCCTGGTGATTCTAGTTTACGCTACGTAAACTAGAAAAACTAACCAGCACGAAGAATCATAGAACTACAAACTATGTATCTGGGAGACTCGAGAGCCAAGGTCATGATGTTAGGAGGCTTGGTGTCTGGTAAGGGCCTGCTTCTAGGTTCATAGATGGTACCTTTTCACTGTATGTTCACACGGAGAGCGAAGCAGGCAAGGTCCTTTACTCTTCATTCCTGCCATGGGCCCACCTTCTAAGAGGTTACTAATCCCACTCATGAGATCTCTATTCCCCAAAGAATCCACCTCCTAACATCATCACTTTGGGGTTAAATTCCAGCATTAGTTTTCAGCATTCAAACATTGATTCAGACTGCAGCTACAAGTCTGGTATTCTCTCTGCGGCAGACACCCTCACAGACTCCCATGGTTCAGATGGTCCAGTGAACTCATCTCAGGGACACTGATGAAGGTCTACTTCTTGGTTTCTGGTTCCCCATACTCAAGATTTCTTGCCTTTTGCTCCTCAATCAACCTCATAAAGCGTGGCAGATCCCACTGATGGTGTCCGTGATAGAGCCAGGATGGGGGAAAGCTGGGGGCGTGGGACATGGTAACAATTACGGGAGGTCACTTAGAAAAGATGTAAAAACCTCTCTATCAAGCCAGCCTGACACACATGTATGGAATTTGAATGTTGTCCAGCATATGACTGCCACGGTTTGAAAGTGAAGCATGTCCTTCAAACTCCTACGTTTGAACACTTCAACCCCAACTGGTGGTGCAGTCTCAAAAGATGTGGAATCCTCACTGGGAGAAGTGTTGTGGTGACAAGCAACGGGCCCTGACCTTTTGTAGCCTGGTTCCACTTCCTGTCCAATCTCTGCTGTGAGATGAGGAGTCCCAGCTGTAAACTCTTGTCACCATGAAACCGCCGTGCCGTGATGGACTGTGTCCCCTTGGAGTGCGAGTCACGATAAAGCCTTCTTCCCTTAAGTTGTTCTTCTCAGGTATTTGATCAGAAGAAAACTAGTACAAGGACTGAGTGACGAAGCCTCACTGCCCCTCCAGTCAAAGGGCTGCAGGCACAGCAGGAAGCCAAGGGTCCTGCCTTTCCTCACAGACCCTCACCACACACAAGGCAGAAGTGTGATGGATGCCAGTAGTGTAATCAACGTCATTCAAGGGGGTGGCGGTGGAAATGAACCAATCAGAACTACCACCCAGATGTCTAACTCAGTCTGAGGGACTTACCAAAGTGTTCAAGGGATTTTCCAAAGTCATGAAGGATATGGAGAAATCTTTGCCAACTAAGGTCAAAGAACAGGCTCTAGAAACAGTATCAGCACGCCGACTCAGGGAAGCCGTGAAGTCAAATTGTGTGAAATCTCCCCAAATATAAAACAAGGCTTTGTGACGGTTTAGTTGCTTTTTTTTTTTTTTTTTTTTTTGGTTCTTTTTTTCGGAGCTGGGGACCGAACCCAGGGCCTTGCGCTTCCTAGGTAAGCGCTCTACCACTGAGCTAAATCCCCAACCCCGGTTTAGTTGCTTTTAATGAAAAGGAGGCACAAGGCAGTTAAATGGCTTGTCTATCATCTATGAATCCAGTCTTTGAATTCCTTTCCCTAAACATGGTACTCGGGACCTCCAACATATTATTTCCCACAATGCATTGCCCTACCTCTCATCCCCGTGCATGATGAGAACATTTGACATTCTGAACACAAACACAAACTGTAGAAGTCTCACTTATGTGCCTCGGGGAGCATTGAGCGGCAACAGGCCCTGAATTTATTAAAATTTTGGAAATTTTAAGTAGGCCACTCCATCCTACTCCTTGCTTGGTTGTCTGCTCTGTGGCTGAACATTTATTTAAAAGGGAAGGGAAGGGACTGTCAGGGAGCGTCATCTGCTTCTTAGAAATTATATTTGAAATGGGGTTGGGCGGGTAGGATCATATTTCTTCGTATTACACATACGAAATAATCAACAATAACAACAACAACGATAATAAAATTTGGTTTAATTTCACTTCAGCCCAAACGCAAACATATCTATCTAATCGTCATGCCTGATCCACGTGCTTGTGGGCTGATCTTCAGGGGCACAGGCAGCAAACACAAACTCTCTGCTGCCTTAAGTTGGTTTTCAATACGTGTCAGGTGGGAGCAAAAACAAAGAGCCCCCACTGGTGTTCCAATCCCACAGGGGCAGGCCTTGGAAATCATTAGCCTTGGCTCTGTTTGTTGCAGTTCTCAGGCGAGCTCAGGAAGGTAGGATTGACTCCTCAGCCCTTGGCAGCATCTAACATCACTTCTGGGCAGACCTAGGTGTGGGGATTCCACAGCCTCTGTCTCAGTTGTCAAGTGGCCAAGTGGCTTGACAATTATTTTTAAATAATGTATTCATTATTCAAATTTATTTAAATATTCTTGGTAGTAGGCACTGAAGCTAGCCGCACATGTGTGCTGGACAAGTGCTCTACTACTGAGCCTTGCCCTCAGCTTGGTCCTCCCAGTTTTCCTGCTTGAGCTACTGAGAGCTGGTTGTAACTGCTCTCGCAACCGCTGCTATTGCTGCCAGTCGGCGGCCTCTACTGCTTCTGTTTTAGTTTTCCTAGCCTAGATTCTACTAAAATAAGTAAGAAAAGAAGCTGAAGGGAGCCTTTGTTGGGCCTCAGGGTAAGGCAGTGCAGGGAAGTAAGTCTGGACAGTGGCTCGCTAGGCAGCTTGCTTCGGTAAGCCAAGAAGGGGTGTGTGGACCAATCACAACACAGCTTCCTGGAGGGGGTGGAGAAAGAGGGAGGGATGTGGTGGCTCTACTCAGCCTTAGGCACTAGTCAGCGGGCCCTCAGGCTAGGTGCTCCCAGTCTGACGGTGGTGGTAGGGGGTGGGAGGGGATAGATGCAGGGTCACGTAGAGTTCACTGAGGCTTGTGACAGCAAAACTCTATTATAAAATGTTTCAAACAGCTCTGCCTGCGGCTGCACCTGCAGCCAGCGATGTCTTCTCTGAAGACTTCCAGGGTGCTGAAGACAGCTAACAGCTGGCTGCTCAGTGGCAGCCCTCCTGCACAGGGCGGCCAGAACAGGAAGGGTCCTGCTGTCAGGGGAACTCGTTTGCTTCATCTTCCACCTTGAAAGCCAGAAGGAGCACTTACAATAAGGACAGGAGGAAGTTGTCATTCATAGTGGCTTATACAAGATTCTCATGGCTTTAATTCCATTTTAAAAAGGCAGAGATTGAAAAAACACAAAAACAAAAACACAAAAACAAGAACAGATGGTGCCTGCCTTCAATCCCAGCGATCGGGAGTTAGCAGCCGGTGGAGCTCTGAGTTGAAGGCCAACCTAGTCTACAGAGCGAGCTTCTGGACAGACAGGATTACAGAGAGAAACTCAGTCTTGAAACAACAAAAACAAGAAAGAAACAAGCACACAAAAGGAGCACAGGTCTCTGAAGATGTTCACCATGGCTTTAAATGCTCAGCAACAGGATTTTACTGACTTGCGACTGATGCGTAATTGAAAACAGGGAGCTAAAGAAACAAGTCAGTGTCTAGACGAGCCTACAGCTCTTACAGAGGACCTGAGTTTGATTCCCACCACCCAGACTGGTCAGCTCACAACTCCACCACCTTTAACTCCAGAATATCCAATGCTCTGTTCTGGTCTCTGAGGGGATTGCACACTCACATGTACACACAGACACAAGAAAGTACACCTCATTTAGTTTTTTAATTATTTTTATTTTTTAATTTTTTTTTAAATTCTAAAACAGTGAACATTTAGTAATAGAAAAGCACAAGAAGCCATGATACCAAAGTGAAGGTGAAGAAGCAGCCAGCAGAAGAAGAAATCTTTAAAATAAAGATGATTTTGTAAACGGTGGGACCTCTGTTCTGCCTTCTGGAACTTCAAGGTAAGACTGTGGCTGAAGACACCACGCATTTTGGACACAGAACTGGGAGGAGGTGAGCTGGAACTCCATCCCAGAGGACCAGATCCCAGGTATCAGAAGGTACCAGGCAAGCTGCTATCTACCTGCGAAGCCCAGGGACCAGCAAGCTATGCTCAATTGTGCAATACTGGCCCCTTTATCTTGTGGGCGGCCAACTGCTGTCTGACTGGACCTAAGACCCGCTCCATAGGAGGAAATTCATGCCTGAAACTGCAGACTTAGCAAACGACCTGTGAGAGAGCTCACGGACTCTAGAGGAGAGCCTACTGCTGGTATGTTCTTAAACCAATGCAATTTCTAACTGATTTCTAAATACTCGACTTTATATCCATAGACAATCCAAGAAACTTCTTTTTGCAACAGATGGTGACCATTGTAGAAAGCCACAACTTTCTGTTAAAAAAAAAATCAGAATATAAGTAACTGCGGATGCCCGTCCCCAATGGATACATTTACAAACCAAGCCCTGTACCTAAGGCTCAGGAAACACACAGAGACAGGGGACAGGATGCTAGATAGAGTGTTCTAGACATGGGAGAAAAGCGATACCCACGAATCTCAATGGTATGGTTTCCTAAGCAAGATAGCAACACAAGCCAACATGGATGGGGGCTTTCATAAAGGCACACACATGGATAAAGAGGCAATGGCAGTGAACGGCTGCTGAGATGAACCATTTCCTCAGGGATGAACCCTTAATGGGAGAGAAAACCTAACCCAAAGGGTCAGCCCTAAACACGTGTACATACAACACTAAATGGACTTAGGTTGCATGTGTGCATGCAACACAGGAGAAGTTTGGATGTCGGAGAGGAGAGGAACAGTGAAAATTATGTAAAAATATCACTCATGTATTAAATTCTCAGGATATTTTAAAATTAAATTCATAAAAGAAAAACTAATTTCAACATTTCATTTTTTTTCTTCATCAATCTAAATCCTTTAAGAAGATTTAACTTTTGGCTTTACTGTGGGTTTTTTGTTGGTGGTGGTTCTTGTGGTAGTTTTTCCTGTTTTACCTCCCATTTCCCCTGGATCCAGTTTAAGTCTGTTCTTCTGGTCTTATCTCCTACAATAGACATGTGATAATTGCTTTAAGATATATGTTTTTAACATAAGAATTGGCATCTAGAAGTTTCCCTGTATGTTAGCTACACCTTTAGGGGTGTGAATGCTGCCAATGAGCTTTCAGTCCCCTCTAAACACTTCCCGGTTCCCCTTAGGAGTCCTCCTTTGACCCATTGGCTATCTAAGAATCTGTTAGGTAATTTTCATGTTTGTGAGTCTCACTGTTCACTTCTGGTTTAATTCAATGTCTTCGAAGAACATACAGATTGTGGCTGGGCACGGTGGCACACGCCTTGGATCCCAGCACTTGGGAGTCAGAGGAAGACGGATCTCCATGAGTCCAAGGCTTGTCAGATCTACACAGGGAGTTCCAGGACAGCCGGAGTTACATAAAGAGACCTTGTCGGGGTTGGGGATTTAGCTCAGTGGTAGAGCGCTTGCCTAGGAAGCGCAAGGCCCTGGGTTCGGTCCCCAGCTCCGAAAAAAAGAACCAAAAAAAAAAAAGAGAGACCTTGTCTTTTAAAATGATGAAAAGAAAGAAAGAAAGACATTTTCATTCTTTTACATTTACTGATGTTTATGTCCCGACAGGTAGCCTGTTAGAACTGCAGAGTGCTCCGTGTGGAAATAAGAGAGGCGTGTGTGCTGCAGTTAGGTAGACAGTGTCACAGATGTCTATTAGTCTAACTGGTTTATCGCATTCTCTGTGTCTCCTATCTCTTCATTGAGCTACTACCCAGGCAGACAGGCAGACAAACAGGCAGACAGGCAGACAGACAGGCAGGCAGGCAGGCAGATAGACAGTGTGTTTGTGTGTATTATCTCAGCTCTTTGAGAAAGGGTCTCAGTCTATGGTGTTAGCTGCTATGGAACCTGAGTTCCTTCTATTGCTGCCTTCTGAGTATGACAGGTACACAGCACCAGACCCCAGCTCTTCACTCTTCCTCCCCCTTTCCTGTCCTTCCTTCCTCTGGACTTCCTTTGTGCATAGTTTGGGGTGTGAGCTCTTTTCCTACAGGTCCACCTGACTCTCCTCCGTTCTCTTCATCCCTTTTCGCTTCAGACTGGGGTTGGACTTTTGTTTGTTTGTTTGTTTTTTTCTTTTGCCAGTTTAAATCCAAATGTTAACCTCCTCAGCAAAATTTTATTTCAGCCAAAATTTCAACACTAGTATTTCCATTTGGTTATTTTTATATACATTTTTGTCTATTTATAATCTATTTGGTAGAAGACAGCCAACATCCTTTTGTTCCTTCCACATAGCTGTCACTTGCTCATTGAATATATTTATTAATAGCTGGCTTGGTGTCTTTGTTTAGTAATTTCAGAGTCTGGGCTTCCAGATTTTTTCCCCCTCACAGCCGAACTTCCTGTTTCTGCGCATGTATTGCATTTTTTGGTTGATAGCTGGACATTTTGAGCAGGATAATACGGGAACTGATAGTCACACAGTCCCTGTTCTCCCGCTCCATGACTCGGGGGTGATGATATCCGGCCCGTCACTTTGCCGGATTGAGTCTGTCCTGCGTGGCAACTGACATCTCCACTCTAGCTAACTTGGTGGTCCACTAATGACTGGAAAGAGATTTTCTTAGAGGCCTGGACCATTCGTTTTCCTGCCTTTGTTGAGAGATTTGTGCCTCACAGGATGCTTTCAATTCTCTGATAATTATTTCTATTCTCAGAAGTGTTGGTCTGAAACAGCCTAGATCATATGTTGGTGTAAGAGAAATTCCTCAGGCCCCGACTCTTGTTCTTGTTTTCCACGTATGATCTCTCTGATACACTCTGGTGGAAAGCCCTGGTGGAACGCCCCAGCTCATCTTCCAGGTCACAAATTCTCCCATTACCTGTACCTAATCTGTTTGGTGTTGGCAGAGTCCCATCAAAAAAACAAAGGCCAGACCACACAACAAATGAGAAAAGAACAGGAACCACACTGTGACGTCAAAGAGAATTCACTGTGGAGAGCGGAACAGTAGAAAGAACTGACACAAACAGGAGCTAACAGCAGCTCCCAGACCTGCATCTCGGGGATAAAGGGGAGAGGACTAAGCGTTAAACCTAGGACCTTGGTGGAAACTTATCAGACCTCTGAAAATGATGGTGCTGTCCCAACTGTTCCTGGGACTCAAGGAGGGACAGAGAGGGCCCTGGGATCAAATCTCTCAATACGGAGCACCAAGAGAGTAAGGAAATGGCTCACTTAGAGAAGTGCTTGCTTTGCAAGCATGAAGACCTGAGTTTGATCCTCAGAAACCACATAAAAATGCCAGGCACAGTGGCATGCACTTTTAATCCCAGGGAGGCAGAGGCAGACAGATATGTGGGGATCACTGGTCTTGCTGACTTGGTGAGCTCCAGGTCAGCGAGAGACCCTGACTCAGAAAGAAAGGTAGACAACTCCTGAGGATGTTGCCTGAGATGATTGACCTCTGGCCTACATTCATCCTCTCTCTCTTCCTCTCTCTCTCTCTCTCTCTCTCTCTCTCTCTCTCTCCCTCCCTCTCTCTCTCTTTCTCTCTCTCTCTCTCTCTCTCTCTCTCTCACACACACACATGAGCACATACATTCCAGTATATACATGTACATTCATACATGTATACATACACACATGCAGACATACATGTGGACACATCCTTGCATGTGTACATACATGTGCACACTCAGAGAAAGAACACCAATTCACCTGTATTACTACCTATGAGCAATAAACATATTTCTATAATAAAGATGCTTCTAGAAGACTGGGGTGTGAAATGGAAAGCCTAAACAAATCCTACTGTGTACTGTTGTTGGACTGACATGGAGAGGGGCAGCCAGCCAAACAGGAAGGAGCATTGTCTCCCTCCCCCTGAGCTCTGGTGTGCCTCTAGTGCCCCTAGTTGGCAGAATCTGACAGGAAACCAACTGACAAAGGGGAAGTATAGTTTGCCAAGCCCTGACTCAGAACCACGAAGTAGAGTACAGAAGGGAAGCAGCGTGGTGACCCAATGCTCTCATTCGTTCCTACCCAGTGACTTCTCAACTTCAAGAGTCAGAGTTTTAGAAAGCAAACCTGGCTCTCGTCTGGATTCGGTGCCTTTTTTGAGGGAACTGTGTTTACCTCCTTGCATTCCCTGTATCATGCATCGGATGCACAGTCCTTTCGAGCATGCCTCTTCCCATAAGCTCCACTACTATCCGAGCTCACTCTGATTTTGACTGTCTTTGGTACCAAGAAGAGTTCTTTTTGGATCTTAAATTGTGAACTCAACCAGCAGGAAACCAGCTGACAAAGGGCTTGGTTTTGCCCCGGCACCAGGACCATAAAGCAGAGCTATGGCCTGGGTTTCACGTGCATCACCTCAGTCGAGACAACCCAGTTCCTCAAAGTTGTGTTGGTGCCTATGCGAAGGGTAAGAGGAGGCCAGTCCCAGTCAGCCTATGGATGAAAAGGTTAGCTTTTCATTCTGCTTGGATGAAGAGTTTTCCTTCACCCAACAGGCATGTGATTTCATCTGGTTTCCCACAGAAATCAAGACCCTTATATGCCCTGGAAGAAGGTTAAGGAGTTAATTAGAACTGAGTACATGACTTCCAAGCTTGCTTCACTGATACAAGAGCTCCAAACAAGGATAGGCTCAGTGATCCAGGACAGAGCCTTCCTGATCCCCTGTGTATTAAGGCTCACAAGTTCTGATGTTCACATGGTTCTAGCCTCTGGCTTCAAAACCAGAGAAAGATAAGAACTCCTGCAGAAATGTTCAAGGTTACAACCTGCATAGTGTATTTGATCCTCCTCAGAAAAGAGCCCGCATCTCACCTCAAAGCTAACTATGTCATGTGGAAACTAGCTATGTCATGTGCCACCAGTAGCATAGAAACTCTGAGAGGCAAAGTCTTGTCAACCCACAAGAACAAGCTCTGATGTTTTGAGGAAGAAGGCTGCAGGCAAGTTTCTAGCCATGAAACACACTCTGCCATGACTGATGACACTCCATAAGAAATCCATAACAGTTTAGAGACCATGAGAGAACTTAACACCTTACAGAAAAGGACACAGCATGATTGTTTGTCCCTGGGTATGTGTGTGGGGGAGGAATCTTTGTATTGCTAAACTCCAGTCCTTTTATGACCTCCAAAGAAGTGTCAACATCTAGTTCATTCACACTTTCTGCAAAACTTGATGCAAATATGTGAATTAGGCTCTCCCATCCTGGTGGAGAGCAGGCTCACTGAAGACAAATGCACCCCTGCCTCCTGATTGCTGGCTGCTTATATTCAGCTAGCTTTCTCCTCTATTCTCCATTCTAGGCTCCCAAGCCAAGGGAATGGAGCCACTCAACATAGGCTTGGAGCCAAGGGAATGGAGCCACCCAATATAGGCTGGATACTTCCACATCAATTAAAAATCAAAACAATACTTACAGGCCCACCTGATGTAGATAAATCCTCATTAAAACTCTCTGCCCAAGCCTGTTTAACAGCCTGTTTGACTGAGAAGTAATATAGTCCATTGCTTTGCTTCAGGTCTAAAAAGAAATTGGCTGTACAGACCAGATTGAGGGTAGGACCCAGAGAGCTAAGAATGACTGAAATACTCACGTAGCCTCTAGCCCCTCAGATGTACTCAGGGTGGTGATGAGATACCGGCCAAGAGCTTGGATGCTTTGGTGGTAGCACATGTCAGGAGTCATCCTTGCAAGGAATCCTTTATATATCTGCTTTTCCACATATGGTCTGTGACAACTGGAAAATGCAAGAATGGCACCTTTGTCTTGGGTCCTGTGGAGACTGCTCCTCACCTCTCTGACGGTGACAATACCATAGGCACCGCTATCTACCATCCGCTGTCCGTCTCTTCCACAGCAGGCTGTGTCCTCCATGTTCTGACATTTCCATGCCTCCTGAGAAGCAGAAAGTCACTTTGGTGCCTTTCATACCCATTACCGGATGCTGGAGGACCATACGGCCAGGGCTAGCTTCAATACCATGCTTAACTATTGGGAGAACCCAGCAATCGTGTAGAGAAAGCAGTGACCAAGGGTCCTTTGAACTTTTACCACCTTGTGAGTTCTACATACTTGTTGTTCCCTTTGATATTCCCAGAGACACCCGCGGTAACAAGATCCAAAGGAGCAAGTGCAGAGGTTTTCAATGTCAAACTTCAGGAGGCAAGGAACAGGAACAACAACAACAACAACAACAACAAAGGAGGTGGTGCCCATATTAAAACCATATTATGAAAGTTTCCTTGCTGCTTTAGGAACTCTGAGGATTTTCTCTCTATGTAAGAACTTTAGCATTTCCATGGTATACTACATTTAGGTTGGATTTTGACTGAACCTCTGACTTTCAGATAAGCACACTGGTTTTTAGAATTCCAGAAGAGCCCTGTTTGCCATGCTGAAATAAAACATTGATGAAGGGAGCCCATGACGTAGGAACTAATAGTTAAGTAATTCAGTAAGGAATTGCAAGTTCATTTTGTATTTTAATTTGTAAATTAATTAATTTAATTCATTAATTTCATTAATTTAATAATGAAAATGGTTTCATTCTCTCTAGAACTAAAAAAGAGTCATATAGCTTCTTGTAACTATTTAAAAGGTAACTGCTATTCCTTGTTAAAAATTAGTAAAATGGGCATATGCCAAGCTGGTGTATAAATACAGCAGAGATGTCCTTAAAGTATAAAACTTAAAAAAATAATCTTTCATTTTGGGCTTCAGTGTGTGTGTGTGTGTGTGTGTGTGTGTGTGTGTGTGTGTGTGTGTGTGTGTGTTTAAGACTCTCTTTCCAAGCGATCCCAAGTTGTGTCAAGCCAACAGTTAAAATTAACCAGGATAGGAGCTAAAAATCACTTGTAGAAAATACCACCCAGGCTGGCCAGTACCAGCAGATGTGAAAACTTTAGGCCATGTGCAGCCCAGGAGCCTGAAGCAAGCCATCAGCACTGTGGCACTGTGAAGTTCATGGTTTTAGAGGTCAGCATCTGCAAGGCATTTAGGGGCGCTCATTAGTCTGCTACAGCTGTTTTAAGTGACCAATGTGTGCAAACTAACACACAAACGCACACACGTATGGACACATGCCACAGAAACTAAATAACTAATGGACACAGGAGTTGGGGATTTAGCTCAGTGGTAGAGCGCTTGCCTAGCAAGTGCAAGGCCCTGGGTTCAGTCCCCAGCTCCGAAAAAAAGAAAAAAAAAAAAAAAAAAACTAATGGACATGGTAGACGCCTAAAGGGATGAAAGGCTCCACAGGAAACTGGACCGCCAAGAAGCACCTCACTAGGATGTAGCCAGAATGTAAGCGTGTTATAAATACTTTGGTTTGAAGAAAAAGCAAACCAGCTTAGCATAGAGGTGATATCAAATGAATCAAATCTCCTAACTGGAACTTTTAGTCTCCACCATGATGATCATAAAAAATAATAGAGTTTGGGCTGGAGAGGTGGCTCAGCAGTTAAGAGTGCTTGCTGCTCTTCAGAGGTCCTAGGTTTGGTTCCCATCACTCAGATCTAGCAACTCACAATCACTCTAACTCTAGCTCCAGGGGATCTGATGCACTCTTACACACACACACACACACACACACACACACACACACGCACAATTAAATTAAATTAAGCTGGAAAAGATTTTCAAGGAAACAAACTAGAACGGACAAGAAACAAACCTGGATTTAACAAATGACTTGGATGTCTGTCATTATATTTCGTCCAAATTATATTTGGCACTTTGTGCCAGAGTGACTTTAGATACTATGTAAATGAACAAGGGTGAGTGCATCTGTGGGTGGCATATTATTTTAAAAGCTGTCCGTAAGCACAGAGGATACATGAAGCTGCCTCAGACCTTGCGGAAGAAAAGGTTCTTTACCAATAGGGTAATGTCAGATCCTTAAGGCCACCTCTGGTTCCGTTTGCATCTCTGATATGCATCAAAACCCACTTCAAAGAGGAAATGCAGGCTCTTATTTTTGTGGTATTTTGTGGTAGCTCTAGAGTAAGAGATTTTTCCATTTACAAGCTGAAATATCTTGGGCAGATTAGTTCAACTTGCTAAGTTCTAGTTCTTACTGTGTAATGCTGTTAGTGTAACACGGATTGAAATAGATGAGGTTCACCTGACACACAGCCCTCTGATTACTATAACTAATGGTAGGATGATGTCATACAGGTGAAGGCAGGTGCAAGCTAGAATGAGGCTTGTCATTGGACAAGAAGGGTGGGCAGGAGAAAAGTTTGAGGGAAGAGGAGGAGACTGGAATGGAAAGTGACTGCAGAGGAAGCCACCAGGAGAATGTGGAGGCAGATGTTAAGATTCCTCTCTATGTATTTACAGGTTGCTATGGATATTCTTAAGGGATGGATGTGTACAAGGTTTTGTGTGTCTAGGTGAGCAAATTATATCTTATCAACTGGATCAGAGGTTATTGTGTTGTGTGTTCTTTCACGTGCAATTAAAGTTTGAGAGTTTGTGCCACGTGGTGGAGACACTGGGCCACCACAGAATTGGGATGTATATTTCTGGCATGGTGGCAACCTGCCTTGGGAACTGGATGTCTAGAGAGATTGTTGCTCAGATCAGAGAGAGGCCTTCGGCAGTGTGGTATGGGATGGAGCAGAGTGGGTGAGAGGCTTTGCTGACTGAGATGAAGACGTCTACCAGAGATCTTGGGGCACTGGACCTAGTGGGAGTAAAAACAGCAGTTTTTTTATTTTGTTTTTTGTTTTGTTTTTATAATTTTACAGCAACAACAAATTACTTGTGTCTCCCAAATGTAAAGTATCTTTCTTTTTAGAATTACCATATTTCCCAAATTCAGCCACTGGAGCCCTTCTGGCCCTCTACATTTTGAATAATGATGGTAGCTGCATTTATCGAGAAGTTACCCTGTTGTAAAAGAATGACAAGTATGTATAAACTCATTTAGTACTTCGGACAGTTCCAGGGAGAGGAGGGGACTTAGCACGATGTAATAGAGCAAGGGGCTGAACCCTGTGCGTTTAGTGACCTGTCCAGATGGTGCAGGGAAGTGCGAGAGCCAAGCAAGCTGTGAAGATCGTGTGTCAATCACTGGGCCTTAGCTATCTCAGCTTAAGCACCAAAGTGGATACTTCTGAACTCTGGTATTTGCACCCTGTGGAGCAACAACGACAGGGGCTAGAGTTGTCAGTGTAATTTCTGTCCCTATGAGTTGGATCTCAGTGACCAAAGTTGTAGCAACGGAAACACATTGTTAAATCAGCTAACAGTGATAAAGGGTCCACCAATTAAGCTTAGTAGCCTGATTTGAATCCTGGAGCCCACATGGTCATAGGAGAAACTAGCAGAGGCAAGGTGTCCTCTGATTTCCATAGTTGCAAGCACCCGCTTTCATATACACACCCACTCCACTCATACACATGCACACACATACACATGCACACTCACATGCACTCATACACATTCACACACACTTGTGCACACAATAACTAAACAACACACTCACTGCACAGGGCCGTACACTAATGGCATTCACCCTTCTTGCAGGGCTTTTCTGTGCCTTTTCAGGCTAGTCTCTACCTTCTGAGGCACATCCTGCAGGCAGAGTTTGAAATGAGCTTAGGGAAAGGCTATCTGTTAGCATAACACCTCACAGTCAGTTGCCTCCCAATAGGAAAAGAATACGTGTGAGAATTCCGTATCTTTGAGTCAAAACCTGATGACAGAAGAAGAAAATCTTCCCTGGAGAGTGCATGCATCTTTCAAGTAGGCGATGATGCTCATGGAAAAAGATAAAGAAAGGCCCTTGGAAATGCCACTACGGGACGGGGCGCAAAAGTCAGGGATAGGTAGCAGAACATTCTGGGTCTTGGTGGATAGCAGTTCTTTTTCAAGTAACATAGCCAAGAAGGGCACTCTTCAGACCTGGTGAAGAGAAGACAGCTGCATTCTTTTTCTCCCCGAACTTTGGCATTTCTTTCCTCTCCAGAGTCCATCTGAAGCTGGCAAAGATCACACCCTCCCCGAGCGCCCGGAAGGCAAAGATTCTGCTGCTATAGGCAATTTGAAGCCACCCCATATCCCATACCCGGATTTAAAACAGAACCATGTTTACATAACATAACTGGTTTGTTTTTGTTTTTTTTTAAAGACACTAAAATTCTCAGAGCAGCCATCACCTCACCCCACAATAGGCTGGACTAGAGTGGGGACTGGAACCAAGCTGGAGCTTTCGACTTCCTCCCCTGCTGGGGTGGGGGGTAGGGGGGGGAGGCTGCGCATGCGCACTCTCGCACCAGGCTACAACTTCAGCCTGGCTCGGTGTGTTTAGAGCCTGCTGTTTCCTAAACCCGGCACACCTGGCATTTAGAACATACACTTTGTAAACATTTGACCCTCGCCTCAGTAATTAACACACTATTTAGCCGGCTCAAACAAAAGGCAGTTGACTCATCTCTGACTTCTTTTTTTTCCTTTCACGGCACACATGCAACAAGTTACCATATCCTGTCATCTTTACCTTCCTAGTGTATGTAGGCCAGGGCCAATCGGTTCTCAGGGCTTCCGTCACAGCCAGCTCATCTGCCTACTGTACCCTCTGCTTGGATGATGCAATGGTCTCTAAACCGAGCTGCTTCCTCCCACCCTCCTTAACCCTTCTCCTGCCTTTCTCACAAGCAAGAAGAGAGCCCTGTGGCCTACAGGGCAAATCCCTAAAGCTGTTGTCCTGCTTCCATGATCCCATATGTCTTTCTGGCTGCTTTCTCTACTCTATTCATCCACGGACTCTGCGTGCTACAGTATTGACAGGACAAGCAAGACGTACCCACCAATACAATAGTGACGTGTGGCATGACGGTTAGGATAGTAACCGCGATGGTTTGTTCAGCACTGTTAGAAGGTGTGGCCCTTCTGGAATAGGTGTGTCACTGTGGGCATGAGCTTTAAGACCCTCATCCTAGCTGCCTGGAGGTTAGTATTCTCCTAGCAGCCTTCAGATGAAGATGTAGAACTCTCAGCTCCTCCTGTACTGTCCCTGCCTGGATAACACCACCCATGTTCCCACCTTGATGACAATGGACCAAACCTCTGAACCTGTAAGCCATACACAATTAAATGCTGTCCTTATAAGAGTTGCTTGATCATGATGTCTGTTCATGACAAACAAACAAACAAGCAAACAAACAAAATCCTAACTGAGTAAGCAACCACTTTCTCATTGGATCTGAGGCCCACTCCACAGGAAGGAATTTGTATCTATTGTAAACCTGTCCAGAAGCTCAGGGATGGTGAAGTCAGTTCCTAGTGGGGAAGTTACATCCATTTTGCTATATGGATACAACGGGCGCAGCAAATTGCTTTCTAAATATTTATGTTTCTTCTCACGGATTAGTGTTGCTGTCAACTTTGCGCGTGCGTGCGTCTGTGTGTGTGTGTGTGTGTGTGTGTGTGAGAGAGAGAGAGAGAGAGAGAGAGAGAGAGAGAGATCAGGGAAGCTTCTTTTTACAATGATGGCAGTTACTGCAAAGGCTTAAAATTGGCCAAAATTTAATATTGTCTTAAATTGTACGTCTATATCATACACCCCAGACTCTGGGAATATCACAGAAAAAGATGGGGAAAGAGTGTAAGGCTGAGCAGGGGCGGACGTGGAACGCTGCTGTTGGCCATGAGATGACTACCAAACTCTTGAGTGCACAGCGGCTATGAATTATCAGCACAGGCCTTACACAGAATTGAACCCAGGAACAATCCACCCTGGTGTCAGGAGGGGCTCATGGGGTCTCACTCCTCCCCGAGGATTTATAGACAGTTACCTGTTACTGGAAAGGAGACAATTTCTTTAGTGGTGTAGCCACTGGTAAATTGCCCATAATTCTGCAGATGCCTCACTAATGTCTATTCACTGGTTCACAAACAACAAGAATCCATGAAAGTAGATGAGTGTATTAGTTACTTAGCCACCGTCCCTGTTGCCTCACAAAATACTTGACAGAAAGAACTTAGAGATGAGAAAGTTTATCTTAGCTCACAGTTCAAATGTACAGTTCATCATTTGTGAGGAAAGCTTGCGCCTTCATTACTTTTCCATTGCTGTGACAAAATATCACAACCAGGGCCACTTATAAAAGAAAACATTTAGTTGAGATTATAGTTTTCAGAGGGTTAGAGTCCATGGTGGCAGGGCAAAGGCACAGCCACAGGAACAGCTGAGAGTTCCCATCTTGATCCACAAGCAAGAGGCAGAAAGAAAGATACAGGAATGGCAAAGCCTGCCCTCAGCAACACACCTCCTCCACCAAGGCCACACCTCCTAATCCTTCCCAAACAGTTCTGCCAACCTGGGACCAGCTATTCCAACATGCTACTCTATAGGGTTCATTGTCATCCTAACCATCACAACTTATAAACAGAAACAGGAAGTAGCTGGTCACATTGCATCTGCAGTAAGGACATAGAGGGATATTAATGCCTTTACTCCGCTCTCTCTCCTCTCCTCTCCTCTTCTGCCTCGCTTCCTTTCACTCCGTCAGGATCCCAGCCCATGCAATGCTACCGCCTACATTCTTGGTAGGCCTTCCTACCTCCTCACTTCACTATCCTCAAATAAGCCCTCACAGAGCAGCTCAGAGATTCATTTCCACCCAAGTAGTCCGCAAGACCAACCATCAGAGTGGGGACCAGTTGGGAAGAGTCAGCGATGAGCAGGGATAGAGGACAATGGTCAGAGAGAGAAACATAATCGAAATCCATTATATACATGCAGTAAAACGCCATAATGCAGTCACCTATTCTGTATACCTATTCTGTATAATTGTACATGTGCTAAGGACACTTGAAAACAGAACCTGAGCAGTATCCAAGGGAAAGCGACCCAAAGGAAAGTACGGAGGAATTGTAGTCAGAGAGATTGAGGAAGACACAGAAGACAGCTGGACTGTGGAAGCTAAAGTTGGTAGGTAAAATAGAGCAGCTACTGTCTTCCATGGCCTCTTTCCAAAAGCAAACGTTAGGTACCATGTGGGCACAAGCGCAAAAGAGCTGAGAGAGCTATAACTTCGGAGACAGGGAGTCAGTCTCAGAGCGAGCCTTACCGGCTGCGTTACGTTTTGCATCACTATGACAGCACAATGGCTTACTCGGACTCACTGTCCAGAGGTTCAATGGCCATCCTGATGGGGAGGTTCTCAGCCCATGAATGCTCAGCTGATTTTCTCCTTTCCCCGCTTTAATTTATTCTATATGGCGGCCACCATGTTCAGGGCACACTGATCCTCGGTGGAACGTCTCTGGATACACCCTCACAGGCACACGCCAAAGTGTGCATCATTGACTCTCCTGAGACTTCTACTTTAAAACAAAACAAGGTTTCCTTCTGCAGCTCAAGCTGGTACCACAATGTGGTAATCCTCCTGTTTTGGCTACTCAAGTGCTGGGATTTCAGGTATGAGTCACCAATAATTGGAGTTTCCAATTAAGTTGACAAGGTCAGCCATCAGACTGAGAGCATCAAGGCAATGACTTGGGAACGGGGAAGTACCAAGGATGGTTGGCTCTGCCGGAAGAAAGCCTGAGGCTTCAGCGGCTTTATGCTCACACAGGAGCCTCAGGTCTGTTTGTGCTTTCTTAAGAAAGAAAACTGATTACGCCAGGCAATTCTTGAAGATCTGTAGTCCAACCAAGCTAAGGACTTCGAAACACACAACCCACAGTTATCAATCCAAAGTCCGTCCTAAGCTTCTGGCTGTCCAGTCCATGATGCTGTTCTTAAAGAGTCTTCTACAAATCAGACTTTCAGATTAACCAAGGTTCATATCTGAAGGCAGGAAAATGATGCCCTCCACTGTTCATCTCTGCAAAGGTACACTTTATTTTAGCATCAGTTAAGGCAAGCTCGAACACAAAATCTGAATTAGTAAGACCAAAACCCTCTGAAATTGCAGGGAGTTTTCAAAGGGAAAGTCTTAGAAATTCTCAGTGTTTAATGCAGTGGTGACCAAGGATTCCAATTTCATTTCTGTGGCTCCAATGAAAAAGAACTCGGGAAGAGAGGGCTTTGAACTCACAGTCCCAGGTGATAGAATGTCACTGCAGGAAAGGGATAGCAGCAGGGGCTTGAGACAGCTGGCCACATCACATCTGTAGTCAAGAGCAGAGATAGGCAAATGCAGGCTTGCTTGAGCTCAGCTAGCTTTCTCTACTCTTATATAGTCCATGGCTCTCTGAATAGGGAATAATGTTGCCCACATGGGCTGGGCCTTCCCACATCCTAACAATCAAGACACTGTCCCACAGACGTATCCACAAGCCAAACTGATCTAGATGGTTCTTCATAGATACTCTCTTCCCTAGTGATTCTAGGTGGTGTCAGAACCAAGGAATAAAACTAACCATTGCACTACCTTAAGCCTTATTTGAGAACATTCATAGAATTATTAGTGAAACCCACTCTAGATGTTGGCCCAATAAGTGTGTCCCGTGGAAATCTGGTAAGTTCTAAATATAGAGTTCAAGAAGGAAGAACAAAGCCCAATTTAGTAACTCATAAGCGTGTGGTTGTCATAGCAGTGGAAGGGAAAGAGAAAGAGGAAGGGTACAACACAGCACATACGAGAAGGCCGGGGAGCCCGTAAGGGATGCTGGGAACAAAAGGAAGAAGACGCTATCAGCTGAAGAAAATGCTGACGGAAGTGTCCTCCAGGCTCCACCTCTAGGAGGACCAGAATATTTTATCAGACAGGTTTAAGAACCGAGTTAAGGACTAGCTTTGTAACATTTCTAAGAAGGGGAAGTGAGAGAGCAATCAGTGTGCTACAAAGTTTCGATTAGCTCCGGGATGAGATGAAAATCAAGATCACTGTGGCTGGGTAGGATGATGCAGGCTTCCAATCCCACAACAGAGGCAGGCAGGTCTCTGCATTCCAGACCAGCCTGATCTACACAGGGAGACAGTACGTTTCAGCCTAGCCAGGGCTACACAACAAGACAGTTCCTGGCTAGCCAGAGTAACATAGTGAAAATGTGGAGGGGGCTGAGGGTGGAGACAACAGCTGTGAGCTCAAAACGAGAGGGGGACTGGGAGACAGAGCTGTAGTTAAGTTTTAAAATCCTTAATTGCCATAAAAGCCTTAGGACCCAAATTTGTTTCTCCAGGGATCACCCAGAGCATGCTGTCTAGTGAGAATGGCCACACCAATGAACTCTGGGCTAGACTAAGAGGCCCTGCCTCTATGAATAAGGAGGAAAAAATAATCAATGATGGTTGATTGGTTGATTGATTGATTGGTTGATAATTCCTGACATCACCCTCTGGTCCAACCCCCACCCCACCATCGCACACAAATAGAAGAGGGTGAGGCTGGTACTTTTGTAAGATTCTATTGGCTACACATGTATGATGAGAAAGAACTGGCTAATCGGGGGAGGGAGGAAGATGCGGGTATAGTGAAGACAGACTTCCTGGGGGCATTGGCCATCCACCTTGCAAATGCACTTCTAACAAGTAGAGAAAGTACCTTAAACATCAAACCGGGGCTCTTTGGCACTTCCCTACTACTGACCTCTTAATCCCCAACGTTTTGCAATAACAACACTATGAATAAAGTTTTGCTAGAGTGTAGAAGAAATCTTTATAAAAGTTAAGAAAATTCTTCAACGTGCACCAGCCCTGGGAAGAATGTCCAAGACAACTGGAGGTCAACAGTCTGAGGATCTTTTGCTCTGCCTGGTTAGAAATCACAGAAAGCAAGAAGCTTTTCAAGCCTGGCTGGTGAGGGGTGGAGAAGGGTTCTCTGGCTGCTACCATTCCCCTCAGCCTTTGGCTGCTGAGAGCAGAAGCAGTAGGTCAGCAGAAGGAGCGTCAAGTGGCGCCCTCTAGTGTTATATCGATGTGCACGCCTATCTAGACCCTGCATCTTGGGTCCCAGCAGCCCCTCAGTTATTGGCCCAGGATCTCAGACCCTTGTTCCTGAGCCTTGACAGTTATCATGCCTCTGCTACTTCTTTTTGCGTGCGTTATCAGCTCTGCTTGCAGTAGTAGAAGTACATGCGACATCAGACCCAAGAACAGGTTTCTTGTGAGTGGTCTTTTCTTACCTACAAGTGTCAGCAGAAGAGAGTGTAATGGGCTTAGCCTGAGTGGCCTGTTCACATGACCCAAGAAGGGACATTTGGACTAATCACAGCCATATTAGAACTAATACAACCTCCTCTTAGGACCAATCACAGCCATTGAAATTTGTGGTTTGGACCAATCACAACCTTGCCTCTTAGTCCCTCTGCCAGACCACAAAAGGAAGTATTGTCCTTCTGGCCAACATGGAAATACTCCAGGGTCATTTAGAGTTCACCAAGGTTTATGATAGAAAGTCTGGTCGTTCTAAGCAGCTCTGCACTTCCAAAATGGAAATGATAGCTGTGATGATCGTCGTGTAGTTTCCTTAAGGTATATAGGATCATAGACAGTCCTTTTGGCATAAGACAGCCAAAGTTAGGAAGGTGGTTATAGAGCAGAAGACATGGTTGTCAGAGGGTGTTACAGGCTAAGATCTAATCATAATACAGGGATAGGATCATAATTCCTTAAGTTAGAAATGATAGTAATTGGGGTTGGGGATTTAGCTCAGTGGTAGAGCGCTTGCGTAGCAAGCACAAGGCCCTGGGTTCGGTCCCCAGCTCCGAAAAAAAGAAAAAAAAAAGAAATGATAGTAATTTATCTGACAAATATGATGGACTGGATATCAATTATATATCATACTTTGTAATTTATATGATTGTTATGGTTTTGTTCAATTTATGTCTGGGAGAAGAGGGTTTTGTTTGCTGTTGCTTTTGTTTGTTTGGTTGGTTGGTTGGTTTTTTTGGACAGAAAAGGTGAGACGTAGAGGGTGGTTCTGAAGCTAAGGTCCTGTTTTCCAATTGGTTCATGGTCTATCAATAAAGATGCTAATACCAATGGGCTGGGTGGAGTGGGCAGGACTTCCGGGGCCCCACAGGCAAGCTCGCAGATGCACAGGAGATTTTTGCCATGTTTCAGTGGAAGCAAAGGTGACCAGCCATGTGAGATCTTGGGCAGAGCGGCCACAGGCTGCTTCTCCAGGAGGAAGTTAGGTTGTTGAGCTGGTACTAGGTGTAACTAAGCAACTAATGTCAAGGGCAAATTTAGAGCGTGGGGCTAAGAGTTTTCGGAAGGGCATGCCCAGCAATTGAGCCAAGAAGGCAAGTTGAAATTAAGCAACATGTGGGTCTGTGTTTTTCATCTGCGGATCCAATATACTCTGGGCAGGGGCTGGCAGTGTGACCCATTCCCAGAGCTTAAAGCAGGTAGCAAAAACTACACGCAACCAAGATTATGACAAGGTTAAAGGAGGTCACATGGCTACACATTAAGACTGGTGTCCTTGTGAAGTAGATTAGAGCACAGACAACAGACAAGAGAGTGACCATCAGAGGCCAAGTGGGAGGTCTCAGAAGAAATTCGACCTGTAATGTCTTGGACTTTCGTGCTGTAGAGCTGTCAAGAACAGATTCGCATCATCCATCCATTCCATCAGTAAGCGCCATTTTGTTTTGGTGGTCCTAGAATGCTCGTGCGCATTATGCCTTTATTAGACAAGCAAGGAGAAGGTTCCTTTTTACAATTAACTTCAACATTCTAAGACTGAGGTCAACTAGATTAAGAAACAAGGCACTTAGTTTTGTTTTCAGTTAGGTTCTGTTGCTAGGATAAGATACCCTAACAGGGGCCAGGCATGGTAGTGCATGCCTTTAATCCCAGCACTGGGGAAGAAGTGGCCGGTGGATTACTGAGTTTGAGGCCAGCCTTGTCTACCACTTGAGCTGGGACCACACTGAGAAACCCTGTCTTGAAAAATAAAAAATCAAACAAAAAAGCTGGTGGTCGGAACAAAGAGAATGAATGCATACATGTTTGCTTGCTTGCTTGCTATTGCTCAGCTCAATGTCTCTACTTTTCTATACTACATGGCCCCTGCCTAGGGAATGGTGCCACCCACAGTGGGCTGGGCTTCTCCACATCTATAAACTAACATAATCCACCCCCAAAACATGCCACAAAACAACACAAACTGGACAATCCCCCATTGAGACTCTTTTACAGGTGATTCTAGGTTGTGTCCAGTTGAGAGTTTTCACTTTGCAGGGCAAATTATCATGGACCTTAAGACAAAGGAAAACTGCCAAAAGACCTGAGAAGCGAAAGGGCATGTGACAGTCAACTTCCATGTCAAATTGACTAAACCATGGTGATCGACTGTTTGATCAGATGCCAAGCCAGCCTGTCACCGCACATAATAGAATGCCAGAGATACTATCTTAGTTTTGCCAAACAAAAGGGAGACTTATGTTGCCAGGCAGTCAAAAGGGCTGTAAGTACCAGAATATCACAGAGCAGCAAAAGAGAGAGGAAAGCAATGAAAGGCAGTGAACGACAGTTAAGTGAGAATTTCTCAAGCTTAGAAAGCGGGGGGGGGGAGGGGGGGAAGACCAGCACACAATAGACGTAAGATTTATGGTGTACAGAGTTTAAAAGACCATAGTTTCTAGTAGGAAACTGGATGAAGCATGAAGTAGTAGGGTGGCATAAATTATATAATTGTAAACTATAAGATTACAGGCACCATACCTGGCTTTCTTTATTATTTTTAAAGCCCTCTGTATATATTTGAAACTGGTCAAACAGAGAAAGCACAGGCACACAGGCACACAACATTCTCTCTCTCTTCCTCCCTCCCTCCCTCCCTCCCTCCCTCCCTCTCTCCCCCTCCCTCTCTCCCTCTCTCCCTCTCTCCCTCTCTCCCTCTCTCCCTCTCTCCCTCTCTCCCTCTCTCCCTCTCTCCCAATGATGTAGACTTCTTCCAGCCAGGATGGGACAGAGTATAGTACATCAACTTTTAATCTCCTGGCATCCTTTAACATCAAAACAACAACAAACAAACAAAAACATGGCAGCCGGGACTGAAGAGATGACTCAGAAGTGCTGGATGCTCTTCCAGAGAGCACAGGTTTCAGAGCCAACACCCATGTACCATCCGGAACACCAGCCCCTGAGGATCTGAGACCAAACGTCTTTTATCTTTAATTCATTTGCAGATTGTAGACCTGTGGTGAGAGTGGGGGTCAGAGCACCTTGGGCAGTATGAAAGGACACTTGAAGACAAAGCAGGACATTAAGGGGGAGGAGGGACTTGCTCAAACATTCACCCTAGTTACTCATCGAGACACTCTACACTTTCTGGATTCTGAAGTTGCACAAGCTGGCAGGCTGGGATGTTAAGCAGAAAATCTCTGGCACAAATTCAAGTTTTCAAATTCTTTGAAAAGAAGAATTAGGGAGCAGTCTAGACACAAAATATCCGAGGATCAGACCCGAGGAATGGCCAATGGGGACAGAGCACGGTAAATACTCCAACGGGAAACCTTTAGGGGACAATAGCCTGGTGGGGGCGGAGGGCACACTATGTAGTCAACAAAAACTGCAAGCCAACCTTAATCAAGTCAGCTCAGGCTCTGGCTGGATCAAAGTCCCCTCTGCCTCATACAGTGTGAGTCCCTATGCATGAAGCCATCACCACCCAGGGCCTTTGAAATTTGTCACACACAGCATTCAGAATTCAATAAAATGCCAACAGCAGACCAAAAACCAGAACACAAGGTGACTTAAAAACAGAGAGAGCATGAAAGCCACAGAAAATGAAAACCACGGAGCTATCAGACAAGAACGTTCAAGGAACTGTTTTCATCAATCCAAGAGAAACATGGAGGAAATAAAAGAACAATTACCCAGAAAACTAGACCCATTTTTAAAAAAAAAATGAAGGGGCTGGAGAGATGATGCAGTGGTCGAGTGAACTGGAAGTTCAATTTCCAGCACTCACTTTAGACGGCTCACAGCTGCCTGTGACTCCAGCTCTGGATCTGACGCCCTCTTCTGGCCACAAATACACATTACATAAATCCTTCAAAAAAAAGAAAGAAGCCGAGGTGAGGTCAGTAGTGGAAGTGCTGGTCTAGTTTGCGTGAGGAGGCTCTGGGTTCAGTCTCCAGCGCTGGAGAGGGGGCTGAGGGAGAGGAATGGAGGTCCATTGAAAAGGAGAGTGGGAAGGGGAGGAAGGGAGGCAGAAAAGAGACAAATGAACCACCAGACAGACACACGGAATATCTAATCTTGAGCATCTGTAGGTGGGAGGCTAGGGGACGCGGGACAGAGGGTAGGACGTATGTGATAAAACACACGCTTTATCAACCAGATCGGCGTCTCAGGAAGAAAAGGGAAGGGAGAGACTGGGACAGAAATGATACTTAAAAGAGGTAATGTCTGAGAAATTTCTAGAACTCGTCAAACACCTCTGGTGGCAGATTCAGGATGCTCTGTAAACGCCCAGAAGGAAAACAGAGAAAGAAATCCTATGCGATGACACATCAAAGCCATGAAAAACTAAAAATGGAAACAATGTTAAAAGCTACTGGCAAGGAGAGGAGGGGTTACCTTCAGAAGAGCAACAAGAAGAGGAGATAGCCTTTGCTTTATTAGAACTAAAATTGAAAAAGACGCACGGCAGCAGAGGCATTTGGAAATGATAATGAACAAAGTTGAACTATCTATATCAGTACGAAAGACTAGAAGAAGACCCTAGAGACCATTAAATACAGAAGAGTGTTCCGCACCAACAGGCACCATTACACAGGATACTATACACAGGGATGCCATGATAAAATACCATACAATGGACAAAATGATCTATTTCTTTTTTATTTCAAAAGTGAAGATCAAAGCCAGGGTGCTATCAGATTGTCTGATGATTGTATGCCTTCTGGGTCAGCTATCCTCTTGCTATCTCTTCCCACGGCAAGAAGATAAAGTTCCCTGGAATAACGTTCATATGAAAACTGTACTGGCAGGGGCTGGAGAGATGGCTCATCGGTGAAGAGCACTGACTGCTCTTCCAGAGGACCTGGGTTCAATTTACAGCATCCACACGGCAGCTTGCAACTGTCTCTAACCTCTGTTCTAGGGGATCTGGCACAGACACATACACAGGCAAAACACCAGTATACATCTAAAAAATAAAAATAAATAAAAAATATTTTTAAAAGGTATACCGGCTAGCTCCATGTGAATTAGATACAAGCTACAGTAATCTAAGAGGAGAAACCTCAAAGGAAAAAGCCAAACGCCTCCCTAAGATAAGCTGTAGCCCTTGCAGACACGGTGAAAGACCCTGGGTCACCAACCCTTGCCTTGGGTTTTGAACATGTAAACAACACAGACTTCAAGCAGCTGTGCCAGTCGTTAACAGACTATGACCTTAGATTTTACATGTACGAAATTCTGAAAGCCCTGGATTATTGTCACAGCATGGGGATTGTGCACAGAGATGTGAAACCCCACAATGTCATGGTTGATCGTGAGGACAGAAAGCTTCAGCTAATGGACTGGGGTTTAGCTGTGTTTTCCCATCTTGGCTAAGCTTATAATGTCCAAGTTCTCAATATTTTAAAGGTTCAGAGCTACTTGTAGATTATTAGAGGAACAATTATAGTTTGGACATGTGGAACTTAGGTTGTATGCTGGCAAGCTCTTCCGGAAGGAACCGTTTTCCCATGGACATGACAATTACAATCAGGTGATAACGTGTTACTCCCCTTAAGAAATTTACTGACCTAATGGGAAGATGGCCAGGTCTGGAAATGCATTAGAAATTCAGTGGGTCTGGGCTACCTGTTAGAGAGGAGAGCTAAGGTACTGGGAACGGAAGGTTTATACGACTCTATTGACCACATTGAATTAGATCCATGTTTCAACCAAGGGCAGACACTCCCGTAAGTAGTGGGAACGCTTTGTCCACAGTGAAAACCAGCACCTTGTCAGTTCCAAGGCCTTGGAATTTCTGGGCAAGCTGCTGCGATCGACCACCAGTCATGGCTCACTGCAAGAGAGGCCATGGAGCACCCTTACTTCTCTGTTGTGATGGACCAGGCTCGAAGGAGTTCGACTAGCACACCTGTCAGCAGCGCCAATATGAGGTTTCTTCAGTGCCAACCCCTTCACCCCTCAGACCTCTGGCAGTCTCACCAGAGATCGCTGCTGCCAATTCACTTGGGATACCTGTTGCAGCTGCCACTGGTGCCCAGCAGTAATGACCTCATATATCTTCTGATACCTGGACAGAGGTGGGGAAATCCATCCTCTCCTTGAAGCAGCTTGCGCCTGGTTGGGAGGGGTGAGAACACTTCAGAAGCACCATGTCTGAACCGTTGCTTGTGGATTTAGTAGTTGAGTCATAAAAAAAATATTGTAGGCTGATTTTCTTTCTTTTTTTTTTTAAATAGACTTTTCATAGCTCAGGGGATTCCCTGAAAAAAAATCACCTACAGGTGGAATATTTCATGGGCAAATTTTTTTCTCCCCTTCCAAATTCAGTTTATCACTACTAAAGAACAAAGAAAAACTGGCCTCGGTCCCAGCTGCTGCGTTTGAGTGGAGATTTCGTCCCCTTCCCACGTTGCCCTCCCCACGTGGTACACTCTTAGGGCTTATGTCTCATGTTCTTCTCCAGAGAATATAAACTGTAGTTCATCAAGGGAGGTGGGGGGGAGAGGTCGGGAGGACCCAGCCCATCCTGAAACACTGTTCTGCTGGCTGGGCACTTCTTCTCTTCTCCCCAGGACTGCGTCCACCCATGGCTTATTCCGGCCCTGGTGGTAGCTCTGTCTTACTTACATCAAGGTGTTAAAAGTCTACCCAATTTGCAGACAGATCCAAAAGCTTTTTTTTTTCCTTGAACGAATCATGTCTTACTAACCTAACCCTAAATGACTTTAATTTTAGTTTCCATTTGTGATACTTTCCTTTCTGGGCTCCTACTTTGGTCTTTCCCTTTTTCATCTCCAGACATGCTCTGCTTCATAGCTGGTAGGAGAGAGAAGGCAAAATCGGTTTTCTTTGACTTGGCCATTTTGAAGTCATTTAGTTAGTGGGCATATTTTATTGCTTTTTAAAATAAATATTGTCTGTAGAAGTTTCATGCTAGCACTCTTATGAGCTAACGGGTGATGTGGCCACACTGGGTTCATTAAGCTTTGTGCTTTCCCACCTCCTGCCTTGTCCTCTCTTCACACGCCCTCTAGTGAGGGGCCCTGCTCTCAGTTGTAAGTGTATTTGAGAGGCAGGAGCAGAGCCACTATCTCTAGTGAACCAGAAATGGTAGACCTGTAATTGGGGGAAACTATCAGTTCTCTTGTTATGGCCCCGCCATCCCTTGCTGTGTGTGTATATAAAACTTTGTCCTTCGTATGTGAAAGATCTGGTGTTGGAATTCTTTGGTGTAAATAAATGTTTGGATATATATATATATATATTGAAGCTGTAGGCAGGCCTGCAGGGCATTTTCTTTGTGATTGATGGAGTAGGGCCCAGCCCATTGTGGGTGGGGCCACCCCTGGGCAGGTGGCACTGGGTTCTCTAAGAAAGCAGGATGAGCAAGCCGTGCGTGCGGAGCAAAAAGCAGCTCCCCTCCACGCCTCCTCGTTCCTGCCCTGCTTGAGTTCAGGTACTGACTTCCTTCAGTATGAACAGTGATGTGGAAGTGTAAGTCACATAAACCTTTTCCTCCCTGACTTGCTTTGGTCATGGTGTTTTCTCACAGCGATAGTGGCCCTGACTAGAACATAGATCTCCCTAAGAGGACTTAGTCCCATGACCTCATAGACTCCAAAGATCCCACCTTCTAATACCACCGTGGGCCAGGCTTCTGACATGGACTGGGGGGAGCACAAACATTTGATCCACGACACGCACTCAGCTGGTTTGGTTAAAACCTAAGCACCGTACCTCACCAGACGCCAGAGGAAGGTAGGGTAAGAACTTTCATTTACTTCCAGTCAGTGTGGGTGTAACACACTGTAGTGCATCATAAGGTAACACTGAAGACTGACCAAGGGGAAGTCCACGTTAGGTAAATATCCTAAAGAAATATATTTGCCTGAAGTCGTGTATAAAAGTCCTTTGTCGTGATATACAAAGACTGAGACCCTCTCCAACGTCCATCTGTCGTGTTGACTGTCTTGTGTTATTGACCCATTGTGATGATGAATCTTGAGTGTCAACATCATAGACCCTGGAGTCAGTTAAGAGACACACCTCTAGGCAGCCCTGTGGGGGCACTTCCAGGAGGGGTTAACCGAGAGGGGAGGACCCTCTCCACAGTAAACAACCCTTTCCTGTGGCAGCACAGATGCAAAACTGTCCAGCACAGCAGTTCTCGCTCTTCCTTGCCTGCCTTTGCATCTTCCTGGTGTGTCTGCCCAACTGCTGCTTCCTTCACTGTTTCTTCCACCTTCCAATGTGGACTGAGGACCAGGCCTCAGCATCAGATTGGGACAACTGAGTCACCAAACCTCAGAGACTGAACAACTGACAGTTCTCAGCCTCTCCAGTGTAGCTGGCCACCATTGAACTACCCGGCCTGCATCCTGTAAGGCAATCTAAGAAATCCACTTGGTAACATACATTCATCCTCCCAGTTCTATTTCTCTGGAGGGCCCTGCATGAACTGTTTTAAAAAAAAAAAACTCCGTGGTAATACAGACCTTTAACACAGTACCAAACGAAAGAAGCCAGGCAGCCCAATGTACAGGGTGATTCGGTTAGTGAGAAACTTGGTCAGTGAAGATGGGGTAATTGTATTCAGTGACCTGGTCACAGGAGGGAAACTTCAGTGGTGACCGCAAACCACCAGCCCACGGTTATCACTGACCTTTGGGGACGGAAGGAGATGTAGTCTGGAGGGCCTCCCACGTGGCTCTCAAGAAAGTTGCAGCCGGCAGAAGGTGACGCAAGCTTTCACAGTTTTCACATCTGTCAGCGGGGACGACTCAGTGAACATGTCTCAAATCAAAAACTAACAGTTTCCCATGTGTGAACACGTGTTCTCTGGGTGAACGGTGAGATAACTTACCACCTCTGATTTCCACACTGCAGCCTGGACACACCGGTGTCAAAACCAGTTCTAGAACCCAGGGCTAGTCTGGCAGAGATGCATACGAAATCGGGAAAACTGGCTAAAAGAAAGAGCTTCACATCCATACATGTGCGTGTTTGTATGTACACAGGCATGTGGAGACCGGACACCCACTTCAGGCATTTTTCTCTATGAGCCTCCACCTTAGTATTTGAAGCAAGGTCTCTCTCTGAGCCTTGAGCCCCAGTTTGGCTAGAATGCCTGGCCAGCAAGCCCCAGGAGTGCTTGTCTCTGCCTCCCTAGCACTGAGGGATAGCAATGCACTGTGAGGCCCACATTTTTATGTCCATGCTGGATCTCAGAATTCAGGTCCATGTTCATGGGGCAGGCATTTTAAGCCAAGCCAGACCCAGTTCCTGGAAGCAATACAAACACCACCAAACAAGAATAACGACAGAACCAAAACACTCCGAAGTAAAGCTCTTTAAGGCTTCTGGCAGGAACATTTTATTTTGTTTTGTTTTGTTTTATTTTATTTTTTGGTTAAAGCCACAACAAATAGAAATGTCATAGAAAACAAACATGTAAACAGTGTCAGAACTTTGGTTTCACTGAAACATCGTCCACCTGAAATATCTGAGGTACAAAGGCACCGTGCTGGGTGCTACAGTCTGGCTCTACTACAGCCATGACAAGACTACCCTGGGAGCCAGGGCAGGCATAGGCTGGCCAGAGCCTGCGGCCCAGGTCACCCAGGACTCGGCTCAGGACACACTCTCTCAATTCAGACAAACACTGGCTCCCCCAATGGCCTGCTTGACAGGAGCTGGGACATACAAAGGAAGCTGTCACACTGAACTTGAAGATGATTTGGACTGTGGGACAGGGAGGGGCAGAGCAGAAAAGGACGTCAATCGACTTCCGTTGTCCCACAAGGCCTCAAGAACTCCTGTCCTCGCTCATGGAACCACTTATTGGAGACTGTGAACAGAAAGCAAGTACGTGATCGGTTCAGTAGCCAAAATGAGTGCTTCCTCCATGAAGACCACTGCCCCGAGCTCTGCGGGTAACACTCCAGCGCTACACGGCCTTAGGCCTCAAGCTGCTCAAGTGCTGTCCTCAAAGGCAGGAGCCAATGTGGTTAAGTGTGAAAGACCTCAAGAAGCAGGGACAGGGACAAGCAGAGACTGAGAGGTGAGGAGGGGAACTATCAGCACTGGGCAGGGGTTGGCATGAGCCTCGGGCCCTGTGAGCCACAAGACAGAATCTTAGTGCTGTGGGCACCCCAGCTGAACCACTGTCCCTGCCACGTCACAGGCATGGACGTTGACTGTTCCTCAACCGTGGGCTCTCTCCTGAGGAATGCAAAGGTAACAGGGCACATGACGTGGCTCCTGTTACAAGCCTCAGTCTGAGCCTAAACCCCCAGAGCCCACATCATGGAAGGAAGGAAGCAATTCTTTCAAAATGTCCTCTGACCTTTACGAATGTGCCATGGAGCTTGTACACACGTACACACAACACATACACATACACACATACACACACACACACACACACACACACACACACACACACACACGATTTTTTAACAATTTTTTTTCTTTTTTTTTTTTTTTTCGAAGCTGGGGACCGAACCCAGGGCCTTGCGCTTGTTAGGCAGGCGCTCTACCACTGAGCTAAATCCCCAACCTACACACGATTTTTTAAAGTACTGCATTACTTGAAGTCAGAGATTTCAAAGTACAATTTAATACCCATGATTAACTAAACCAACTGTCTAGAAGACTTATGACTAGTAGCATATATAGCGAAATGACAAACTTTAGTTAAAATTAACACGCAGCGCTTATGCGTGACTTATCAGTGCCTTCAACGGCTAGTAGATTAGACCTACACTGTACTTTCTCCTCCCCAAATCAGCAACTACCACATTTTTGTTTGTTTATTTTACCTTTTCTGTGAGCCAATCACTACTTATCCCCTAAACTCCAAGGGTTTGTAAATGCATGTAGTCCCTTCCTGTCACATTCTAGGCCAATGCCTTTTCTAAAAGCTCTCCCCAGCTCTTTCAAGGATGAGGCTAAAGTTCATCCTGTCTGGTCTGGTCCTGGCCTCCAGTCTCATCTCAGACCTCTCCTTCTTCAAGTAACAAGGACAGCCAGTCTCCCCAGCCTGTGACCTAAAATGCTAGTTGCAGCCACAAGTGTCTTGCTTGCCTTGGAAAGACACCTTGTCTCCTCTGTACTTCCAACTCTCTCTATGCTCCACTGAAACCCTTGCCAGAGCCCACTCCTCTGGAAGGCCATGCTGGGCCTATGGTGCTTACGCAGTCCAAGCTTCCTCGGCTCTCTGAGCATCGCTGAGTGCTGGCAGCCAGCTGTGGCAGCTCTGGCTGGGTGTACACACAGCAGAGAAAACCTTTTACGATGTACAGAACTGAAAGCAGTTAGCTGTTGTCTCTACCTCTGCACCTAAGGCCAACCATCCACCGCCAGGCTGAGGCACCGTCAACGCTACCCCTCAAGCCACTCACCCCACTTGCAGCCCACAAGCACAGGGCAGGCCGCGTGCCTCGTTCGATAATCGCCTTCCCCGCTCCGAAGAAGGTTATACCAAAATACAGCCGTGCCCTGGGAAAGAGATGAGCTGTCAGCACATCCTAAAGATCAGGCACAAGGAGCTGCTCCAAGATTCTAGAGCCCCTCCTTTCCTGGGTTTGGGAGATGGGGCTCTAGGACTCTGGAAATGGAAGTTTCCTAAAAAGAACCAATCCTTCAAAAGGAAGGAAGCTTAGGGACCCACCTACCCTGAAGGGTCTTCCTCACCATCCCTTCTCCCTAGTTAGAAGTTGGGACAGTTCAGGGTGCAGGTGGGAAGGGATTAAGGTACATCACATTGACAGTCAGTGGCACTGGGGGGACAAGGACCAGGTCACACTCACCTTCTTGGGCCAAATCGCAGCTCCCAAGTCGGGGAAGACAGTGGCGCCACCAGCTTCAACATCACTCATCTGGGAACATAAGGCAAAGAGCTTGGCCCCTCTAGCTGAGGATGGCAGTGCAAGCCCGAGGAGCATGGCCTGGAGGCTCTGCTCTACGGCTAGCTTCAGTCAAGAAAGACTTCCCACACGACACTGGATCAGTGCGGTTCATCAGGACAGCCTTTATGGCTGGATAGCCAAGTGCTAAAGCCCCCAGAAGTCCCACATTCAGGCTGTCCTTGAATGGGAGCAATCCAAGCCGATTTAGAAAATGACTATCTTCAGCTAGAGAGATGGCTCGGCGGTTAAGAGCACTTGCTGCTCTTACACACAACCCAGGGTAAGAGCACTCATGGATGCTCACGACCATCTCTAACTCCAATTCCAAGGATCCAGTGTCCTCTTCTGGCCTGTGGGCACCATGCATGCATGTGATACATGCAATACATATACACACGTGAGCAGGCAAACACTCATACACTATAAACACATGGAAGGAAGGAAGGAAGGAAGGAAGGAAGGAAGGAAGGAAGGAAGGAAGGAAGGAAAATAAATGCCTCCCTTGACCCCATCTTGAGCCCTCACCCAGAGCCTGGGCCTTGCCTAAGCCACTGTACTCAGTACACTACTCCGCACACAGGAGTTCCCCGTGACTTCCAACTTCAAGAGCACCCTTTTCCCCGTGTGGCCATTTTTTCTGGCCTTAGCTGTTCTAATCATACCTTCATCTTCCCAGAATGCCATTCTGCCTCCCCTGTGGTAAGACTAAAAACTAAATTACACTTTTACTTGAAGTGTTTTTTGTTTTCTTTTGGTTTTGGTTTGTTTTCGTTTTTTTTTTTGTTTTTTGTTTGTTTTGTTTGGTTATGCGATAATAAAAATAGCCTATAAGGTAATAAAAAGCTAAGAAAAAAAAAGGGGGGACCCCTAGAGCTAAGAAATTTCCCAGTATGACACACAGCAGTCTAACTGAAGAGGCAGGCACTCAGCGGACTCCTGATAAGAAAGATGAAAAGACCCAGTGGCTTCCCCAGCACTGGGGTTCCAATCCAGAGTCTCCAAGTCAGATACACTTGCCTCTGTCTCCAGATACACTAACCTTTGTCTGTTTCCCAGCATCTCAGACACTTTCTCCTCCAGGCCCCCACACACTCCTCTTTGCCAAAAAAAAAAATGTTCCACAAATTTCCATTCAACTTTCTTTTTTTTTTTTTCAACTTTCGAGTCATAACTGACATGCTATTTCCTAAATGAGGCCTTTACTAAACCCCATGCCTGGGCAAACTCTTCAGTGTTTGTCTCCATGGTAACCAAGTAACACTCTCTCCCATGCTTCCAGTGAGTCTCCCATGTCAGATCTCAGGGGTTACAATGGGACCTGCTCAGCAGTGTGTGTGCAGAACAGACCTCTAGCACATGATTGAAACTTAGAGGATAAATAAGCTTTCTTTCTCAGTCCCTTGACTACGCTTCCTCAGAGTGGGCTATTCCAGCCGGGAAAGGTAAACTGACAGCCTGTAAATGGGCCAGGCAGCAGGAGGGAAGCTGCCAATCATGCTTTGAGGAAACAGAGGCGGTTATCTTTTAAAAGCCCCTCCCTGCTTCCTGTGCACTCCACCACCAGGACAGAGCCCACCTCGGCTCTCATCCCCAAAGCTCAGAGTAGCACTGTGTCCATCCAAAGGAAGCAGAACCAGTTACAACACAGACATCTGTTAGGGAGAGTGGGCTAAGGGAACCAGTCAGTGACATGTGCAGACAATTCCAGGAGTCCACTTGGATGAGGTTTATGTGGTCTCCAAAAGCAGGATGGTGGTGGTGGTGATGGTGGAAACTCAGGAAATACTCAACAGAAACAGAGTTTCCATTTTATGAGGCGAGAAGAGTTATGGTAACAGATGCCAAACGGTCCACATCAGGGATGGGTTTAATAAGTATCGCCAAGAGCACACCATAAAATTGTTACGATGGTAATTTTTATGTTATGTATATTTTACCACAGCTAAAAAATAATAATAAAATAAAAATGTTAGGGGCGGGGAGCCAGGGAGCAGGAGAAAGGCAAGCACACCGCTGGGAACCAAAGCCAACCATCTCTACTCTAGGCGAGAAGGGACCCGAGGATCCACTATGCAGCGGCTGATGCTGAGCCCCGATGGGGTGGGATGCAGGAGCCCTGTGGCCCCAGGGTCTCCACGGGGCCCATCAGGGACATGCATCATACTCACGTAGTTTAGAAATGTGGCCACACGGTTCCCAGTCCCTAAACGCTTGAAAGCATCTCGCTCATCGCTCTATAAAATTAAGTGAGAGTGAACAGAAGTGCCCGGCCCAGTACTTACATAGTTAAGAAACGTCGCTAACCTATTGCCCTCCGTTTTGAGGCCGCTGTCAAAGGGTCGCTGCAACAGACAACAACTTTTATCCAAGTTTGCAACTAACTTACCCGACACCCAGAGGACTGGGACCAAGGGACAGGGGAAGGTAATAAGTATGCCTTCCCTTGAAAAGCCAGGAATGGGACAGGATGACAAAGGGATCCCCGGCCAGAACACAACAACGGGGAGGGGGAAGAGGCAAGAAAAATTTTCGCAGGGACCTAGAGAGGTCTGTGGCTTTATTATCAAGCCAAACACCCGCACAGCAGCAGGATACAACCAGGCTCTGCTGGGCTCTGCGGATGCTTTGCCGGCAGCAAAGAGGTTTTCCCTTTCACCTGGTAGGTGGCGGAGGGATGCCGTGGGAGCTGAAATGTTTCTAGAAGCTCCAACCTTCTCAAACCAGCCAGAGAAGAGCCCTCCAAAGACCATTAGAGCCTTACCCTCGAGAAGTCAAAGTGTGGTTCGTACTGTCCCCCCATTCCGTAGTTTGCGACCTGGAGAGGGATTAGGACATCACGTCTGTCATCAGTCTGAACAGCCCCAGAGCGGCCCAAATCTCCACAGATAGCATCTCCCTAAGCCTGAGAACAAGCCCCAAGCTGTGTATGTGTGTGTGCGCGCGCGTGTGTGTACTGTATGCATGTGGTATATGGATATGGTGGCGTGTGCACACATCCGTGTGCATGAGAGGCCAGAGAAGGATGCCACATGCCCACTCTATCATCCTCCACCCTCCATCCTCGACACGATGAACCTGAAGGGAAGCTGTCATCCAGTAAGTCCCCTGTCAGTATTCTCCATGGCAGCTGAGGTGACAGCAAAACGCTTAGCCACGCTCGGCTTTCTGTGCAGATGCTGCGAATGTGAACTCAAGGCTCATATGTTCCCCTGCTGGTGGTACTGTTTGGGGAGGCTGGAATCTGGGACGTGGGTAGCAGAAGTGGACCATAGGTATGGGCCAAGAAGGCTGTGTCTACTGTTGGTTCTGGCCAGCCCTCTGGTTTCTGATTCAGCAAGATGCGAACAAGCTATGTTGTAAGCTCCTACTTCCAAGCCTCCCCATGGTAGACCAAAACTGTGAGCTGAAGCGGACTTCTCCTCCATCAGTCGGCTTCTGTCAGGTCCTCTAATTAGGAAAAGAACTAACGGAGAAGGTGAGCCTTCTCACACAGCCCGAGCACCTTGGGAAACCACCTCGCCCAGCAGAACCCCTCCCAAGGCCTGTGGTCCCCAGGACCAGCCCACCTGCAATAGCTCTGCAGTCTTCACCGTCAGCCCTGTGATGTGCTGCATCCTGCGGTTGACTCGGGCCACAACAGGGTCATCGTCTTCCTCTAGCCAGGAGCTGGGCAAAAGAGCAAAGATGAAAGGCACGGGCAGGCTTAGATGACGTCCTCAGCCCAGTCAAGGCCAGCTCTAATGGGCAACACAGGGTAAATGCTAGAGAGCGAGGGGGTGCTGCGGAGGCTGGATACACTGGCGTCACCATGCTCCTGCGTCCTTACCCGGAAGCTCCAGAGTCGGGCTTGACCAGCTACCCCGCCCCACCCCACCCCACTGCTCACCTTTTGGAAACTCTGTAGCTAGCAACAGTGAGGACACCTGTCTTGGGATCACGCACAGTGGCTCGTGCGAGCTGAAAGGGAGAACGGGAGAACAGTCATCCTTCTTGGTGTTGGTGTTTCCCCAGAGAACACTGAGACCAGATGGGCTAGCCGCAGCTGCAGAGAATGGCTCTAGCCAAGTTCCCACGGTGCTGCAGTCTAGTCTCCACTCTCCTGTGCTACCACACCCTCCTCGCTCACTACCCACCCTTCACCTACCAGGAGGATGCTGTTAGGCTTATGAATTCTGCTTGGTTCGTACATTTATCTCCCCTGAACCAGGCCTTCCTTGACAGGCCCACGCCACACTGCGTGAGCACAGTCTGGGCTTTGAGGATTCCACAACACTCAGACTGGGCCATCTCTGAGCCTCCACTTGAAGCTTCTCTTGACTTGGTCAAGTTTTCCCACCCTTCTGCCGAGAAGCTATCTAAGTACTGTCTGCTGTGCCTCCCGCCCTGCTGGGCTCAGCAAGGAGACAGTTTCTAGTCCCTTGGGGCTCTCCCAGAGTCAACAAAGACAACAGCAGGAATCTGAAGTATGTGAACGCAGAAGCCACCCATTAGGGATTATGGGTAAACACACACACACACACACACACACACACACACACACACACACACACACACACACACACACACCATCCCTCCTTCTACCTTAACGCCCAGTCTGCTATAAAGGCTTAGCAAGTACTACCAGCAGGGATAGACTTGCCTACAGCAAGGGTGTGGTGTGGACTGTCCTAATGGGCTCACATGATGTGGGCTCCGTGAGGACAGACATGTTGAGGCAGAACTATAGATGAGCCAAACAGAATATTGCCAACTCTTGCTTTTAATAATTATTTGATTGGTGCCTACTGTGTGACCAAGGCATCATATAACGTAGTCAAGTGGAGACAGTAGAAAGCCAGCCAGGTAATTGTAGCAGACTACTGAAAGCTCATGGGTGAGCTTTAATGTCCTGTGGAAGTGCAGCCTAAGGGTTGCAGTGGATGGATGGATACTGCTGAGAGCCGGGCTGATCCAAGTCATTACTCTCTGAGGCCCTCATATATGGAAGGAATGTCTGATTCTTGGAGGATTCAGTAATTGGCTGGGACCATGGCCTTGGGGAGCTGATGCTTTGGGTCCTAAGAACCAAACCCTTCCCACCCTAAAGGCCCACAACTGTCAGTCTCAAAATGGTGTGCTCATCTCTGATGCCCTCACCCTTGAGATACCCTGTATTCCCCTTGTGCAACACTGCTTGATTAGCTTCCTGCTGACTTTGTCCTACTGTGTGATAGCCTTTCTGTGGTGCTGTCCCATGTATACCTTGGGAACGGCATATAAGATGCTGAACTTCTTAAAAAGCTGTGTGGCACAAGACATATCGTATTCAAGACCTCCCGAGCCTGCCTGTTCTATCTTCTTTAACTCTGATCCCCCTGGCCCTTCCTCCTTGGGACCCTGCCCCTCTGCATGTCCAGGTTAGGGTACCAGGTCTCAGAGCAGCAGGGAAGGCCCAGGATGAAAGGGCACTGGCCACAGGATGAGGCGCCATCATGTAGTGAGATGAGAACAGACTGGAGGGAAGCAGAGACCAGGGTCTGCTGCCATCTCATGGCCAACCTGAAATAGAGAAGGCCTTATGCAAGGGAGAGATGGTCGGTCACAACAGAAGGACTACTGTGCCACCTTATGGAAAGCTAACAAAGAAGAGAGCAGAATGAGAAAAAGACCTGAATGTTGGAACAAGGGTCAGGGCAAGAGATGGCAGTGGCCTGGGACAGGAGGTGGCAAGAGGGACGGAGAAGAGGAGCCATAATGGAAGTGTGGTCAGGAAGTAAATTGACCCATCCAGTCACTTCGCCTCATAACATTCTAATGTGAGGATGGCAGCCAGCATACCCAGGGAAGATGGCTTCCCCAGGCTCCTGTTTACGGTCCTTCTCTGAGCCTAGTGGATGGCTGTCCCTGCCACTAGACTGTGCAAACACTGGAGCCTCGGCACTGGCCTAGTGCCCAAAACAGACTTTGGGCAGCTGTGCTCTGCCCTGGGGACAGACGGGGCTATTTTGAAAGCAGACCGGGGACTCACAGACAGCTGCCAGGCATTCTCCACAAGCCAAGCTAAGCTCACTGGCCCCACTTCAAAGCCAGAATAGCATCTGTCTGTCCTGGCCTCTGGAAAGAAGAGGTCAGCGCATGACGGCCAATGTGTATGCTTGTCACATGACTCCTGTTCAAAACACAGTTATCCCAATGCCAACCACCTTCCCGATTCACACCGTTTGTGGATTCACATGTGCACAGAGAATGTTCAATGTCCAAGACTAACTAAGGCAGGTAAGGAATCTCTGGAGATTTTGGCATGACAGGGCCTCTCTCATCTAGAAACCAGGAAAATAGTTTTCTTCTCTAGAGGACTTTGGAACTGACCCAGGAAGTGAAATGAGCCCTGGTTACAGTTGTCCATACACATTGACTAGATTGACTCTAAGTGACATCCATGATAC
Organism: Rattus norvegicus; assembly: GCF_021556685.1. Taxonomy (NCBI): domain Eukaryota; kingdom Metazoa; phylum Chordata; class Mammalia; order Rodentia; family Muridae; genus Rattus; species Rattus norvegicus. The sequence continues at coordinate 44,192,482 of NC_141543.1, read as the reverse complement.
CAACAACAGACTCTGTCTCCAGATGTGCTAGGTCTTCAAACCAAGGCTGTTCTAAGGCTTCAGGGCTACTACAGGACCTATCTTAGGTCTATCCCTGAGCAAAGCTTCTGGCCACCTTAGCCTCTACAATTCTACTACAGCCAAAGACCAGAGGAGCCGGCTAATTCCTCCCTCTCCTTCACCCGTGATAGGAGAACATGGGGGAAATGGCGGTCCCCAGTTCTCTTCAGAAGAGATTAAATGGGATCAAATCATCTATGGGCTTGGAATCCAAGAGTAATTCTATCAACCTGACATATATACAAAACCAACAGCCAATGGTGTGCATGGCAGAAATACCAGTTGGACTTCCACGACACTCAGAAACAAGACACGCATGTCCATAGCAGCTCGATAAGACAGTCAAGGTGAAGGAGTTATAAGTATTAGGAAAGATAAAACAACACCTTCCTTGCTTAGAGATGACAGTCTTACTGAGGTAACCCAAGAAAGTCAGCCCAAAAAAGGATTAACTTCTACCACCTCTGATCCACGCAGGCCAGCTTTCTCCATTTTCTCAAGGGAAGATGAAGATGAGTTGGAGTCTTTGCAACAGACAACAGTTCATAAACATAAAATGCCAGAGGCAATGCTCACCCTCACTGCAGCCCTCACCCTCACGGCAACCCTCACCCTCACTGCAGCCCTCACCCTCACTGCAGCGCTCACCCTCACTGCAGCCCTCACCCTCACTGCAATGCTCACCCTCACTGCAGCCCTCACCCTCACTGCAGCTCTCACCCCTCACACCAGCCCTCACCACTCACTGTAGCCCTGATCAGGAGCTCCAGGGATCTCTCTTTTCTACAACTATGCATTTCCTGAAAAACGACCCATATGCCAGCCTTTCAATCAGGTGAACTGGTACTTGTCACTGAGATGCCCCATTCCCAACATGGCCTGCTATCATAGCTTATGTCTATCTATTCTGGGTCCCTACTTTTCCTTCCCCACCAGGCCATGAACCTTCAAGGTCAGGCTGAGTCTGCAGCTTGTCAATGGATTCATGCAGCTGTTGGTGAGAGTGGGGGATGGACAAACTTCGACACAGAGGCAGCAGGAGGGCCTGCACCCCCACCCCATGCAGCCCCAGCAGGACCCCCAGAGACACCTACTTTGGGCTTAGCAATCTCCTTGATCCTCTCGATCTCTTCGTCCGACATCACATCATAGTACCTGACGATGTGTGGGCTGTCCCACTCGTCTTCCTCTTTGAAGGGGGCAATGAGGAGCTGTGGCACTCTGTTTCCATGGTGGTATCTACAGAAAAGCCTCTTCTGCCTCCGGGGTGTCTGGGGAGCACAGAGCACAAGGCCCAAGCAGAGTGAGTCCTTACCCTCAGTCACAGCCCGCTGTCTGCATACACTGGTCTCACTCTCTATGACCAAGACTGGCGTCAGCTTCTCCACAGAAAAAAACCAAAGCAGGAAGTGACGTCACCCAAACCATGCAGCTCCCCTTCTCTTAGAAGATCACCTCTTTCCCTGTGGCAGAGGGCACTCCATGACCCTTTTCATGGGGATTAGAATAGGTCTGAAGCACTATGGATGAGGAGACGCCTTTCCACACAGAAACTATTGAGAGCTGGTCAGGGGCACAGGAAAGGTGAGAGCCTCCCTCATATGGATATGGAAGGATTAGTGGGACCCATGGCTCGCAAAAGCCAGGGACACAGATACCAAACCCCAGCAAGTATTGCCTTTGTTCATCACTGAGTCTTACATGTCATTTACACCACGGCTACCCTTGGGACCTGAGATACATCCACACCCATCATTTTCTTCAAACCAATGAGTCAGATGATAGTAGGCACACTGGGGTGAGTGGGGCATAAATACTGCCCTGGGAGGGCGGTAATTCTCCCTTTAACACCCAAGGAGGCAACCCCCTGCCCTGTGCATCAGCAAATGCCCACCTTCCAGCCTCAGCTGACGTTGAGAAAAATGCAAACAGGCAGTGAAACCTGCCACGTTGCCTGCCCAGAGCCAGCGCTCAGAACCCCAGCCTGACTACCAGCCCCATCCCAGGTCTCACCATTTTGATGCCCTCCCCTCGACACAGGCTCTCATACACGTCCCTCTCGGGCAGGTAGTCTACAGGCCTCTCGTACAAGTTTTCCTGCGATGCTAGTCCAGCGTCCGTCTGATTCGACAATGATTTTCCTCTTTCTTCCTCTAACAGCCGCTCAAAGTACCGCAGGTTCCCTCCGGCTCGTTCATGGCTCGGGTCTAGAAAAAGGGAAAGAAAACCACAGACTTCTGTGAGGTCATCCACGGAGACTGCCCTGCGAGCCATTTCTTTCCCATTGGTATGCTACGCTCTGCTGGCTGCAGCACCTAACCTGGGCTCGTCACTCCAGCGACAGGGGAAGCACATTTAGCTAGTAACTGGGGGGAGGGGAAACCTTCTCAAGCCTCCTGGAGGCCCCTCGTGTTCTGAGTTCTGCCTCCTCCCTGTCATTAGCTGTAGCTATTTAAACCCATTCCCCAGAGTGTAGCCAGGTCTAGCAAGCTGAGATACTGGTGAAAGAGAAGGGCTGCAAGGCAGGCCAGAGGGCTCGGCAGGTAAAAGTGCTTGCTGCCAAGCATGACAACCTGAGTTCAGTTCCCAGGACCCATGCGGTGTGAAAAGAAAGGACCAAGTTGACAAGAGATGAGAGAGTTCTTCTCTGACCACAGGTACACTGTGGCACTTGTACACTGACACCCCCTCCCCGCCACCACACGCACACAATTAATTAATTAAATACCACGACTCTTTATTTAAAAATAGAAGAGTCCCAGCTCTGGTGGGCATCACAGTATCCGAAGCAACCACCACAGCAGGATTTCTACGTCACTCTCCAGGACAGCAAGACTGAGTGAGTCCCAGAGATGTTCAGTGACTTCTCCACACAGGAGGAGAACCAGGATGTCCTGAGCCCTGTCCAAGCCTCTTACTAACTCACCTGATGGGATCTATAAAACCCTCTACCCTTGTTGGTCTTGAGGGATGCTCAAATGGGAGCTGACCTCACACTTGAGCCCCCAGAAAGCAGTGGCAAAGCCAAAAGCCAAGTCCTCGCTGCTCTGTGAAACTCCAGGCAACCACATTTCCATGTATTAGTAAGAGGCGCAACTCGGGGCGCTTCAGAGACTCGGAGCTTTGGGTCTTGTTCTGTCCCACATCACAAGACATACAGAAGACAAATGGCATGGTAAGTCCCACTTTAGACCTCAGCTGGAACTGCTGTCACTGCGGCAATCCGGAAGTAGGGGACAGCTTACTTCTCAAGCTATAGTTAACATGGTGAGGGGTCCACCCTGCATAGTGGTACAAGCACCACAACACTAGGTCCTTATTTTTAAAAGTGCCATGGCACACACACATGTGCACACGCACTCGCACACGCATGCCCATGAACGTACCACACACATGAGCAACACGCACATGCACACAAGGATGCTAGGGGCATCCTAATATGAGGAGTCTGTACAAGAAGCTACTCAGTGATTGAAATCATGGAAGACACACGTCACCCTCCAGGTAACAAACGGACTGATTTAGTTCCAAGAGACGATCAGGTGGGAAAGTCAAGTTCCCTTGCTACCCCAACTCCCTAACCCCCTTACCAAGAGAGAGCAGGCGACGGGTGAGTTCCACCGCACGGTGCAGGTCACCCAGCTGGAAGACGGCATAGCTCAGGTAGTCCAGCACCAGGGATTTGGTAACAGTGGCCTCCTCCCCAGCATCCAGCTGCTTCAGCACCTGCTCCATCCACAACACGGTGTGGTAATAGTCTCCTTCGTTGTAAGCTGAGCGGCCCATCCCAAAGCAGTCATCCACACTCAGCATGGCCTGGTACTTTGTTCCTGAAGCAGGAAAAACAACCATCGGATTCCGAAAGGATGCTGGCTTAAGAAGGGAGATGCTCACTTTAGAAAAGGCCTGGATCATTGAAAGGGGCACATGACCCAAGCCAGAATACCACCTGGACTTCACGCCATGCACCATGAAATGTCATCATACGCACATAAACAGGTTAGCTTAGCTCAAGTTAGAGTTCATAGGCTAAGGCTCAGACTCCTCCTCTCAAGTGGGAAGGGGCTTTGTGAGAGGGGGTTCAGAAATCCCACCCAGACGCCGCCCTGAGGTCAGCGGCATAGTCTGGAGGGCAGATGGCCGCCGTGTAACTCTGAAAGCAGGAAGCGTGGCTGAATTCAGGCGGCATGAAAGCTCTACGTGAGGGCCATGACATGCAGGAAGAGTCTGAAGGAGGAACGAACAGAGAAGGTTCAAGGCTGGACCTCAGGGAACATAGATGGAGTGGCATGAACAGTGACTAAGAGGAACAGGTGACAGACACCAATGGGGACAAAGAACAAAGGCTGCAGTCCGGTAGGGATGTTAGAGCAACGGCTCAGTGAGCCTCATGCCTAATGGGACATCTGCTGGGGAAAGTGACCACAAAGACAGTTCCGACCTGAGAAACAGTATTAGCTCTAGGGAAGACGCAGAGCTTACGAGAGGCTTGGGAGGGCAAAGACTGTGTGTTCCTCAGAGAATAACCAGAGGGCAGGTCCCACAGAACAAGGAGGGTTAGGACCTCCCTGCAGACCACAGGAATCTCCCTATTAAGTGCTATTGGTCGTGGCTGGAAAGCTCGACCTGCTGGCACATCACTCTCTTTGCCTAAAGTCCATAATGGGCATCTTCCCAGAAGGAAACCCTACTGCAGTGACCAGACTCTGTTCATCCTGGTGGCTCAGGATCTGGGGTAGGTTTCTCAAGGAACATGGGATAGGGATGTCAAGAGAGCAAACACAAGGTGTAGTCATCAGCAGGCCAAGGATGAGGGGACTTACGGGGCCCCTTTCCTCTCTCCACAAGTCTCCCTGAATCTCCCCTCTTTGGGCCCAGGAACCTATTGTGGGCAGGATGTGTAACATACATAAATAAGTTGTGGTCTGGACCCAGATGGGGCCTGGATGTGCAGACCTTACTGAATACCTACCATTTGTGTGACTCTGGGCAATTTACCCAGCCTCAGACTCAGTCCCCTTTCTAATCAGATATCTATCTACATAGAGACGCCAGCATCAGTTTTAAAGGACTGGAGCCAAAAGTTCAATGGGATGACCTATGACGACATTGCCTCAGGATGTTAAAGACCAGCAGCCATAAGCAACATGTCTTGTGAATGCCAGGAATGTGAAGAATGACTTCCAGAACTCAGCATCCTCTCTACAAGCAAACTCAAGTGTCTGCTCCCTGAACTCCCTGTGGAGTCCTCCACAGCTAAGCTGTGTGCTGAAGGGTTATCTGACAGGGAGGAGCCCAGAAGGGGTAAGAGTACTGGAGCAGAGGGATGAGGATGCTGAGAACAGCAGGCAAGGAAGCCAAGGAGGCAGTGGGACCTCAAAGACCACCTAGAGGGAGACTCTGGGGTCACTGTGAAAGCTGAGCATTGACCTCAAGTGGATAACACAGAAAATTATCCCACATAAGCTGGAGATATGAAAAGGGTCAGAGGGCATTAAAGAGACAGAATCCATAGACTACGGTTATGGCTTAGGCTTCCAATGGGCAGAGGTGATTTTTGCACCTAAGCTAATAGATAAAGACTAAGGGTAATCAGTTCAAAACCAGATGGGAATTTCGATTTGGAACAGATGAAACTATATATGAAACTTGTGGAAACTATAGAATGTCCAAGTTGAGATGTCTACAGGCATTGGCCTATCCTGGCCGGAAGCCCAGGAGGCAGGCCTTGACAAGGAACACAGATCTGCAACACATCAAGGGATGGCAACCAGGAGCCTCCGTGGGGAAGGACTCAGAGTGAATAGCGGGTGAAGTTCTGGACAGTAACTCCCTTTGCCCTCTGACCCCTTCAGGGCACCCAGGGGCCTGTTCACTGTGGAAGGATGCTGTCAGGATACAGCTCCCTTCTACCGCCAACCATGCCTCCGAGCTACAAGTCAAAAAGCCTCCCAGAATTACCTCCTCTTTCTGGCCTCATAGTTGGGCTTGGCCCGACACCTGACTGAAGCAGGAAAAAAGAGAGCAGTCCTCCCTATCAGCTCAGAAGAGTCCTCCATACCAAGAGCCTGGGCCTTGACTAACCAGTAACAGGACATCGAAGAAGGAAGGCAGCTCCTACCACCCGTGGGTTCTCTGCTATATCTCCCCTAGGCTCCCAAGGAGTAAGGTAGTGTTTAAATCAAGAATGAGGTCCAGCTGGATCCTTGGGAATATTGGTCTCAAATAACCCCCTAAGGCCAGCAAATCTTATAACCACTAGCAGTGGGCATTAAGCAAGAAAAATTTAAAAAGCCAATTTAAAGAACAAACAAAAGCCGAGGGATGAATTATCAGATGAGTCAAAAGAGAAAAATCTGAGATCAGCACCCAGAATCTAGAACATCAGAGAGAAAGAAGTGAACGGCGCCAGATGCTACCGTGAGGTTGAAGTTATACCTGTAATCCACCAGCTGGCTTTACTGGCCCAGTGTTCCTGGTGAGTTTGAAGAACAGGATCTCAGACAGAAGGCATAAAGGCTCTGTCGGCTCAGGAGCATGTGGGAACCAGGGAAAATAAATCACTACCCAGCACCCTCATCAGGAGAGGAGAATGGGCCCAAAAGAACATTGGGTCTAGGGTAGAAATCCAAGAGATGGGCAAACACAGAGACTTCATAAAAAGTCAGATGACAGAGAACAGGGAAAGGGGGATAAACAAGAAATGAGCGGCCAAGGGGGACTGTATATGAACTCGAGGAGAGAGCCCAGAGAAGTAAGGATTGAATGAAAGGGAGCAGACTAAATGTCAGTGGGACATAAGCAGCAAGTCTACAGATCGGCCATGACAGAAAGCAATGCGAGGCTCAGGGATGGAAGCAGGTAAGCCATCCTCCGGGAGTGCGATGTTCGGGGAGTTTCCTGAGCTACAATTCTCTACTACACCAGAGGAGAGGTCTTGGCTAATATCTGAATCAAGACGTTGGGGTAGGGGTTGAAGCATGGAAGACCGGCACCGAAGGGAAAGCCAAAAGATCTGCACCGACACCAACGTGCACCTAAGCCAGTCTGACCTGCCCAGACACTGGGAAGACATGAGCAAAGGAAGCTGCATTACCTGGAAGCTCCCCTCTAGAAATCATGTCCGGATCCAGTTTGTAGGTGTCCTGAAGTCGCATCAGGGCTCTGGCAGCTCCAGACTCGTCCTCGTCAGTGGGGAAGAACTGCCGCTGAACTGAGAGGTTAGCCACAAAACCTTCCAAATGACAGTGAGGACAAGGTCACTCTTGACCCAGCGGACAGTCACTAGGTCTCGGCCTAATGGGATTTCCCTGTCCCGTCCCTCAAAGGCTGTCAGCAGACTGGAGGCTCAGTGGTGGCACACATTTGGCGTGCGGCACCAAGATAAGAGTACAAACAACAATAACAAAGAACTCCCCTTCTTCAGGAAGTCCTCCATGGGGGCTCCTCCACAGAACTTTCTTAGCCCTCCCTGTGCTATTCATTTGGAATCAAAAGGCCCTGCACACAGCTTAGCACATAAGAGTTTAATAGTCAGGGTATGAGTTCCCCGTTTTGTACTCAAGACCACAGCCCAGAGCCTAAGCAGATTTGAACACTGAAGTGGGCCCTAGGTGGCTTTTCCAGGGCCATAAGCCCTGGTCCCAAGCCAGAGACACAACTCTTGTTATTTCTGGGCTCCAAGCAGAAGGCAGGCCTTGCTATACTAATGATTCAGGCCTTGGAATTTGCCTAAGAACTGGGAACTGGGAGGGGAGCTACAACACATTCTGTCCCTGGCCCCTATCCAAGAGCAGCAGCGCCCACTGCTACCTCCTCTCATCACAGCAAGCCAGGGTATGCTTGCTACATCATCTTCTTCACAGCTATATGGTCAGGAACTCGGAAGACTTTAGTATACAGGAAAAAAGAAAAACTCCTAGAAATAGCTATGCTGTACTCTCAGGGTTCCCCCTTATCTCGGGCAAGCATCCAACATCAGCGATGAAATTCAATGATTGCTCTCGGGGCCTATCCCATCACCTTCCAGGTAATCGTAGCGTTTCCTGATGTTGATGGGGCGGGCCGTAGGGACAAGATCAGACATCGGGAGTGCAGAGATCTACCTTCTACAACTATGCAGGCTTCCCTGCCTACCTCTCCAGAAAGCAGGCAGAACAGCCTGTTCTGAGCTGTTCTGAGCAGCAGACCCAGCCCAGGAAGGGGGCGGGGTCTGGGAAAGGCAGTGGCTTCTGGAGGCCGTGAGCTCACTGGCGTAGCTTCAGCAGCTCTGAGCTCACCAAACCCTCCCCAGAGACTACCAGCCCCCAGCCAAACCCAACCCCGGCTGGTCACGTGGCTGTAACCAGTCTCAGCCAGAGAGACAGCTAGTCTGAAGTTAATCAGCATTCAGCAACGTGAAGAGGCCCAGCCCAGCCTGAGGCTGGGAATCCTGTGGCCCACCTCCAAGCCCACCCTTCCATTACCACGATCCTCCTTCACTCACAGAAGGTCCTACCCCAGAAAAACCTTTTAACACATTTATGCTCTGCCCTGTAAAGACCGTTTCTAGGTATTTAAGTTAGAAAATAATCAGAGGCAGACCCAAAATACATGTAAAAGAGGGCTGAAAATCTGGACCGGTGCAGTATCCCTGTGAAATGACTATCCAGCCATTACGGTCACGGCACAGGCACACTTAGCTGCGTCTACAGGAGCTGGGACTGAAAGCACGTTTATGTCGAATCCGCACAGACATGCTTTGTTTGTAAAAGGCACAGGCAGGAAAGATTCAGACGAAGCCTCCGTTCCCCAGCTTGCCTCAGCCCACTTGACTCAATTCGAATGAATTGAAGCATGTGAGTTTTTAATCCTTTAATCCATGTATAGCACCATTTACTAACAACGTTTGTTATTAATCACACGAGCAGATTCTTATGGTATGTCTGAATGTATGGTGTTTGTAAATGTGTGTGTGTGTGTTTTCTCATGTGGGTGGGTGCACATGGATGCCTGTCAATGTATACAGAAGTCACGTGTCTTCGTAAATCACCCTCTATTTATTTACTGAGGCAAGAGTGCCCAAGTGATCCCAGAGCTTATGGATCAACTTGTCTAGCTAGCCAGCTTGCCTGGGAAATTTCATCTCTGCCTCCCAAGAGCTGGAATGATCCAGACGCATCTGCCGAGCTAGCCACAGTTTCTGGGGATCTAAACTTCAGTCCTCACACTCGGATGGTAAGGGCTTCACCCACTGGGCCATCTCACCAGCCCAAGATTATAGTTTTCAAAAGTGATTTTTAAAAGTTTATTTTATGTGTCTGAATGAGAGTTCTGCCTGCATGTGTGTCTGCACCATGCATGCCTAGTGCCTGCAGGGGTCAGAAGAGGGGGTCAGATTACCTGGAACTGTAAATACAGATGGTCGTGAGCCACCATAGAGGTCCTGGGAACCAAATTTGGATCCTCTGCAAGAGCAACCAGTTCTCTTAACCATGGTGCGATCTCTCCATTCCCCAATTTTAATGGTGTTTATCAGGGAGTTACTGGATTAGGCATCGTGATTTTTTTTTTACGTGATATATTTTACGTTCCTGAAGTTTGTTTTAAAAAGATGTATTACTGAAGTGTAATTAGAAAATGTCATTACCAGGAGGCAATACAAAAGGACAGGAAGTGATGATTACTGCACTTTTAAAACAAACCAACAAGGACAGCTCCAGGCAGAAGCAGACAGGCACACGGACAGGCACAGGGACAGGCACACGGACGCAGCCGATCTCTGCTCACTCTCCCTCACCTGCAGCCGCGTCCTGGAGGACAAGGTCCCCCAGGGCAGGCCAGTCTGTGTTCAATCGCTTCACCAGCTTATAGGCGTTCACAGGATGGGCCAGGTAGCCCTCGGGGTCAGCAGCTGACTTGCTGGTCAGGGCCTCCATCTTACTGGCCCAGCTGCGGAACCAAAGGAAAAAGAGACTACCGCACCCACCCACACAGGGTGTTCATTTCCCTGGTGAGGTCCAGGGCTCTTTCATCAAGAGATGATAAAACACGAATACAGTAACTTCCTAGATACTTCTAGCCCTTAATCTAGGTAAGAGCTGGGAACTCTGATGTAAATTAAAAAGTGTGAAGTAGAAGAGGAAAAAACAAGATGGTAGCTTCCCAACCCCTGCACTCAGCAGCTCCTGAGGACGAGCACAGGTTAACTGTAGGTCAACTCCCCGGGTCACCTCTCAATTACTTTCTCTTATAGACACTTTGGACGGGCTTGGGAAGAGGAGCAACAGGGATGACTTAAGTGTAGGGGGTCTTAGGACATCGGACACCTCTTAATCTTGGAGAGCTTGGCTTCCTCTGCCAGGATGTACTCCTTCAGAGACTGGACGAGGTCCTTCTCTGCATAAATCAGGTCGGTCATGTGCCCTACAGAGAGAAGCATGGACCAGTGAGAAATGGATGAGGAATGGCCTGTACAGGAGAGAAGTGAATACCCCTGCCAAGTACATGCCAGTAAACTAGGAATCACAGGGACTGGTAGTTACGGGGACCTATTCGTTCACATGGCCGTGACCCCCGACCTCAGGAAGATAGAAGCAGAGGTGTCAAGAAGTCTGGGCAAAGCGCACGTGCACTGGGAACTACTTTAGGAGAAGTTCTAAGTCTCATTCTCCCACTGTCAGCCGGCTGGTCCTGTCATAGGGGCATGGACATCTAAGGGCTCATCACGTGGAGATCAGCTCTTAATTTTCAGTTGAAAAGGAGAAGATCTGGTCCTTGGAATAGAGAATTTCCATTGCTTAAACCAGCCTCTTGCCAGGGACTGAAAAAGATCTGAAAGCTACTTGTAGTCTGCCCTTCCAGAGAGGAGAGCCCAATTCAGAAACCTGTCTCCCAGGATGCATGTTCATGGGGATCCCCTGGGGTGCAGGGGTCAGGGATTGGGGCAGGAGGGAGCCTTTGTAAGTTCCACTCTCCCTAAACTGGTCAAAATCAATGACTAAACTACCCTACCCTGAACGAGCCTCAGGCAGTGGCAGCCCCTTGCATTTAGCTGAGGGCTGCTTAGGAAGACTGGAGTTCTAGTACCACATACCAATGGAGGTGAAGAATTCCGCCTGCACCCAGCTCAGGACACCAAACCAGGACATCAGCAACACCAACACCTGGAGCTTCATGACTGGAAAGGGCGGGACCTGCAAGGTGTCCAGGAACAGTGATCAGATCAACAAAGTGGAAAGACATGGGTGGTATAAGCCTGGAAACTCAGACTCAGACTGGGTTAGGAGGAGCAAAGTTCAAGGCCACCTGAACTCCATAGCAAGACTCTGTGAGAAGACACATCCATGCATGCTGTGCACACACATAAACACACACTCAAATATGTCACTAAATAAGGCATTTGAGATCACCCAGGACATGGAACCAGGGACGTGTGCTCACTTCTGGCCCCTGCCTAGATTTCATTTTATTTTGTTTTCCTTTTGGGAGACAGGGTCTCATTTTGGAGCCCAGGGTGGCCTGGAAGTCACAGTCTTCCCGCCTCAGCCTCCCAATTGCTAAGATTATAAATGTATACACTGACTTCCTGCCTGCTCGTGTTTCTCACTTTCTAATACATGCACCGGGAAAGTGTCAAGAGCCACACGGAGGAGGAGCCAATTCGGAAAGTTCGTTCCCAAGGTGTCATGATCATCGGGATCTAAGGAGGGGGAGAAGCATCTCTGCAAGCTCCACTCTCCCCAACCCAGTGATGGAGGCCATGGCATCTCAATGTGAAAATGGGCCTCTGGAAGGGACCTCCCTTTGTATATGAACTGAGGGGTTGCCCACACAGAGAAGGGAGGGGCCTGTTGCCACATACCAACGGAGGTGAAGGTTTCAAGGGCCTGGATCCCATCCATAAGGAAGTGACAGCACAGAAGAGACAATGACAAAGAAAGCAAATAATATGGCCAGAGGACAAAGCAAGCTGAGGTACCTGGCAGAGAGTCAGCAGAAGCGGAAAACTGACCTCTGCCGGTCTGCACCTGCCTCACAGTGGCAATTCCGAACAGACTATGGCTCTTCCTGTAGTGAGACACCTTCTCTGGCCACTCCCTACTCGTTCACAAGTATTTAGTTACAACCCGGAGATTCCAGGCACCAAGCTGGGTGCTCAGGATACAAAGGTGAGTCAGTCACACACAGCCAAGACACTAGGGCTGGGCTGCTGACATGGGGATGAGGCCAGCCACTGCCTTCTCATCCGACTAGAAATAGACGCAGTTCTGAGAGACGCAGCCGCAACCTGGGACAGGCTTCACTGGCAGCCGGCCTAAGGACACAGCAGAGGCTTTGGATGTGTCTCCCCATCCAGCCATGCAGCCCGGAACGTGCTGAAAGGCCAGCACACAGCTGAACCTCGCCTGCTCTTCCTCTTCTTGTTCCAACTAAGCCAAGTCTCTGGAATGGCTCAGGTGGAAATTTACTAGTATATGGAAAGCAAAGAAAACAGAGATGACAAAAATGCCCAAAAATATGTAGGAAAATTTCAGAGTCGGGAAGCTCTCTGATGCCGGGGGCCAGCCAACTGCCCTTCAGAGTAGAGGCAATTCTCTGCCCAAGCAGGAGACCAGACCAGATCTGGATGGAGTGGGGGCTCCATACATCTCCAGCTGAGTGGCCAGTTACAACTCATACCTAGTCAGAAATCAAGGAACCGGGAAGCCTCTCCGTTCCTTTCAAATACCACCCACAGTCCATAGGTGGAAGCAACCAGGTTTCTTTATGACATGAATGCCAGCTGATTTCCTCTGGAATGTGCTACCTGGCTTAGATGAGTCCACCCACAGATCCCAGCCGGGAGACACAGCCTCAAAGCATCACACATGGGCTTTAGAAAGCGACTTACCAAGCACCTTCAAAGTCCTGTTCTGGCAGGGGAGGCAGGTATGGAAACCCTGCTGGCCCAGAGAACAAGGCACCCTGAGGCGAGCCGCTCTCAGGCTGCCACATTGATGCTACCATTCCAAGCAGGGGCATCTGCTCATTTCTTCTCACCCCAGGGCCCCGGACTCAAAGGGATTCATATAAAAAAAGTCATCTCACTTGGGCCAAGTGAGGAGAGGCGCTTATCCAAGTGCAACAGCCCTCTACAGTATAAGGAATGTCAGCCTCTGAATCAAAGCTACACCCAGCACTCACCCGGGACAGAAAAGGTAGACATTCGTGTGTCTTCCTGGGGTCAATGCTGTCAAAAGCCTTCCCAGGAGCCCTCAGAAACCCATGAAGAACAATCCAGGAGGTGGTCACAGTCAAATCCCATTTTATGAAACACAGCACCAACACGGCTGAGTTTTTAGGAGCCGCACCTCAGGGTGTAGACTAATGTCTATCTTGTAGCAAGCACCCAAAGAAGTAGCCTTCATCAGATTTGTCCAGACAAAACACAACTAGAGAGTTTACACGTTGTACGGTAGATTGATATCGGCTAGATAACAATAAACACTGTATGGACATCAACACAGAAAGATCAAAGCAGGCTGGCAAAGGCCAGCCCCCAGTAATACATGCTGTATGCTCCATGTTTTGAAAGGAAAAAAAATTACCTCTGTATGCATGTAGGAAAGAATTATGCTCTAACCAAACCTTGGTGACGTGATTTTATTTTTCTTTTTATCTTTGTTTTCTTGATCTCCCTACAAGACATTCTACTAGAATGTCTTAAATATATATGTATTTATTTATTTTGCAATGTGTTCGCTAGGTAAAGGAAACAAAGTAAGACATTCTCAACTGAACTCCAAAGGGGCCTTGGCAGTCCCAGAGTCTGGACCCCTGTCGGGAGGCCTTGCAAAGCCTGCCAATGTCCCAGCGACAGCAATTCACCCACCAGGCAACTGGCACCGTTTTTCAGCACGGTGATTCCAAGACACACAACCAGCGGTCCCGCAGTGAGCCTGCTCTTTGGAAAGTGCATTTATAACCTGGCCAAGTAGCCATGAAAAGATGTTTCCAGCTGCAAACCAGCAGCGTCCTCAGCTTCTCCCCTTACCTCATCGGGGAAAGACCCTCTGCCAGGCTCCCAGCTGCAGCCCAAATGCTACAGCTTGTTCTTTCACAAAGCATTTAACAGCCTAGAGACTGAACATGGGTTTGCAAACAGGTCTTGCCTAGCACAGGGCAAAATACTGTCTGCCCAGCAAAGGGATAACTCGCCCCAACAGGACTCCTCAACCTCCTTTTCCACCACTGCCTGCCTGCTGCACTATGGCTAACTCCAGGCTGGCAGAGCTGAGAGGACCCAGGTACTCAGCCCAGAAAGAGTTGTGCACAGGTTCCAAGTGGCCCAACCACTGAAGCACATGGATGTCCGTAAGCACCAAACGTTCACCCAAGTCTCATTCCTGGACACTGTGCCTCAGTCATCACCCTGGTCTACCTGTAGCATGCCCTTCAGCCATGCAGGCCCTACCTGCTCTGACCTCTCCACCCCTGGGCTGGCTTCCCTCCAACTCTGTTCTACCAAGTAGGCAGCAGGGCTTGCTGAAGCCCTCCCTTTGGCTCCCCACAGCTAGCAAGATACGGTCCAAATACTTTAGCCCAAAGGGCCCTTGCAGTTCTGTGACCAGGCCCTGCTACCCTCTCCAGCCCCATTGCACCACCCAAGACCTCAAACCTCCAATGACTTCATGTGAAAAATATTTACCTTCACCAAGAGCCTTGTAAGAGCAAAGATCTCCACTCAGTGAAGCCAAACGAGCTCCCCTCTCCCAAGAGTCCTCCTGAGTCTCATCTCTCAGTGTCCATTTAAGAAAGCACATAAAACTGTCAGTAAAGGGACTCTCTGGCCTTAGATCTGCAGCACCCCCATGGCTGTCACCAGAAGAAATGGGAGCTGAATGGACTTGACAAGAATGCACGTGTCCAGTAAAGTATATCTGTCCTTACATCATCTCTGTTCACAAGAATGCACGTGTCCAGTAAAGTATATCTGTCCTTACATCATCTCTGTTCAGTACACGGATGCTGAGTGCCACCGCCACCTGCTACAATAATAGGGCAGTGTACTAACAGAGAAGCTCTCAGTCCATATCCCCAACGCTGAGCTGGGTTCCCATCAAGGCCTCAACAAACGGTCAAGTTAAACTTGAAGACACTATTGACCCAAGGTGATTCTCAGGCCCCTCCCACTCCCTCTAGACTAGTCTCTCTAGGGGCTACAGAGGGACCAGACTGAGGAATGAGGGAACCACGGCTGACGAAGGGTGAAATACTTCCGCCAAATACCTTCTGTGAAAAGCATCTGCAGGCATGGAGTCCCCACAGAGCTTGCACACAGAAGTGGTCAGACCCGGCATGGCTGAAGAGTCAGCCAATCTCCACGCAGAGGGACCAGCTTGCTAAGACACCCCCTTGCTGTTTCCCATTCTTCTCTCCTTTCCCCTCACCCCAGCTGCCCTGCAATACACTTTTCCAATAAGTTTTAAGCACTTAAGCTCTGCCTCGGGCTCTGTTTTCTGGGAACCTAGTCTAAGATAACCATGGTTTATGTTTCCAAAGATCTTTCATTTCTACCATCTAATTCTCACAAAAACCTTGTAAGCCAGATAATCATCTCTGCTCCAGATACAATACTCCTGCCTTGTCCACAGAGAATAGATTCCAAGAACCCCCGTACGTGCCTAAAACCACAGATAGTATCAAGCCCTGTATATGCTGCCTCTCTTGGTGAGTACACACCTATGATAAAGTCTAATTTAGGAATTAGACACAATGAGAGATTATCAACGGAACAAGGTGTAATAATTACAACAATGAACGAAATGAAACGGTCAGTGCCGGGGCATTACTGAATAGGTTACCTGAGCACGATCACTGTTAATACTGCACAGTCCACCTGATAACCTTGCTAAAAAGGACAGAAGGAGGAGCAACGGGTAGAGTATACTGCATGGATACACTAAGGAAGGAATGAGACGCTGGGAAGGCCCGTGTAGAATGGTGCAGAGTCCGTCACAGAACTTAGGAGAGCTTAGCATTGTTTCTGTCTACTCTTTTCCAGTTACTATGTCATGGTGTGGTTGACACACAGATGATGGAAACGCCACAAAGCAGGAGTGAGGAGGCACTGAGTACTGAAAGAGAAAGACCACCGAGGCTGCCAAAGGCTTCCTAGACCAGACACGTGACACGTGGGCAAGCTAAGCACCCCGGCTAAGGCCCCTTCTGCAAGACACACTGACACCATCCGATCTTACTCAGTAAACTGTGTCACCTCAGAGCACGCGTGCCCTCCTGAAACTGCAAAGCCACACTGCACTCCGATTGAAAACTTGATCATGGGTGTCTCAAAGATTCCCAAATACAAGCCCGTGGCATCTGGACTTGGAGCTGACCAGGAAAAGGGGAGCTCATGGACGAAAAGTAACAACACAGTTCCCTGAATTCAAGCGGGAATTCACTTTTACTGGCCACGTCACACATCTTCAGCCGACCCGGCTCTGACAGCCCGCCATGTACACTTGCCACGGGGTTAGAAAGATCCCGACTTAAATCCTTGCTCCAAATGTCATTTCCTGGCTTTGTGACCTTGGACGAGTCCTAGACTTCCTGTTTCCTCATTTATACAGTGGAGATCATCCTTGGGACGGATACCTGAGAGTCCTGTGTGTGAACTGAATTAGATGACACATGCTAGCAAGCTGCCAATCATCGAGTTGATTTTGACCAATCGTCAGAGGATCACAGGAACTCAAGGGGACCTGAAGTGGGCCCAAGTTAGTGCCTCTTGGGGTGGGGAAGGTCCACACAGGGAGGCAGTGAAGAAACAAGAAAATGTCAGGAGGCGAGTGAAGTCTGTGTCCCCGGAATGCCGGAAGAGATGACGTATTCAATTCAGGAGAGTGGAAACAGGTATCACCAAAGTATGCGGCACTTGGAGGGGATCCTGGAATTGGCCAATCGCAGGCTCTGAAGCTCACCAATAAAAGGTTCCCAGGCAAAAGGCAGGGAGCAGAACCAATACCCGAAAATATCTTATACTTCTGTGCTTCTGACCTGCACATTCCAGTCTCCCACAAGTACCAGGCCTTGGGATCTTCACCACTCCCTGGCTCCCAGGAGTGCCAGGTACAGAGCGGACAACCTCTAACAAGCATTTACCAAGAAGTCTGGAGCAGAGGCTGGCCTGCAACAGGCTCAAACAGATCTTATCAGGGCTAGGGAAATCACTATCCAAACAGGAAACCCTCTGCCCTGCAATGGCACCATCTGAACAAAACCCTGCTTCTCAAAGAAGTCCAGTCCAACCTTCTCATCCTACTCTGCTCTTGCTAAGAAGAAAAACTGTTTGTCTATCTCTCACTCCACAAGCCATAGGTCTCAGCAACCCCCTTTGCTCTGGGATAGGCTGGTGTCCCCTCAGGCACGTCAAAGGTCTAAATGACTGGATTTGAAGGCCGTTTTTTTTTCAAAGTTGAACTCTTCTTTCCTGGGCTCTGCTGGACTTTCACGTGCCTGCATTTGCTGCCAACCTCCATCTGCATAAAATTAAGTTTCTTGACAGATCCCAGAAGCCAGGGACACACCCCCCCAGCCCTCGGCACACTATCAGCCAGCGTGGCCATAAGTCAGCCAAGGCCTTCGGTCCAGCCTCAAACCCTCCCAAGGATGTGGGAGGGTGCAGTCAAAAATGGAAGCTTTCTCAGAAGATAAGGAAACCCTCAATTCCCCTACTCCACTCAGTCCCCAGAGTTGCACGTCCTCAATTTCCCACTGATAAGCACCCACACGAAGGGCTCCTCCCTGGGCCCAAGGCCAGCTTCCAGTGCTAAACAACAATCTCAGAGAGATTATGAGCTGCCTGTGGGCAAAGTGAGCTGCTCCTCCCCTCCCTCCTCTCTTCCCCATCATGCTAGCCCCAGGTCCTGTCTAGTCAGATACCAAGCACACACTATTCAAGGACCGACCCACAGTCCATTGTGGGAAGTCCAATTTGTAGATAAGTAAACCACTCTCTGCAGAGCCCGTGACAAAGTAGAAGGGACTCCCAAAGGCCATACACAATGCTTCGGTCGAACTGTCACTGAGCCTGCCTGCTGAGCTCTCACAGTACTAAGGAGGGTCAGTAGGAATCCTCGGGATAAGACCTCCAGGCAACTCACTCCATCCGTGCGACGTAGCTACTGGCTGGACCACACTGTGGACAAGCTTGTGTGAGAACAAGAAGGCCCAAGAAGAAAAGAATCCAAAGGTTAAACATCCTGTATGTGGAGATGAGCCAAGAGGCTGGGCCCTGAGGCACAGAACCATATCGAGAGACTACACCCTGGACCACTTGAGAGGCAATGGAGAGATACGAGCCAGAGGAAATCCTGGTCAACTTAGCAGGGAACTCAACCTTGGGTTGACGTGGATGTGATATAAACTCAAGAACAGGCAACAGCTTACGAAATCACCCTATAAACTCGGAGCTAGTCAAGAGACCTCTGCAAAGTCTAGGATGCTTGAGGACTCCATATGCTACAAAGTGGTGCACCCAGACCCTGCTCTTAGGACCAGGAAACCCTTCCAACAGGTGGGATGAGGTGTCAGTAACCAGATGGCCTGCATCAAGAAGCAAAAGCCTTTAACGTGTCATTCTGCAGGGTAAGAGTCCACTGCGTGTGGCCCAGTCAGTGAAGCCACGTCGCAAGGATGGAGTGAGTTGGCCAGAGACCTTTCCCAGTGAGTCTCTCACACTCACGCTCCTTAGCTCTTTGAGAACTCAGCAGAGTTGCTGTAGGGAGCAACTCAGTGCTCTCTACAGCACAGTAAATGACACATTATAACACAGATGACAGGAACATCCACCTGTACTTCCCAGTAAAAACCTACGACAGAAGTACCCTGATCCATGCTCATGCTGCAAGGGTTCAATGGACTCCTCCACAAGCAGATTTCTCATTCCTTGTGGGTGGGGCCCTTGGACAGTTACTCCCTATAGCAGCCCTTTCCCATTACCGTGGTTCCACTAGAGTACCACAGAAGTGATACTGGCCCAAGCCTGTGGCCACTCAGGATGTTTCCTCAAGTCCAGGTTCCTAAATGACAGCTCCAGTTTACAGGGGCTCCCATCTCCTGTCTGGAAGCATCCAGACATCTATCAAGTCCACACAGCCCAAACTCCACACCAACTCAGTACTTACCTTGCCGGTGCTCTGGACACGGACTTTCTGAGTCTTCCCTTCTGCCTGCCTCCGTCCTTGAAAGTCTCCAGGCACAGAGAATGCTCTATTTGTTGAATCAGTCAGCCAATCGCCACCGGTCTCTGAAACTACTAAGGGAAAACATCAGAGGTTCGACAAGGATGTCCTCTGACAGATAGGAGGAGACTTTCTGATTTAACAGCCCATAAAACTGGCAGGCATCAAGCTGATTCCTGCCAGAGTTGGAAGCCAGGGGCCAGGCGGGTGCCTCCGCCTTAGATCGGGGGCGACCCTGGGGTCAGGCCGTCCCTTCCCGGGAGCTTGACCCGACAGGCTCTCCAAGTGTCCTGCCCGGTCCGGCCTAGTAGTACCGGCAGGAAGAGACCGCTGACCTCACCGCCCTAACCCTGGGAAGGGACACGGGCGGGAACAGGAACCCAGGCGGGTGCAGAATCAGGGCGCCGAGAGCGAGACTGAGTGACCCCGGATCCAGCTCCCGGCTCCGCGCAGAACAGAACGCACCGCCGGGTCACCGGGACCCGAGGCCAGCCCGGACGACGACCCCGCAGATCCGCGCTCACCTGGACACGCGCAGCAGCCGGCGTTTCCAGAACCTCCCGCGGCGTCGCCCGGGCGCTCTCGGCTCCGCCCTCGTCAGAAGCTCCGCCTGCTTGAGCCTCCGCCACGTCCCCACCTCCCGCCCCCCGGGCCCGCCTGGGCCTGGCTCCGAGCCACTGGAGCCTTCGGGAAGGCCCGAGCCGCCCGCCACGCGCTGCACGTATGCGGTGCACGCCTCCCTGCGCCGCGTGGGACCAGCACGGGGAGCGACGCCCCCATCCCAGCCTGCCTCAGTCCTCTGTGGTCTCACCACCCCCACATCCATCACCACCAGCAAATTGCAGGAGGCTGGCGTTACTGAGGATTGGAATTGAGTGTGTCGGGAGGGGACCTGCTGGAGAAAGAAAACCAGGGTCTGAGGTGTCCGTGCATCTCATCTCCAGACGACCCATCTCCAAAGCCTAACTGCATCTCTGAGAGCCTCGGGCTGGCCTGAACTACGGCTATGTGAGGAAAAGAAGTTGCTATAGCCTGGAGCATCCCATCCTGGGGCCAACCTATGGCTTATCACACAGGCCAATGAGATTAGACACTTCAACCAGCACAGTCTAAGAGACAGTCAAGAAGACAGGGATGCAGCTGTCCTCGATCTGAACTGAAGGATGCTCTGGCGGCCGGGCAGGTTCCCACGCCTGCCCTGTAAGCTTGCTTCTTCATGAATGAGGGAAAGCAGTCTGAGAATCTCATCAGGGAGCAGAGCCCAGAACGGAGATGCCCAGTCTGCGGGACTGAGCCTGGAGTTTGGTGTGGATTCCCTGTAATGGCATGGGCCAGCCAGATGGCCCAAAATAGGAAAGACAGACACACAGAAACAACTTAGAAAATACTACCCAGCCACTTGTCTGTGTCAGCCAACAGCTCAGCTGAAACCATATGCAAACCTACATCTGCTATGCCACAGAAAGTAGTTTGCCCAGATCTTCCCATGCCCGCCCACTTCTCGGTCCGAGGTGGTCACCCTTCCCCCTACCCGCCCCCATCCTCTCCACAGGATCTTTCCCATTGGCCTATAAATACCTTCAAGTCGTGACTATGGAAACATAACCCTCACCCCACTCTACCACCTACTGTGCATCTCTCCTCAGCCAAGCAAGCAAGCAAACAAAATCTCTCTCCTTGACCTATCTCTCAGGCCTTCTAGCTCTACAACAGCTCCAAACAGTTACCATATTGTGTTTCTTGCTTTACTTTCGTTCAATCATCCTTACATGGTGTGTGCTCTTTTTTAAAATTATCTTTAATCGTTTTTTACAATCCAGTCCGTATGCTCCTCCTGTTCTGCCCTCTGACAGTTCCTCATCCCATTCCTCCTCCCCTGTTTCCAAAAGGATGTCCGCACGCCCCCAACACACACACACACACACACACACACACACACACACACACACACACACCCGCCAGGCCTCCCCATTCTCTCAAGGGTTAGGTGCGTCTTCTCTCACTGAGGCCAGACCAGGGAATCCTCTGCTGTACATGTGTCTGCAGCCTCAGACCAGCTAGTGTAAGCTGCCTGGTTGGTGGCTGGATGTCTAAGAGATCTCGTGGTTTGTTGAGACTGCTGGTTTTCCTATGGGATCGCCTTCCTCCTCAGCTTCTTCTAGCGTTTCTGTAATTCACCCACAGGGGTCCCTGACTTCAGCCCATTGGTTGGGTTTAAATATCTGCTTCTGTCTCAGTCAGCTGCTTCTTGGGCCTCTTAGAGGGCAGCCATGCTAGGCTCCTGTCTGTGAGTGCATCCACCATAGCGTCAGTAATAGTGTCAGGCCTTGGAGCCTCCCCTTGAGCTGGATCCCAAGTTGGGCTGGTTACTGGACCTCCTTTCCTGCAGTCTCCTCTCCATTTTTGTCCCTGCAGTTCTTTTAGACAGGAGTAATTCTGGGTCAGAGTTTTTAGCAGTGGGATGGCAGCCCCATCTCTCCACTCGATGCCCTGCATTTCTACTGTAGGTGGGTTCTACAAGTTCCCTCTCCCACTGCTGGGTATTTCATCTAAGGTCCCTCCCTCCCTTTGAGTTTCAAGAGTCCCAGGTCTCTGGTATGTTCTAGAGGGTTCCCTTCCCCACCCTCAAGGCTGCGTATTTACATGCATTCTGCAGGCCTTCAGGGTTTCACTCCTGGTCTCCCCTCCCCATACCTGATCATGTTCCCCCTTTCCCCTGCCCCTCCCTCTCCCCTCTCCCATCCAGTTCCCTCCATCCCTCTGCCCTCTGCTTTCTTCTCCTTCCTTAGTGGGACTGAGGCATCCTCTCTTGGGCCCTTTGGCTTGTTAAACTTCTTGAGTTATGTGGATTGAATCCTAGGTATTCTGTGGTGTTTATTTGGGGGGGGCTAATATCCACTTATTTGAGAGCACACACAAGGCATGTCCTTTTGGGTCTGAGGTACTGCACTCAGGATGATATTTTCTAGTTCCATCCATCTGCCTGCAAAACTTATGATGTCCTCACTCTTAATAGCTGAATAGCAGTCCACCATGTAAATAAACCACATTTTCTGTATCCATTCTTCCATGGTGGGGCATTCAGCCTCTGATTCTCACAAATAAGGCCACTATGAACATCGTGGCGCTTGTGCCCTTGTGTTATGGTATGGGTATGTTTTGGGTATATGCCCAGGAGTGGTATAGCTGAGTCTTCAGGTAGATCTATTTCCAATTTTCTGAGGAACCTCCAGATTGATTTCCAAGGTAGTTGTACCAGCTTGCAATCCCGCCAGCAATGGAGGAGGGTTCCTCTTTCTCCACATCCTTGCCAACATGTGCTGTCACCTGAGGTTTTGATCCATTCAGATTGGTGTAGGATGGCATCTCATTTTGATTTGCATTTCCCTGATCACTAAGGATTTTGAATATTTCCTTAAGTGCTTCTCAGCCATTCAAGATTCCTTTGTTGTGAGTTCTTTGTTTAGTTCTATACGACATTTTTTTTGATTGGGTTGTTTGGTTTTTGGAGGTTAGCTTCTTGAGTTCATTATATATTTTGGATATTAGCCCTCTATTGGATGTGGGGTTAGTGAAGATTTTCCCAATCTGTAGGTAGCTGATTTCTCTTATTGACTATGCCCTTTGCCTTACAGAAATGTTTCCGCTTCATGGGGTCCCATTTATCAACACTTGATCTTAGAGCCTGAGCTATTGGTGTTCTGTTTAGGAACCTGTCCACCACCCCGCCTCCATACCACCCCCATGCCCATGAGTTCAAGGCTCTTTCCCACTTTCTCTTCTATTAGATTCAGTGTATCTGCTTTTATGTCAGGGTCCTTGACCCACTTGGAATTCAGTTTTGTGCAAGGTGACAAATATGGGTCTATTTTCATTTTTCTACATACCAACTGCTAGTTAGACCAGCACCATTTATTGAAGATGCTTTCTTTTGTCCATTGTATATTTTTGGCTTCCTTGTCAAAGACCAAGTGTCCATAAATGTATGGTTTTATTTCTAGGTCCTTAATTCTATTCCAGTGATCAATGTGTCTGTCTCTGTACCAACACCATGCCGTTTTTATCACTATCGCTCTGTAGTATAGCTTGAGTCAAGGATGGTGATTACCCCAGAAGTTCTTTTATTGTTGAGAATAGTTTTCACTATCCTGGGTTTTTGGCTATTCCATATGAAATTGAGAATTCCTTTTTCCATGTCTTTGAAGAATTATGTTGGGATTTTGATGGGGATTGCATAGAATCTGTAGATTGGTTGCTTTCAGTAGGAGGCCATTTTTACTATATTAAGCCTGCCAATCCATGAGCATGGGAGATCTTTCCATCTTCTGAGATCTTCTTTAATTTCTTTCTTCAGAGACTTGAAGTTCTTGTCATATGGGTCTTTCATTTGTTTGGTTAGAGTTACCCCAAGACGTTTTATATTATTTGTGACTATTGCGAAGGGTGTCATTTCCCTAATTTCTTTCTTAGCCTGTTTATCCTTTGAGTAGAGGAAAGCTATTGATTTGTTTGAGTCGATTTTATATCCAGCCACGTTGCTGAAGTTGTTTATCAGCTGTAGGCATTTCTCTGGTAGAATTTTTGGGGTCGCTTATGTATACTATCATATCATCTGCAAATAGTGATACTTTGATGACTTCTTTGCCAATTTGTATCCCCTTGATGTCTTCATGTTGTCTTATTTTTCTGGCTAGAACTTCGTGTACAATATTGAATAGATACAGGAAGAGTGGGCATCCTTGTCTTGTCACTTATTTTAATGGGATTGTTTCAAGTGTCTCTCCATTTAATTTGATATTGGCTGTTGGTTTGCTGTATTTTGCTTTTATCATGTTTAGGTATGGGCCTTGAATTCCTGATTTCTCCAATACTTTTAACATGAAGGGGTGTTGTATTTTGTCAAATACTTTTTCAGTATCTAATGAGATGATCATGTGACTTTTTCCTTTGAGTTTGTTTATGTAGTGGATTATATTAATGGATTTTCACATATCGGACCACCCTTTATCCCTGGGTTATGTTCTTTTCAATACGTTAACTCACACTGCAAATGCTTTATTGAAGATTTTTGCATCTGTGTTCATAGAGGAAATTAGTGTACGGTTTCCTTCTTTATCCAGTTTTGTACCAGCGCAATAATGAATTTATAGAATGGTTTGAAAGTGTCACTTCCCTGTCTAACTTATAGAACGGTTTGAGTGGCACTGGTATTCATTCTTTAAAAGTCTGGCAGAATTTTGTGAAGCTCTCAGCCCCTGGATATTTTCTTTAGTAGGATACTTTTATTACTGCTTTAGTAATATTGCTTATTATTCTTATTCTTATCTGTCTAGGTGATTTAGATCCTTTTGCTCAATAGTGGTACATATATTAGTTACTTTCCTCATTGCTATAATAAAATGCTTCACAAAAGCAGCTGCCAGTCCACCTGTGTCGATGAACGGGTTTCTCCTAGATTTTCCGGTTTGTTAAAATGTAGGCCTTCGGGATGTTCCCCAGTGTGTGTTAATATCTGCTTTCTTGTCTCTCGCTTTATTTGCATCCTCTCTCCTTTGGCTAAGAAGATGGAGCCAAGGCCATGTTAATCTAGTTTAACTCTTTGTTTCATGAATCCTTTGTCCCTTTAGCGTCTGCAGTGGCTTGAATGAGAAATGTCCCTCATAGTCTTAAGCATTGGAACCCTTGGCTCCCAGTTGATTGCACTGTTTGAGGAGGCCTATGTGGTGCTGACTTGGTGGAGGAGTAAGTCCCTGGAGCAGACTTTGAGATTATACAGTCTTGAGCCACTTCGGTTTGCTCTTCCCGTGAGCTTCCTGTTCCTGCTACCTCATCTGCTCTTGCTCTTATGCCTCCCTGCTGTGATTGGCCCTCATCCCTCCGGAACCCTAAGTTTCCAAATACGTTGTTCTTTCTATGAATGCCTTGCTCACGGTATTTCATCACAGCGGCAGAAAGGTAACCAACACCACCTTCATTTTATTAATCTCTGTCCTACTCTTTATTGCTTCTTTCTATCTTCTATTTTGAGTTTGGTCATAGCCTTTTCTTTATGGCCAGTAATTCAATAACTCCCCTAGAAACACAAATTGCCTTGCCTACTTTATGATGCAATCAGCTGTACACTTTTTACCTGCGCCTTGAACATTCCCAGCACTGATAAAAATATTTAAGTTGTTGCCCAAAACAACGAAAGGAATTAGACACAGACTTGGGACAATTTCCTTCAGTTTTTATATAAACCCCATGCACTGATAACCTTGCTATGAACACTTTGTATTGCTGTCTGCCGTGAATGTGCACCACAGACCCCTCTGTCTATAAGTTCTGATGGTAGATGCAAGAGTGTCCAACTCATGGGCCACAAGAGGTGGAACATAGCTATGAACGCAACCGAAAATTGGAAACTTACTTAAAACATGAGAGCCTCTGTGTGTGTGTGTGTGTGTGTGTGTGTGTGTGTGTGTGTGTGTGTGTGTGTTTTCGACTGTGTGGTTCTTGAGAAAGCAAACTTGTAGATTTGTAGATGACACTGTTATCTTATAATGTCAAGGAAAAAAAAGTCCCTTACAAAAACTCCCCAGCCATAGGTATGGATAAAATGAAACATCACACTACAGCCCACACCACCTGAACTGCTTCTCCAACATTTTCTCTATCTCAGAAAAGGAAATCACCAACTCCTGGGCATTTCCCTGTCCTCAGGAGACATCCCTGACCCATGGCTCCTTGACTTGTCCTCCCCCTCCCCATCACTAGGAAAGACCTAGTATTAATGTTACCACAAAGGAGCAGAAACTCTGTGCTGGGCAGGTAACACTTGGATGAATGGATGGGGGTACAGTCCTTTCCTCTAAACAGGGGCTCCTCAGCCTCTCCTGCCTGTGCCTACCCTGGGGAAAGGGAGCCAGGAAGCTCAGCTCCCAGCACCGAAGCCTCCTTAGTTGTTGTTGCCTGAGGCCTTGACAACTACTGCAGCCGCTAGAGGCCTGGTGGGGTCTGCAAACTCCTGGTCTTGGATGGTATTTCCCAGGTCATAACCTCCTGGATCAAGCAAAGCCACACAGAGAGCACCGTATCTATTGGCATACTTGTATGCTATGCTATGCTATGCTATGCTATGCTATGCTATGCTATGCTATACATACACACACACACATATATATCATACATTTGTGCATATATATCAGGATATACATATACACACATACACACACATACACACACATACACACACACACACACACACACACACACACACACACACACACACACACACACACACACAGAGTATAGCTTTCCGTTGGGCCCTAGGACCAACTCTTCCTAGGAACTGCGATAAAATAAGTATGTCCCAATTGGCTAGCATTTTGGCTGAAGGTCAGAAGCAGAGGGCAGGCAATGTAACTGGAGTGAGGCCACCTAGTGGTGGCCACAAGCTATGAAACGGAGCTCATCTGTTACTTGGCAGATCCTTAGGAGCCTGCTAGGCCAGTTGAGGAAAGAAAAACCAAATGGGTGCCTGAAGCTCTCCTCTTCCACAGTCCCTGGACTAGTTCATCTGTGAAAAATGCCCGGAGATGGCTTTAAGCCACCTCTTAGCTACCTCCCACATGGAGCACTGCCACCAGGAACAGCAAAGCCAGCACAAACTAAGCTATCATTAGATATTTCAGGACTCTGAGGAGCTGTAATTACCCAGCAGATCTCCAGGAGGCCCCCAAAGTATAAATAATGAGCTTAGGTTTCAGCTTCCTCCTGCGCTCTGCCTCTATCCTGGTCAAAAGACTGCACACAGCAAACACCCAGAGAACCAGCTCTCTAGGGTGCTTACAAACACAGATTTTTAACATTTTTATTACATTTTATACGAGTGGGTGAGGAGCACACGTATGTCATAGCATACATGTGGAGACCAGAGGACAATTTTTAGGCGCTAAGTCTCTACTTTCTACCATTTGGGGTCTGGGTGATTGGACTCAGGTCATCGAGCTAAACAGCAAGCCATCTCGCTGGCCTCAAACACAGACGCTTCGATGTGTGTAATGTAATGAATGCTTCAAGATTATTACGGCAGCACACTAATTGCCCTGTCCCTCTATTTTCAACCCTGGGAC
Source organism: Rattus norvegicus (assembly GCF_021556685.1). NCBI lineage: Eukaryota > Metazoa > Chordata > Mammalia > Rodentia > Muridae > Rattus > Rattus norvegicus. Next base: position 44,165,103 of record NC_141543.1, on the reverse strand, counting down.
CATATTGGGACTGGGTATTGGTAATGAGTGAGGGAGAGGTCGGGGACTGCAGGTAGCTACTGGACATCTGACTTAAATAGGACAGAAAAAAATTAGTGATTTTTCGAGCTTGGTCAGGAAGCCAGTAGACACGAGGAGGAAATCGGTAAGAGAGATAAAGCCACAAAGGTCAAGTGAGGTCATCTGGTGTCTTGTAAGCTGCAGAAAGTATTTGGGTGTAATGCCGAGGACAGACAGCTGTCACCCCAAAGGGAAGGCAGAGCAGGGAGCAGGTTTGAGTTTGAGGTTCAGGAAGACTATCTCGTCCTCTTGGGGGGTTGGGGTGGGGTAGACAAGGGTGAAGAAAGAGAAGAGCTTGACTTGAGCAAGGACAATACCAAGATAGGCCTGGGACGGCTGTGACAGCCTCACCTGGGGAATGGAAATGGCTAGAGAGAAAAATGCCGGGATAGGAGACTCACCCCCCCACTCAATAGCCAAAATGAGAGCAGCTAAGTTCCTCCCCTCTCTCACTGAATGTCCCCCACCCTGAGCAGAGTCCCATTTAAGCTCCACCACCTAGAGTCGGCCTCAATAAAGGAGAACTAACTACAATCCCCAGACAGCATAAGAATGAAGTCTGCAAAGCCAGCTAGCTCCAGAGAGCACAGCAGCCACCTGTGGCTGGCACGGGGGAGCCTAATCACAGGTCTGCTTTCCTCAACTGCAAGGCTCTTTCTTTGGGAAGAAAGACTTGAAGGTCCAGCCCTAATTCTCCCTGCCCTGCCCTTCCTCTCTGGTGCCTCTTTTTCCATTACTCTTTTTTAAATGAAAGCACTTCTCTGGACTCTAATGAAACCTATCTGTAAATCACCCTGCATCCTTTTGGAAGTGAGATTGATGTCAGTGACTCTACTTAGAAGTGACTCTAGCCCATTTGTGTAAACGGAATTCTACAGCAACCAGGGGTTTTCTTTCCCGCCACTTGATAGCTTTGCATATTCATGACTTCATAGAGTGGAGGCAGGCTGGGGCAGAACAGGTAGCTTAGGACTCTGTGACCCTATCTGGTTGGGGCAGTACACACCACCCATTTATAATCCTGCACAAGGAAGCCGACCGAGTTCCCTCGACTGCACACACACACACACACACACACTAAACAATGAACCTAAAAACCTCAGAACCCTCTTGTCCCCCACCCCTAACCCACATCAGGTACACATGCTCTCATCTCTGAACAATAGTATAAATTTCCTTGCCCCTTGTAACAAGCAAATTTAGACAGTATTCAGGTGTATTCCCAACATATTCCGCTATGAAATACAGAAGGACAAATCAGTCAATCCAGCTTGAACTGGTTTGTCGTGCATTCACAGTAAGACAAGTTGTGCCGTCTACAAAACTTTGAGGGTGAATCCTCTATTTACCATTGTATGACTATGTTATACATAATTAGGCATGCCTTTGGTTAAAATCAGATGCATTATGGGATAGGACATGTACGGTAGAAAAATACTGTATGATCTCATCTATCAATCAAAATAGAGAACTTCCCAAACTGCACCCTTTAATATCCAGCCTCTCCTCCTCTTGATCCCCTTAAAAGGAAACTCTTGAGTCTCTCATGCATGTGGCCTGCCTGCACTCCAGACAGAATATTCCTCTATAATCTGTGTCAATGCTTTGCTCCTGACAAACTTATTTTGATTCTTTGCAAATCCATGTGAGCCCTCGTTTTCAAGTCAATCAGAGGAACCCAGGGCACCAGTGTGACTGCGGCCTGTTCCCACCTATCCAAGCATCCTAACCCTGTGTGTGGCCCCTCTGCTGCCTCAACTGTCCTGCTGGGATCCGTTCTGGCCATAGCTCTCACCAAACTCTGATCCCTCAAGTAGAGACCCACTTCAGAGCTTAGTCACCAGGAACACCGCCCAAGTGCCTGACTCACTACAAGGAGGCCAAGGCCTTCTTCATTCCTCTGGAGTCTCTGACTGCCTCATACCACAGCAGACATATCCCAGAATCCTCGGATCCCATAAAAGCACGTTTTGTATTTAACCTTTTAAAAACATGGCTAAGCCATGTAGACTCGTTGCCGTATCAAAACGTTCTTTCTACTCACATACAATATTTGTGTTTTCTCTTTTTGTAATTTTCTGTATTTTTTTCACAACTTGGAAACTTGCACAAAACTCTGGAAAGCTTGCGTTTGAAAGGCAAGATGAAAGGAAGGGTAGATGAAAGGCTCTTGCTAAGCCAAAACATAGACATCGACTACTCACGTGAGCATGAACGCATACATGCGTGTGCACACACATACACTCACACACACACACACACACACACACACACAAGTGCACACACACCTATGCAAGCACACAGGGATTCACATATGTGCATGTGATGGTTTGTATATGCTTGGCCCGGGGAGTGGCACTATTAGAAAGTATTGGAATAAGTGTGGTCTTTTGTGAATGTGTCACTGTGGGTGTGGGCTTTAAGACCCTCATCCTAGGGTTGGGGATTTAGCTCAGTGGTAGAGCGCTTGCCTAGGAAGCGCAAGGCCCTGGGTTCGGTCCCCAGCTCCAAAAAAAAAAAAAAAAAAGAACCAAAAAAAAAAAAAAAGACCCTCATCCTAGCTGCCTGGAGGCCAGTATTCTGCTAGCAGCCTTCAGATGAAGATGTAGAACTCTCAGCTCCTCCTGCACCATGCCTGCCTGGATGCTGCCATGTGCCTTGATGTAAGCCAGCTCCAATTCAATGCTGTCCTTATAAGACTTGCCTTGGTCATGGTGTCTGTTCACAGCAGTAAAACCCTAAGACAGTGCACAAGTTGGCTTTGTTCTCTCGAATGACAAGGTCAGGTTTGTTCTCTGTCCCCTGTCTTCTATCTCTTTCCTTGACTCTGGCCTTGAACTTGAATCTCTAAACTGGAATTGGAGTTTGCAGGTCATACAGAGACGGCTCAGCACTTAAGAACACTTGCTGCTCTGGCAGAGAACCCAACTCAGGTGCCCACATCCACATGACAGCCCATAACCCTCCAGTGGCCTCTTCTGAACTTTGTGGGCACCAGGTACACACGGTGCACATGCATACATACATGTAGGCAAAACACTCACACATGGATAAAAATAAATCTTTTTAAAAAAGTAAACCAGAATCTGACTTGTTCCTTATCCTGAACCAATCATCTTAGGGCCTCTGGCCCAGCAAACTATTTTCCTCCCCCATCTGCAGAATCCAGCACCCTGGGTGAGTTGGGACAGCTGGGAGAGTGTCCCTTCCTATCTGAAAAGTGCGTGATTCACATGGAAAGAGCAGAAGGGTGGCTTTCTCAAAGCAGGTACACTGTGGGACACTATGGCTGATGACAGCTGTCCAGGACTCACTCCATAGTCACTGACAGCCACAAGCCAGACTCACCCCTTTCCTCATCCCAACTGCACTTCCTCCTGCTCCATTTCAAAGTCCTAGCACAGGGCAATGTGCACAAGACAATGGCCTATGGGGTCCTTAGGAGAGAGGGACCTTTGAGCCCTGAAGTGTCATTCCAGCTCCGACTGCCCTATCTGCAAAAATAAAGATGGCCGCCAGGGGGTGTGTGAAACCCACTATGGGACACTCGGTTAAAGTGTCATCACTGGCCTTGCTCAAAGATCCTCCCTGATAGTCAATCCTCTACCCTGCCCTTCCATTCCCCCAGCTCCAGTTTAACCCTTCCTATTCCATTAACCCTCTAGATCACTGTGTTCTAGCTCTCCTCCCTGCCATGACTCCTGACTAATTTTCTGACCTCCGTGGGTCAGATCGGGCACACACATCTGAAGAAACAAAGCTAACACGCACACTTGAGAAAAAACATGCAACATTGACAAAACATGCAACATTTGTCTCTCTGGGTCTAGGCTACCTCATTCAGAATGTTATTTTTCCAGCTTACATATGTAGTCCATGCATGGTTTCCATTTACATATGAATTTCCTAATTTCATTCTTCTTAACAGCTGAGTGATAGTCCATTGTGTAGGTGCAGCACATTTTCATTATCCATCCATGGAGTGGTGGACATCCAGGTTGTTTCTCATTCCTAGCTCTCATGACTAGAACAGCGGTGACATGGATGTAGTTCTCTGTAGTAGGGTACAGAGTCCCTTGGGTCTATTCTATTTCTAGCTTTTTGAGGAACTGCCACACTGGTTTCCATGGTGCTTGTACCAGTTTTCACTCCTGTCAGCAATGAATGAAATGTTCCCCTTAGTCATTCTGACTGGGTAAGATAAACCCTCAAAGTAGTTTTAATCTCCCAGATGGCTAAAGATACTAACGAGTTTTATTGTTGTTTGTTTGTTTTTTGTTTGTTTCAAGACCATCTGAATTTTATCTTTTGAGAGCTCTCAGTTTAATTCCACGTCCCATTTTTAAAACTTGGGTTGTTTGGTTTTTTAATGTTTACTTTTCTCAAGTAACTAATTTTAAAGCCCCTCTGGAACAGAGTGAGTGTCCAGGTCTCCAATTTGGCAAGATTCTTCTAGGACCTTTGCTTACCACATCAGTATGCTCAGATAGAAGTGTTTTCCAGACCTTAGAGAGTAACTTCAGCCAGGGACTTCCAGGGAAGGGTGTTGGAAAAGTCTGCAAACCTCTGCCTGCCCTGTGAAAACCTCAGCAGCCAGCTAAGTTTACTTGCAGCCTTGGAGGCATACAGGGGTGTAGGAGCCTGTGGCTAAAATCAAGAACTAAGCATGAAGAAAGGTCAGGAAAGGGCATGGGAAGGCAATTGGCAGAATCCTGGACAAACCCAGAATACCCTGGTTCCTGATGAGGTGAACTCCTCAGGACTGCATCACTGCAGTCCTTATCTGCATCCCTGTCCTTATCTGGCATCATAGAATGCTCTGGGCTGCTTCTGTGGTTGGGCTGTGAGTTTATGAAACATTCTGTCATACTAAGCATAAGTAACACACGATAAACATGACCTGTGTTGGACAGTGTAGACACTGTGGTGGTCTGAATGAGAATGGACCCCATAGGCTCATATATTTGAATGTGTGATCCACAATTGGTGAAGCCATTTGGCAAGGATTAGATGTGACTTTGTTGGAGGATATGTATCACTGGGGTGGGTTTTGAGGTTTCAAAAGCCATTCCCAGTTGTATTCTCCTCTGTCTCTCTGTTTCTCTTTGTCTCTATGTCTCTCTCTCCTGTCTCTGTCTCTCTGTCTCTGTCTGTCTCTCTCTCCTGTCTCTGTCTCTCTGTCTCTCTCTCTCTCCTCTCTGTCACTCTGTCTCTCTCTGTCTCTTTCCCTCCTCTCTCTCCTTACTCTGTCTCTCTGTCTCTCTCTCCCTTCTCTCCTCTCTCTCCTGTCTCTGTCTCTGTCTCTCTGTCTCTCTCTCTCCCTCCTCTCTCCTTTCCCCTCTCTTCTCTCCCTGTCTCTCTGTCTGTCTGTGTCTCTGTCTCTGTCTGTATCTCTCTCTCTCTTTCTCTCTCTCTCTCTCTCTCTCTCTCTCTCTCTCTCTCTCTCTCGTCCTTTCTGGGGACTTAGATGCTCCCTCCCTCTTGGCATGCCAACAAGCTCCCCCCCTGACCTAGAATTCTAGTGTCTTCCTAGCACTCTGTGGCTGAAGTCATCTCCATTCTTTAATTTAGGGCTACTGTTTAAAATCAGAAAAATGAATCCAGAGGAATTTGTGTGTGATTGTTAGACAACATCTCTACCATTAGTTCCCTTCTAGAATCTTCCCCTGAAGTCCCAGCCTTTGGGGAATCCTTCAACTCTGACCTCTGTATCCAAAACTTGGTAAGGCTTTTTGTTGAGTCCCTTATCCACCCCCACCCACCCATGTAGGACAGAGTAAAATGCACTTGAGGAAAAGTGGGGAAAATGTGGGGTTTAGTGTGTAGTGTTTTGGTTCTCAAGGGTCACACCCCTCAGTCCTCCTCTGTACTGGTTGTCCTCTGTGCCTTCATAACTCACTATGTAGGTGAGCATCTCCATGAACTCCTGATCTTCCTGTCTCCACCTATGTGTCCACACCCACTTTATGTTCTGCTGGGATCAAACCCAGGGCCTCGCTCATGCTCACCAAGCAGTCTATATCTTCAGCTCTGTTTTATATATTCTGTCCACCTTTTCTTGTTGCTTTTGGCGAGAGGATTGGTCTGACATGGTTTACCCATCATGGCCACAATGGGAAGTTTTCTTCAGTCTACTTCCTGTGCCAAGTTAGATCTGGCAAGGTGTAGAACCAATGGACCTGACTTCCGGGCTTCTTTTCCTTTCTTTAGAGTTTTGACCTTTTCATGAGTTGCAACGGAGACAGAGTGGTAAACCAGTTATCCCTCCCCTCCCACACACACACACACGAGAAACTCCATAACTAGACAGAGTATTTACACAACTGACCGTGAAGTCATTCATGCTCACCCTTGAGCAGGGAAGCACACAAAGTAATGGCGATGCTCATCAACATTTTGCTTTTGTTTTTAGCAGAGCAGATGTTTGTTTGGTTTTGGTTTGTTTTTGTTGTCACCGTTGTTGTTGCTGCTGCTTTGCCTGGGACTCTTACCAAACCATGACAGAGGGAAGCAGCCAGAAAAGAGCAGGGGTCTCAGGGAGCAGATAGGAGAGAGAAGAAGGAGAGTGTGCAGGAGGTGGCTGAAACACATTGGCAGGGAATCAAAGCAGAAGGAGCCGCCCTAAGGAACCCCACAAAGCTATGGAGGTCCACTTCAGACTTTTGTCTATGCTGCACACATGCACGTGCAATGTTCTGTGAATCTGTAAACTAAATGGAGATTTCAGAGGTCACACTGTGCTGTACCTGTTTAGATGAGCCAGAGAGGAAAGTCCTCCCTAACTTGCTGAACAACCTGAATGTTCCATCAAGACCTTAGGATGGGCTAAGGAGACAGCTCAACTGCTAAAGTCCCTGTCTGAAAGACACAGGGACCTGGGATTCAGTTCCCAGAATCCACATTTTAAAGGCTAGGCATTGTGTGTGCTTATAATGTCAGAACTGAGGAAGCAAAGGCAGGTGGATCCTTGGGGCTCAATAGCTCGCCAACCTAGACTACATGGCAAGTTCCATGCCGGTGATAAAAAAAAATCAAATCAAGGCGTATAGGCTGGGTAGCTGGTTCACTGGCTAAGTGTGCTGACTGGTCTTTCAGAGGCTTTTCAGGTTCGATTCCCACCATAACCAAGATGGTTCACAATCCTTTCTAACTCCAGCTGCATGGGATCCGATGCCTTTGCCTGATCTCCACAGGCGCTACACGCACATGATGTACAAACACATGTGCAGACAGACACTCTTACATAAAATAATATGAAGAACTCTAAATCAAAAATTTACAGATTTATTTGTAAAGAATCGAGGTGTGTTACACCTGAGGAATGACGCTTGAGGTTAACCTCTGGCCTCCATGTGCACACAAGCATACACACATACACAGACCTGCACACACATGAACACACACACACACACACACACACACACACACTTAGAAAGCTTACTTCAGACCATGAGTACCCTACCTTACAGTACCTTAGGCCTGGCCTAATAAAGTCCACAAACCAAATCTCAGTGGAACTAAATGGAGCTCCTTGTAAATGTGCTGTTCAGTGAAACACTATTCCTTAGAGGAGACGATAAACCCTGAATATAACAATAGCATGCTTACAGTTCTCATTTCCTGATCGCATACTATCAGGCATGTGAAGACACAGAATACAACAGATAACTAAGAGAGGAGACAGTGCACATTAGGTCCAGAGAACCAGATATGGACGTGCACCTGCACCTGCTCCCTCAGTACTCAGGGGTTGGAGCAGGACGATCGGAAGTGTAAGGCCAGCCTCGGCTGGCTCACATAGACCCTGCCTTAAAGAAACAGAGATGGGATAGACAGCTTAGTAAGTGACATGTCTTCTGTGTAAGCATGAGGGCCTGAGGTTGGATCTCCAGAACTCACCAAGAAGCCAAGCATGGTAGTGCAGGCCAACAGCCCCAGGTTGGTTAGAGAAACGCAATGGCTAGCCAGCCAACTGGTACGTGAAGCTCAGTGGCGAACCAGGCTAGCCACTGACGAGCTTCAAGGAATAGGGAGAGCCCTTGCCTCCTCAAACAAAAGGTGGAGGGACTTGAGTGATGGTTCAGTGGTTAAGGGAGCTTCCAGAGAATCTGGACTACAACGCCAACATGAAGGATTACGGCTGCCCACAACTCAGGTTCTGAGGAATCCAATACCCTGTTCTGGCTTCTGCAGGCACTGGGGATTCATGTGCTGCACAGATACACATACACGCAACACACCCATATACATAAAATTTTAAAAAGCTAGGTGTAAGCCCGTTTAAGCCAGTAAACTAAAGGTGTAGGGGTGGGAAAAGGAGGCTCACGTGGGGCTCGTGGCTGATGGTCTAGCTCCAGCATTCAGTAAAATTATCCTGTCTCACATACATAAGACAGAAAGAGTGATAGATCAGAACACCAACACCCAATGTCCTACTCTGGCCTCTGTGGCCCATAAACATCATACACATACTCATATGTGAACTACACACACTCATACAGCTCTCTCTCTCTCTCTCTCTCTCTCTCTCTCTCTCTCTCTGTGTGTGTGTGTGTGTGTGAGAGAGAGAGAGAGAGAGAGACAGAGACAGAGACAGAGACAGAGAGAGACAGAGACAGAGACAGAGAGAGACAGAGAGAGACAGAGAGAAAGAGAGAGACAGAGAGAGACAGACAAAAAGAGAGAGAGATACAGGCATTTGCTACTGAAAATAGAATGGCCGGCATTAGATTTCGTGGAACCAGAAATGTTAGAGAAAGCTCTTTAAACCAGAGGGAAAAGGTATCTGATGGAAACTCAGTCCTAAAGAAAAGAACACAGGCTGCTCATACATCTAACGAAAATAGAAGACAGGTCTGATAGTTAATCTTGTCAGTTTGACGGGATTCAGAATCACTGTGTCTGTGAAGGATTGTCTAGATCAGGCCATTTGAGGTTCGGTAGGGTCCACTCTCATGGGCTGGGGTTCCTGAATAAAGAACAAGGAGCAAATGAGCTGCGGACCTGGATTCATCTCTCTGCTTCCTGACGGCGGGTGCAGAGGGCTGGCTGCCTCTGTTCCTGCCACTACACACCTTCCGCACCTTGACAGCGGCACCTTCCAGCTGCGAGTCAGACTAAGCCCTCCCTCCACTAAGGTGCTTTTGTCACAAGTCTTAAGTTACAAACACAACAAAAAACACCAGCACCCAGATACCAGCTCCAGAAATCACAGCTGTCAGAGGCTGGAGAACTGGCTCAGCAGTTCAGAGCACTCGGTGCTCTTCCAGAGGACCCAGGTTCAATTCCCAGCACCCATACGATAGCTCACAACTATCTGTGACCACACAGGCACCTCCACAGGCACCAGAAATACCCATGTGCACAGACATATATGCAGGAAAAAGGATTCTCCTTCAAAGGGAAGAGGGGCTGGAGAGATGGCTCAGTGGTTAGTACTGACTGTTCTTCCAGAGGTCCTGAGTTCAATTCCCAGCAACCACATGGTGGCTCATAACCATCTGTAATGGGATCTGATGCCCTCTTCTGGGGTGTCTGAAGACAGTAACAGTGTACTTATCTATACATATATATATATATATATGTGTGTGTGTGTGTGTGTGTATAAGACGTATTTATGTATATTTATATAATATATATAATTTATATAAATATATTATTTGCATATATTTATATATTATAATATATATAAATAATCTTTAAAAAAGAATTCTCACTACAAGACTAAAATCTGTTTACTTATGTATTCCATGAGTTCCTATTTTTGGTGTTTGATAGTAGTGAGTTTTTGGTTGGTTTGTCTTCGTTTTGTATTTTAAGACAGGATCTTACTCTGTAACCCACAGAAATCCTTCTGCCTTGGCCTCCTGAACGATGGGATCACAGGTGGGCGTCACCACACCCCATTTATTAACCTTTTGTTGAATGTAGGCACCTGAGCTGTTTAGGAAACTGTCCGTGTTGTAATAATGTAAATATACGGTTATGGTTTACATGGGGAAAGTTCTCACATTCAAATGTTTAAGCACTTGTCTCCCAGTCGGTAACGCTGCTTTGAGGAGCTGCGGAACCTTTAGGACTGTGGCCTAGCTAGCAGAAGTGGGTCACTGGGAGTAGGTCTTAAACGTGATGCCCATTTCTGATTCTTACTGAGGCTTTCTGCTTCCTGATCTATTTTAGAGGGAAACAGCCCAGATCATCTACTCCCACCAACAGTGGAGCATCCCTAGCCACCATGCCTTCTTTCTCAAATTGTTCCTGTCAGATGTTTTGCTACAGCTTCAAGAAAAGTGATCTAAAAGGGTGAATCTTACATATACATGCACACACACACACACACACCCATGTGAGGCTCATTTTATACTCTGGAAAACTATAGATTACAACCCTTGTTCCACTGCTGTATAAATAACAGCAAACGACTTTGTGACAATTTCATACATGTGTGGATGCACTTTGATCACATTCGTCCCTGCACATGTCTCCTGCCCCCTTCTCACTCCTGCTGAACTCCTTCTTTCTTGCCAACTAGTGTCTTTCCTGTGTGTGACTCCGTGATTTCAACAATGGCATGAGCACCAGTAACGGGTTTTTTACTGAAGCGTATGCAGCACATGCCAGTGGCTGCATCACTGAAGAACAAGCTCCCAGTATCACAGTATATGCATCACCATCCCAAAACATAGGAGAGGGAGCATAGTGAGGAAATACTCAAACCAAAAACCAAGCTGGAGAAACTCCGAACTCTGCATCTCTGTATCTGATGTCAAAGTGCTCTTCAGATCTCCAGCTCCTTTCTTTCTCCTGGGCTGGTCCCACTCCCTGTCAGCAGCAGCCCTCAGCAGGTGTCCTAGAGCTCTGGCGTCTCTAGCATCTTGGGGTCTCCAAGGCAACTTCAACCTCACAAATTCTTGTTCCAATGTCTGGGATTCATACATGATTTTCTGGGCTCCTCTAAAGGACTTGGGACACTTCTCTAGCTCAGTCCTCTATACCACTCCTGGCTCTGGTTGACTCCACTCCACTGCTGCCACTGCTTGTGGTATTCATCCCATGATACTGGCATATCCAGGATGCCAGGATCTTCCACTGCAAATACACTTCACCAATAGCTCCTCATAGGCTCTCTTCATGGTGCCAGTCCTCAACTCCCTTACATGACCCCTTCAGTCCTGGGCCATCAACTGCAACTGAGGCTGCACCTTCACCAATGGCCTTCCCTGGCTTCTCACAGTGCCAAGCTTCAGCTTCTCTTCATGACTCCTTCATCCCTTCATGCCTTCAAAACCAGTACTACCTGGGTAATTCTTACATATTACCAAATATGGCTGCCATCACAATGTCTATCTCTGGAACACAGCTTCTCTCTGCTCTCAGAAAATACTTCTCAGATTTCACCTCAGTGATGCTTGTCTCTTCTTTTTTTTTTTTTTTTTTTTTTTTTTTCGGAGCTGGGGACCGAACCCAGGGCCTTGTGCTTCCTAGGCAAGCGCTCTACCACTGAGCTAAATCCCCAACCCCGCTTGTGTCTTCTTAATCACCACTAATTTCTTAGCTCCAGCTCACCAGCATCAATTGTTCCAGTAGTTCCTTCTACTCATGACTCTAAATCCAGAGCCGCATGGCCTAAGGTGCTAAGTTCTGCTGCTTACTGGGACTAGAACATGACCCCTTATTCTATTACGTCATTGCCAGCTTCCTGTTTTCCACGATCTCCTTTAATGCCTAAACTTGGCTGTCCTGAAACTTGCTCTGTAGCCTGACTTTGAACTCCTGTTGGATTGAGCCCTGTACCACCATGCCTGCACCTAAGCTTTTCTTTACCTTTCACAAGGTTTTTATAAGTTCTGGACTGTAGTACATTCCAGATATAGTCAAGTTGACAACCAAGAATATCCATCTCAATGCATTCCTTTTCAATTTGACACATAATCATATCTCCTTATGTCCAATTGGAAACAATAACCAGGTCATAATAATGCCTAGTGTGGTATAACTATCTCTTGTTCAACTGGAAATGCATTAACAATAAGCTTAGCTGAGTGGGATCTTGCTCCGAGGTCACCACTCCCTTAATTCCATTTAATATCCTTGAACACAGGATTTAGCTCTATTTCACTTCCCGGTGCCCCTGTAATACTTGAACCATATACTTCATAGCTTTCCTTTCTAAGCTTGCTACGCTTGATCAAAATGCTCCCCATGAGAGTGAGCCACAGGGCAGAGTCTAAACTGGACTGTTGCAAGACTTCCTTTGTCAATGCAATTAATCTGGATCCCTTCACCTTAGCCTCAGGCAGACTCTCCAGGCAAGAACAAAAAGCAACCACATTCTTCACCAAAATATCCCAAGAACAGTCTCTAGACAACATGCTCAAATTCTTCTCCTCTGAAACCCCCACAGTTCAAATTACCCTCAGCACCACCGTTTTCCATGCTTCTATGAGCACTGTCCATTAGGTCCCATTTAAACCATTCCATTGCTTTCCAAAATTCCAAAACCTACATTCCTCCAAATAAAAGCATGGTCAGGCTTATCACAGCAAAACAGCAGTACCTGGTACCAACTTGTCTTAGTTAGGGCTTCATTACTGAAAAGAGACACCATGACCAAGGTAACTCCTATAAAGGAAAACATTTAATTGGGGATGGCTTACAGTTTCAGAGGTTCAGATCATTATTATCATGGTGGGAAGCATGGTACTGCGAAGACAAACATAGTGTCAGAAGAGCCAAGAGTTCTGCATCCTGATCTGACTCTCTTCTACAGGCAGCTAGGAGGCGGTTCTCTTCCTCATTTTGTAGAGCTTGAGCATAGGAGCCCTCAAAGCCCCCTTACACAATGATAATCCTCCTCCTCTTCCTCCTCTTCCTCCTCTTCCTCCTCTTCCTCCTCTTCCTCCTCTTCCTCCTCCTCCTCCTCCTCCTCCTCCTCCTCCTCCTCCTCCTCCTCCTCCTCCTCTTCTTCTTCTTCTTCTTCTTCTTCTTCTTCTTCTTCTTCTTCTTCTTCTTCTTCTTCTTCTTCTTCTTCTTCTTCTTCTTAACAAGATTACACCTCCTCCAATAAACCCACACCTCCTAATAGTGCAACTTCCCATGGGCCAAGTATATTCAAACCACTACACTGACCCCAGTAAGTTTGACCAGTTATGAGTCTTTATGGTAACTTCTAACCACTACAAGAATAGCTTTTTCTGACTTAGGTTGAGAGCAGCACTAAACTATGAGTATAAACAAATATTTAGAGGGCATTCAATAAGTATATCATGTTTAATTTGTCAAAATAACAGTTATAGCTTCTCTCTTAGGGTCTGTGACCTCCCTAGTCTTAGCCTTTGACCAGCTGACAATTTCCTCCTGTGCACGGAGGAATGGAGTTGATGCCTCCTGTAACAGTAGTACCACAATTGCAACAGTGGGCTTATCTTTCCTGGCAGTTCGGGTATATAGCATGCTAGGTCCACATCTAGGCAAGACTGTTGGTGCCTTTTTCTCCCAGATGCCTGAATAACACCTTCCTTAACTATGTATGTTATCCAGCAGGGAGAAAGATTTTTATCTGAATTCAAGCTTGATTTCTCAATGTTTTCAGTAATAGAGTCTTATCATCTAGCTGTAGTGGGTAACCAAGAACAATAGCAATAATCTGTATTATTTTGTGGGGGGAGGGTGCTGTAGGGATCTCCCTGGCCAGCAATTTCTTGAGAGGTATCCGATCCCTGGCACTAGGATTTTCATTTTTTTATGTCTTCTAGACTCAGCAGTATCTCCCTATGAGATGCACCTCTCAGAGGGCTTCACAGATTGGTATTCATCCTTGCTCAGGGCCAATGCTAATCTGTATCATCCAATCTTAGCATATGGGTTGATGAGGAGAACCCCGTAAGATGATTTGTTGAGCGAACTTCACTCTTTTTAGTTTTCTGAATTAAATTCATGCTTCATCACTTACTGTGGACTCTTATCTACTTAGACATGTATGTTAATTATTTTAGATGTGTTGAATGCATACCTTGGAATCTATAGCACATCTCTTATTTGCTTTTTTTGCCCCATATGTACCTTTTCTATTGATTTTAGAGTCATCTTGTTAATCTCTTCCTTCCAAGTAAATTTTCATTGGAATTTCATTGAACAAATCCATTAATAAGATTTAAAATGTTGGGCTTTTTAGGAGCATGGCTTATGTTCAATATATTCTGTTTTCTTTTCAATCTATACATGTCAACATTCCTAGGCCTTTCATGGTCTCTAATTCATTTCTATGTTCCACTGTTATTGTGAGTAGTAAATTGTTTTGTTACATTTAACACTTTACATTTAACGTGTTACATTTTAACGTTTAATATGCACTTGTTTTGTGTGTATGTCTGAGTGAATTTCTATGCATATATACCGAACCCCTTTGAGATCAGAGGAGTCTGCTGGGTTCTCTGGAGCTGGAGTTACAGGTGGTTATGAGCTGTCATGTGGGTGCCGGGAACCACACCTAATTCCTCCGTAAGAGCAGCAAATGCTCTTCACTGCTGAACCACCACTCTAGCCCCTAGTCTCATCCCACTTAACGCTATCTAGGACTTGACAGTTTAAGAAGGCTACTGATACCTACATACATGTATAAATGTATCTCATTCTCCTCCACTCTTACCGATTCCTCATTCTTCACAACGGTTTTTCAACTGATTCTCCTGGACATTGTAGCCAGACAAACATTAACCTCTGCACAGAATGACCCTTTGTCTCTCTCTACTATTTGCTACTTGTTTCCCTTACTTAATTTTTATTATCTTATTATCTCTTATTTCTTCTTTTTATCTTTTTCCTAGTCATGACCTCCAGAGAAACACTGACCAATAGTGGTGGGAAGAACATTGTTTGGAATCTTTCCTAATGGAATTTTATAGACTGTTAAACCCAACACTGGATTTAGGGTTCTGATATTTATTCTCTGTCTCTCTGTCTCTCTCTCTGTCTCTCTCTCTGTCTCTCTCTCCTCCCTCCCCCCCCCCGAGAATTTTTCCTACTCTGTGGTTTGTGAATAACTGGTAAATTTTTATCAAACATCTTTTGTGATAATCACTGAAGTCTAATAAATTAATAATTAGATTTAATGAGGCCCAGGCAGTTTTATTAATTCCAGAAAAACAATTTCCATGATGACAATTGTGCTTCCCTCTTGGCTACAGTCAGCAATTAGCTGGGCCGCCATTTCCTACAGGGGCTGACTGGTATTAGGACAGATTCTCATGAGGTACTGTGGAAGTGGTCCATCTCTCTCTGGCACTGGAACACCATGCTTCTCTGAAAGAGAATGCTTGTTCTCCTTCACTGGGCCAGCAGTACTTCATGCTCAACGCTTGATGTCACAGCCATTTGTAATTAACTTGTCTCAGTCCTGGACACAGCCACTTCTCAGAACTTGTGAATCCCAGAGTACTGCTGAGCCAGGCACTTTCCACATCCCATGCTTGTCAAGCCCAGACCTGGCACCTTCCCTTCCTTTTCCCTGAGGAGCACTTTCTTCTTTTACCCTCCATTCGTGAGTTCTTCCTTTACATTCTCACATTCTCTGACTTCCCATGTAGGAGAGCTGGGTGTGGTCCCTCTATCCCATATACAGGTCTACAGGTCTACCGTCCCATTAGGACAGTGGCTTCCCACAGAGCATCCCATGCAGCCGGGCATCCTCTAGGGTGGGTTCAGGGCAAGTGAATATATCACTGTCCATGTTGGTGGGTATGGGAGCTGCTTCCCACACTTCACTGTTGAGCCCAGATAGGTCCAGAAATAGAGTTAGCCTTGGGAAGGAAAAGAAATGAAGGACTGTGAAGCTTCTTAAGCAACCAAGAGAACAGCCACCAGGACATGAGGCTGACTGATGGCCCTGCTCTACTGCACTCCAGTGGCCTCAGTTAACTTCACCCTCACAGGCTGGATCTAGCCTTTGCTACTCTAATCCCCATAGCCCCTTGCACCTGGATTCCCAGACCTCTGGGCCAGCTGGCAGCTGCTAGCCTCCAGCAGAATGGCTCTGCCCCATTTGCTAGACAACATGGGAGGTCAGGCTCCCACCAGATGGTCACAGTTGGGGTGTCCAGTGGCCAGACCCGGAGGCGAGGTCAGCCTTGAATAGTCCTCACCAGCCTGTGACTCAGTCAATACTGGATACCCTTAGTCAGAACACTTGACCAAGACTGATCAGCTACAGAGACAGAAAGGATAGGGCAGATGGCTGGGGATACAGCTTAGTTAGGGATACAGTTGGTAGCATGCCTGTCTAGCACACTTAGAACCCTGGGTTTGAGGTCCAGCACCGTAGAACCGTCATGGAGGCACATCTGTGACTCCAGCATGTCGGGGGTACAGGGAGGAAGGAGGAGGAAGACCTGAAGGTCATCCTTGGCTGAGCTGAGGCCAGCTGGGGCAACAAGAAACTCTGCCTCAGAAAGCTTAAACAATGTAAAGAAGAAAAGATGGGGCTGAGAGGTATGCTGGCGGTAGGCCAATGTCCATCGACCCCTCTGCCCTGTTAGCATCATGGCTCCACAACCCCTCCGTGGCAGGAAATGGAGGCCTCAAATATGCTAGTGAGAAATTCGTGGGCAATGGGGGTGTGAGACTCCATCCTGAGAAGAAGAGCCAGGAATTTTAATCTTTGCAATACTTTTTTCCAAGTGAGGCAATACAGTTGTGTGTGTCACAAAGGCTTAATTGTTCAACCCTCAGCCCTAGAACAGTGCCTGACACAGAAGGCTCAAAAATATCCATTGACGAAACGGACAAATCCTAAATTTCCTGTGCCATAATTCCGGAAATGGTATTTTCACATATCTCGTTTTTATTTTACTGGACGGATAGAAATAGAGACATGGCTTATAACATCCCCAGCCAGCCAAGGAGCCCCGGATGTCAGCTCCAGAGGTTGAGAAGAGTCGGGGGGGGAGGGGTCCTTGGGCTTGAGAATAGGTGTTCCTGGTCAGGACATGGCTGAATGTGTCCATAAATGAGTCGACAGAACAAAGCCACAGCTGTACAGCTGTGCTAGAGTCCAAAACTCAGAACAGCCATGAAGAGCAAGCAATGTGTCAGGCAGGAGAGAGTCACCGTGGCGCCATTGCCAGAACCTCAGCCCCTATTTCTTTGGTTAGCTCTGTACTTTGGCACTACCACAGGCACCACATGACAGGGTCTCTCTTTACTGGGTGGGGAAAGGAAAGACCGTGAATCCTTGCTTTCACCTGGGCGTGGGGATGGAAAGGCCATGGCTTAAAACATGGAGGACGGGGTTGGGGATTTAGCTCAGTGATAGAGCGCTTGCCTAGCAAGTGCAAGGCCCTGGGTTCGGTCCCCAGCTCCGAAAAGAAGAAAAGAAAAAAAAAACATGGAGGACATGGGGTGAACACATACCCCAGCTGCTCACCCAGGAGTTGATTTGTATCAGGAAGCATTTTTTTCCTCTCGAGGGTCAATGTAACTGGACTGGCAGAGGCCCAGGGCAGCAAAATATCCAGAGCAACTTGTCTGGGGTTGTTTCAAAATACCACAATTGCCTTTCATTATCAGCTTGACTAGATTTGGAACCACCCAGGAGACACACCTCCGGGCATGTCTGCAAGGGCAATTCCAGAGAGGTGGACCCCAGGGAGAGGAAAACACAGCTTGAGTGTGAGTCGCAGCGTCTCAGTGGCCAGGTGGAGTATGGAAAGGAACAGAGAGGAAGAAACAAGAATTTGAGGTGCAAGGTGAGCACCCGTGTTCATCCCTCCCTGCTTCATGACTGCTGAGGCATCAGGGCTGGTCCACCTCACCCTCCTGCCTTTCCACCTTCCTCGCCATGGTGTTCCGTAACCTCAGACTATGGTTTGGTTTGGTTTGTTTTCTTTTTTGGGAGGTGGGCAGGTTGTCAGGTATTTTATCATAGTAACGAAAGCAAACACAAAGCTAATACAGGGAGAATTATTGCCTTTGGAGCTGGGAGAGGCTGGGTGATCCCAGGCAGGGCGCCTGCATCCTTTGGTCTGAGTGACAATTGAACATACAAAAATGAGGGTCACCCTAAGGCAAGGGTGGAGCCTAGCGTCTTTTAAGACTCCTACCTCAAGTTCTCCGTTGCACAACATCCAATCACATGGGTTCCACCGCTGTGACTGACTGGCTGTGTTGTCACCTCCCTGTCAGGGCTGGCCTACCTCTGCCTTTCCCACCTGGTGCCACCCCTGTGTGAGATGCTATCCACCCCACACCCTTCTTCTCCCAGGCCTCAGGGCTGGGGCCTCATGGGCTCAGCTGGGTACACCTGTCCCCGCCCTGCCACCCAAGAGTCTCTTTGTTGGGTCCCAAAGCAGGCTGTTTTCCTCTGTGAAAACAGAATCAGAGCAGGTCTGACAAGGGTGACGGAGGTGCAGGTGGTGACTATAAGGACAGCTGAGACCCAGCTATATGTCAGCAGAACAGCTATTGGTAGGAAGGTCTATCCAGTGTCTGTGCTCCAAATCAACCACTTGAAACTATGTGAGCTTGGGGTGGCCCCTCACACCTCCCCCTAAATCTGTTTCCTGAAGAGCTTTGTATCTGTTTTTGCATCTGTCCTGGAACCTGGCTGGGGGCCAGTCACTCAGCCCCTGTTGGCAAAATCAGCTCCATTCCTGTTTGGCCCCTGGGAGACTGAGCCCCTCCAGAGCCTCCAAGATCTCAAACTCCTTAGAGATGGTACCTGGTACCTTAAACCCTAGCCTCTTGAGTTCCACTGACTGGGTCAAGGCTGGACACACAGGCCTGCTAAGTTGTTATTGAGGGATTGAATGGCACAAAACTGGAGCTGGAAAAGTCCCTTTGCCGAGGCCACGCCCTCCTCTGTGTTCTGTGGAACCAAACACAGCTTAAAGGCCAACTGAGCTGCACTCTCGGTAGAGCTGCGTTCCCCTTGGGCTTGCTGGGCGTAGATCCCAGCCCAGCTTACAGGCTGGATCTCTCCAGCCCTCCTTCATTTTTCATGTTTTCTGGCCCATCACTCTGGCTATGTCTACCCTGTGCAGTGTCCCCAGTTCCTGCCTAGGGCCTGACTTGGCTCCCTATCCCCATAATACTGACCTCCAATCCCTCGGAAGGTCCAAAGGGCCCTCCTGGGTGTGGCCTCCTGTCCTAGATGTGCACGGACTCACCAGCACCTGACCTCAATCACAGGTTACTGAGAGAACATGTCTTTGAGTGGCCAGAGGAAATATGTCCTGGAGCTGGAACAGACAGGACACAGAAATGGGACTTTTCCAGTTCTCTCCTCTGGTCACTGTCTGTGATCCTGCTGTGATCGGAATTGTGGATAGGGCATAACAAGGGGGGAAGACAAGCTACCAAGGATGCAGACCTAGGCTAACAACTCACAGCAGCTGGGGCTGTTGTGGGGAGGGTTCAAGGGGGAAAGGAAGAACTGGCTCTTGAAAGAGGGACATACTGGCTCTGAGGAGCTGAGCAGGAGTAGAGCAGGCTCTGTGAACAGACCTATGGCCACTGGACCACTGCAGCTCAGTCTATTAGTCCTCTGCTAGCACCGTGGTCACCTGAGAAGGTACTTTGTATGAGCTGGCCCATCAACTTTAGTCTGAGCTAAGCATTCCCTAGGCCTGAAGTCGTTCGTGCTCGGCTCTCCCCTTCACCCTAGGCTCAGGTCCAAGGGCATCTCCCAAGGGTGTCTGCTCATACTGGAGCCTGCCAACTTTACCAACCCATCAAGGAAAGAGTGCTGTGGTTTCCTCTGGCCTTGGACAGCCCTGGCCACACATAGAGGGCCTGGGCATCATGCCCTAAGCTACTTGGGGCTCCTTTGAAGGACAAGGCCACTAAGTGTGGTCTCTAAGACAGCAGAGGCAGAAGTCTTCATCCTGCTAAGCCCCTTCATACCCTCCTTGGCTCTTGCTGAATCATGGCCAAGGTCTAAGCTAAGATTGTGACTCCCGTAACTCTTATGACATTGCTAATAGCAAATATTAATACCCAAGTTCTCTGTTAGGTAATGGAGAAAATGAGATAGACACAGTTCTTGCCCTCATGGTGCCTCAACCCTAAACCTTGGCAGCCCCAAGCCTTGGCATATGGAGGCCACTCAATACATTTTTGATGGATGAATGGGAAATGCTTGAAATGAGCAGTCTGGTTACATTCAGCAGTCCAGACGCCTGAGGACACATGAAGGCCACTAGAGTAGAGGTGAGCTGTGACCAGCCACCACTCATCCCCACCTTAAGAAAGCCTCTAGCCTTCACAGCGGCCTTGTGACTTGAAACATCACCACCATAAGGATTCAGCAACACAGCAATCCTCTGCGTTGGGACCAAGGCCACCAAGACAAGAAGGAAACTACAGGGTCTTCGTGGAGGGAGTCTTAGGACCTGTTGGAGAAGCCATATGACCTGACACTTAGTTGACCTACTGCTCCAACCTCAAGTTAACTCAGAAGTAGCCACGCAGTATGTCTACTGTTTAAGAACTACCCCTACCCTCCAGGACCGCAAACTACCCAGTCCTTTCTCCCACAGGAAAATATTTTTAAAGGTGGCTTCTGGTGCCTTCAGGTCAGGAATGTCACCAAGAGCCCATGTGGATGATGACAGCACAGGCCTGGATTTCATGCCCCTTTTAAACTGCCTGGACTCTGCACAATATTTATAGCAGATTCTAGAACCACCTTTCCCACTTCACCTTCATCTCCTGTCCTGTGAGAGAAGCTTCTAAAGAAAGATGCTGGCAAGGTCATCCTTGGGAAGTCTATGGCTATGACCTGTCCCTCCCACAAAGAAGGCAATGTGATTCAGGATGGGGAGAGCGCAAGTCTTGGGGATGTGTAAATCAATAGAGAGAAACAAGAACATCTGGTAAAAAGTTCCCAGAATCCACTATGAGGTGCACTGGGAAGGGAGTTCCCACAGATTCCTGAAGACCCGCCTGTTCTCCTCGCCACTCATCACCCAACCCCCAGCAAGGTTCATCACTGTCACATTTGCTGTGGCTCTTAGGGGTCCAGAGGAGAGGCCTCTGACCACGGCCCTTGTTGCACATTCAACCCTAAGGACAACCAGTGGTTGATGATGGTTGTTTGATCCAATTGCTGGAAGCTTCTGGTCAACAGTCCCCAGAGACCATTCAGAGACCCTTCTGTCGTTCCTTCCCATATGCCTGTCAACGTGGGACCTGTGTTTGCAGGAAGCCAAGCGCAAATCTCTGCTACACAGTACTGTGAGCCCAGCATCTGTGTGCCCCCCTCACTCTCCACCTACTCAAACATGTGGCAGTGTCACACACTCAATCCCTGTCACTCCTCTCCCAGTTGAGAAGATAGCAGCACCGTCCCTACCAGGAGGACATCCCTGCATGGGACATTCCTGCTTTGTACCTCTCAATCAGTCACACTTTTTGCCACCAGGAAGACATTCTGGATGGACATTCCTACATTGTAGCCCTAGAGCGGTTCTTCTCTTTGCCAGGTGTTGGAGATCTAGTGGTTCCTCTCATCTGCTACCCTGTGAGCATCGCCGTCACACACGCAGTCCGTGTCACTCACATGTCACATGTCACAACAGGGTAAGAGAGAACACGGGTTTGCCAAGAATACTGACTAAACTAGGAGCCTCCTCTGGGTCTGGAGAAGCGATTGCTGGCTGATGTGGTCAGTCTGTGGTACCCAGGGAGGAGTCTGGCTAAACCATTGCACCTCCAGAAGCTGTTAAAGGACATCCTGGCGCACAGTGGTTGCAAGTGTAGACTGGGGGAGAAGAACCCTGGGGGGAAGAGCGCCAAGTACTTCCACTCCTCCACCTCCACAGGGAGACAGGAACTGCTCCAGTCACTCTCCTTTCCAGAAAGCTAAGAGACACAACACTCCTGGCAGACAAGATGACCTGAAGGGAGATGGCAACAATACAAAGCCCAAGAAGCAGGGGCACCTGGAAAAAAACATGCGCCTTGCTTCTAGATGCCAGAGAGAGGTCAAATCCTCTAGGAAATCAGCCTGGCCTTTGCAAACTAGTTTGGGCACCTTTCTGTTTCTACTCCGCCCACGCCTACCCGTAGGATCCCCCCCCCCCCCTAGACCCATGGCTTGCTGCTGTCTTGGGTCTGTGTCCCTAGTCCAGGGCTCCTCAAGTCCAAGGTTCCAAGTGCGCTGGTGTTCAGAGAGCTCCACACGCTGAGCGGTGGGGAGGCAGGTTGGCCCGCCAGAACGGAGAAGTGGTTTGGGAACAAGGCGCTGCCCCATCCCCCATCAGAGCCACCGCAGCCCTGCATCCCTCCCCGGGCTAGAGCACCAGCCCGTAAAAGCGACTTCAAAGGGCCGGTGCCTAGTGTCTGAGTTTCCACAAATTGCTCGGCTCCGCAGCTAGGCAGAACTCAGACATCGGAGCGGACTCTATTCTGGGGGCTTCAATAAGCGGGTGGGGGGTGCGGGGTTTAGCCTGGGAAAGTGAGGGGCGGGTCCTCGGAGCCCCCAAAGTGGGAGGGTCGGGAGTCCGCGGGACCAATCGGTGTGCGCGCGGGGCGCGGGCACGGACGGAGGGGGGGCTCGGGGGCGGGCAGCCCGGGGGCGGGGCGGGGCGGCCAGGCGGCGGCAACGGCGGCGGCGACTCCTCCGTGTCCGGCTCCAGCTCCGGCTGCAGCTCCGGCCCGCGATGACCCACTCGGTGACCCTGCGCGGCCCTTCACCCTGGGGCTTCCGCCTGGTGGGCGGCCGTGACTTCAGTGCCCCCCTCACCATCTCGCGGGTGAGTCCGACCCCCGCGGGGCAGCGGGGTGGTCCCGGGACTTAGACCTTGTCCTTGTAGTAGACCCAGGACCCAGATCCTCGATGTGTTGGAACCTTGAAAGCAGAGGGTTGGTCTGGGTGACCCCCATGCTGTGGAGGGGGGTTCCAGCAGGGCAACACAATCCCACCCACCCCCCACATTCCCGCACAGCCTGCCTGTCCCGTTTAGTGGTGAGAGTCCCCAAGAGTTCATACACCAGCTTCCCGCTGCTAAGTTTCTTTAGGGGAAGTTGCTGGGGGCCAGGGAAGAACAGTCAGACATGGGCCTTGAGTCTGGACAGCTCTATAGAGGCCCAGAAACTCCTGAGACCCAACCCTGCCTGAAGTTTTGGGGCAAAGTAACTGAAAACCACTTCCCCTATTAAAGGTCTGGGTGGCCTTAGGAGGGTCTTGCTGTCCTCAGAAGTCCACATGCCGCTTCCCCACTCTGAACTTCAGTTTCTCCTCTCCGGGCCTCAGTCATTCTGGGGGAAGTGACCAAGAGGGGCTGTTGAATTCCAGGCAAGGGGGAGACAATGAGGCTTGATCCCTCTCCTTACAAACCAGCACAAAGCCAGGGACCAGGACAACCTCAGCCCAGCTCCTCACGGGTCCCAGGACCATACCCTGTTCCTAGACCTTGGGCAGAGAAGAGAAGGGGGCATAACCCGGGAGAGGGAGTTGGTCTGAAGATAGAGCAGGGAGGGGCTCTGGGCCTGAGGCAGGGATTCCCCAGCCTTGGAGCCAAAAGAGAGAACCCAGGCTCTTCCCTTGGTGGCTCTGGGTCCAGAGGGAGGGGACATATATGGACATCCCTTCACCCCACAGAGGCTGCTTAAGTCTGTGGGGACTTGTGTCAGGGAAAACCACTTTGCTGCTTCCTCTGGCCCTGAAGGCCGGGACAAGCTTTAGAGACTTCTTTTCAGTTCTTGGGAAGCGGTAGGCACTAGGTGGGTGTGGAATCGCAGAATTCTCACTACCGGGCCTGGGTGACAGGCAGGACCAGCTGTCCTAGGAGGCTTCCCACATCTGTCTTTACCACTAGGTCCCTGGGGCCAAGTGAGGTATGCCTTAGCACACCCGTGTGACTTTCATCTCCTTGTTCTCCCTAGAGATCCCTGCTGGGGGCGGGGATTGGAGGGGGGACGACAGAGCATCTATGCCTGGTGGATCATGCTATGTATCTACAAAGAAGGAATGGTGAGGGTGTTAGGCCAGCCGGCAGGCCAGGCACCCTGGGTGTGAGGCCGCTGACAGGCTCAGTGGCCACGGCTGACTGCCGGAGGCGGCTAAGAGCTAAGACATCTGTTGCCCACGCGGCTGCCTGTCCAACAGGGAAAGGCCTTCACTCGTCAGCAGAGGCTGCCCAGGCCTTGTTTGGCATTGATGGGGACTTGGTGGGAGGAGATGCAGGTCCCTGATAGACTATTTGGGAGAGAGGAATCCCCTTTATCCTCCAAAATCATGTAGTAGTAGCTCAGACATAAGGAGCCATGGTAACTGAGCCTGGGTTAGGGTGGGATTTGGGAGATTTACAGAGCCGGGGAGGTGCAGGCCATAACTTGCCTAGCAGGTACCTCAGGGGCAACACTAAAGGGGTTGGTGATATGTGGGAGTGTCCTCACTAAAGGGCTTCTAGATCCTTCCTGTGTCCTTTTAGAGCCCCTCCTATGTTTTCAGAGTCTCCTTTACCCGGAGTCCAGTAGAAACGGACAGCCTCATGCAGACAGTGGGGTGGCTGATTGTTTAGCTGGACTGGGAGCTTACAGTTTAGGCCCAGAAATCATCTAGGATCCCCAAGAATAATGTTTAGGGCTCCATCCTTATAGACAGACTGTAATGACCACAGGTCTTTTCCAAGTGTCAATGTGCCAGGTCCCACCCTATCGGGTGCTGGAACCAGGACTTCCCCAACAACCAGTCCTTGGGAGGAGCACTGATGCATGCCTAGCCTCTTGCACAGATGTTATATGCCACGACTGTCACTGGAAGTCCCCAAAATAATCCTTAAACCCTGGCCTCATACTGTAGATCAGGAGGCTGGGGCACAGAGACGTTAAAGTACACAGAGAAAGGGGCTGTGAGCAGGAGTCCAGGTCTGTTTGGAAGTTGCTGTGACTGTCTGTGAGAATGATATGACCCTCTGTGGCTCCCACCCACCACAGGCTTCTGTAGTGGGCACAGCGGGGGCTGGAATGCAGCAGGTGAGGGACTGATTCATACCCCACATTCCCATCTGACCTCACTGTTCCCTCCCGTCTTTCTTCTGTCTGGTTATCTAGTACTGCACAGCTAGACAACTGACCAAATCCCACTCCTTCCTGTGATGTCCTTGTTTAGAACATTCCACGGTCCCCAACCCCACAAGAAATTCCAGCGTCTCTCACCCCAGGACCCACACACCCTGCAAAACCTAGTGTCTGCAACTTTTCTGCCTTGGTCACTCCCACGATCCCTTCACCAGTGATGCTATAAGCCACACAAGCCTCCTTCCTTCTCACCTGGATAAGCCATTGTAATGCCAGGTTCCCACCTGGAATGCTATCCTTACTGGTGACACACTCTTCCTTTTGCAGAAAAGCACAGTGGTTAACAGTGTAAGCTCTGCTTTGGACCCACCTGACCTAGGTTAGAATTCAGACTCAGCCATCTATTCACTAAACATGTCTTTGTCTTCTTTGGACCTCGGTTGCCTAGTCTAGGAAATGGGCTTGCCTTGAGAACTCGGGAGACAATGCTTCTAAAGGGCGGCTGGGAGTCACGGTTTCCTGGCTTCGAGCCCTCTTTGACCAGAACTCCCCAAGCTCAATGTAGCTGGCCACATCCCAGACACCTCTGCTTCCAGGAACTTCCTCCACCTACAGGGACCTGAATGTACCCCTTGTGCTGGCTGAGTCATCTTGTAGCAAACTAGCCCTAAGGAAGAAGACTCTTGTCCAGTGGGGGGGACTGGGCCAAAGTGTCCTTGCTCCAACCCCCTCTTTATTCATCTGTAGGTAGGCATGAGAACAGCTTTAGCCTCACCTAGTGACTGAGATGTTGCCCTGTGCCAGATATGGTAAAGCGTTGGCAGAGATCAGGTATCATGAAGAGCAGGGAGCTCTGAGCGAAAGCTTGACAGGAGAATGGGATCAGATGGTGCCAAGTGGGCACCTGCCCCAAGGGGACAGGCTCGTGCAAGTGCCTCATGCCCAAGCCCAGAGAATGAATATTTATGGTGGACCTGTTGGCTAGGGGATCATGCTTTTGAAGAGAACTTTCCTTGAGGGAGATGGGGAGATAACTCAGTCAGTAAAGAGTTTGCCATGTAAACACATGGATGAATTTAATCTCCAGCCCCCACATAAAAAGCCAGGTGCAGGGCTGGGGAGATGGCTCCATAGGCAGAACGATTGCATAAGGACCTGTGTTTGGATCCCCAGGACTCAAGCAAAAGCTGAATGTGGCAGAGCCTGCCCATAACCAGCACTGGGGTAGGTGGTGACAGATAGAAGCTCACTGGCCAGGTAGTCTAGCCAAAAATGGTGAACTCCAGGTTCAGCAAGAGTGCAGGCAGGGGTGCTGCATGCCTTTCAACCCAGCACTCCGGAGGCAGAGACAGGCAGATCTCTGAGTTCAAGGCCAGCCTGGTCTACAGAGCAAGTTCCTGGACAGCCAAGACTACACAGAGAAACCCTGTCTCAAAAAAAAAACAAAAACAAAAACAACAACAACAACAATAACAACAAACTCCACCATCACAACCAACAAAAAACCTGTCTCAGTAAAGAGAGAGAGAAAGACACTGGGTGCCAACTCTGGCTTCTACACATGCACACACAGGTGAGTGAGTGTATACACACACACACACACACACACACACACACACACACTCATACTCACATATATGCATACCTCATGTGGGGGAGTGGGGGAAAATAATATTTCTTGAGGCAGCCTATTTTAGGGCAAGGCAGCTTGGGCAGTGCCCACATGAAGCTTCTAGCCAAGGAACTGCCAGCACCCGGCTTTGTCCACTCTCTATTAGAAACTGACTGAGCTGAGTCTGAGTTGCCAAGAGCTCCCACCCCCAGCCACACTGATAGGAACAAGGTCATTAGTAATTCTTAAGCCACAGAGAGGTGCTGGCTGCTGATACTGGGCAAGAATGAGGACTCCTTGTCTGTTCTCTATTTGTTTCCAGGGTGCCCGGGCGCCTCAGTCCCCAGGTTCTTATTTAAATGTTGCTGAGCCTTTCCCTACCCCCAACCCATGGCCTTCATCAGATGACCGGAAGTGCTTGAGTCTGTTGGGTCAAATAGAGGATCCAGCAGAGGAAGCAGAGATGGGGTTATAACCTCGGAGTGCGGGCTGGTGGTTGGAACTGGATGGCTTTGAACTTGCCTAAGGAGGGGGATATACACACCTCCTCCTTTCAGTGGTAATGATGCATTAGCAGTGTGGGGTGGCAGATAATGGGGGACACAGGGAGTTGCTCTCAGAGTAACTGGGCCTGAGGGAGGAGTAGACTAGGTGATAAGCAGAGTTAAGGAGTCAGGAGATTATACCAACGTATGGGCCCATAAAGATGTCAGTGCTGTCTGGTGCCTTTAAGTGCCCTACAGGTGTTTCTATGGGGTAGCCATAGCAATGGTGGAGCAGGCAAAAAATGTGTGGCAGGCCTGAGAGGTGAGATCCAATAAGTAAGGTCGGGGGCTGCCTGAGTAGAGCATTGTCAGTGTGAAATACTTATGATGTGCCCGTGCTCTGTGTATGTCTGGGCATAAATGTCCTTGAGTGTCTGAGTGTCCCTTGTATGTCGTGCTGTGCCTACATTCTGCTTGGCCCAGGCTAGAGGAAGGCCCTCATATATCCTTACATCTAACAAGGTCTGCAGGGGCTCCAGACTGAGGTTTTGAAATCAGAGGCCACGAGGGGACCTCAGCCAGCCTCTTAGCTTGCCCACCTACAGGTCACACTGGCACAAGGCCACACTGGTCAGGTTCAGAGGTTGATGGAAATCTAGTGGAGAAGGCCGTATAGTAACTGTGCCAACCATGTGATTTTTTTTTCTAACCACAGGTTCATGCTGGGAGCAAAGCGGCCCTGGCTGCCCTGTGCCCAGGTGACTTGATCCAAGCCATCAACGGTGAGAGCACTGAGCTCATGACACACCTGGAGGCCCAGAACCGCATTAAAGGCTGCCACGATCACCTTACACTCTCAGTAAGCAGGTGTGTATGGGCAGACTGGGCTGGAGAAGTGATAGGAGATAGGAGGGGTGCTAGCCAGTCTGGTGAGCTGAGCCAACACAGCCTTTCTGCCTCATCCAGGCCCAAACTAAGCCTTGGAGCAGTCATGGTACCTAAATAGCACTGGTTAGGGCTGGGAGCAGCCTTTGCAACTCAGGGCTTGGATCGTTTTGCTGCCCTTGTGGCAGCAGAAATAAGATCGTAAGCTGGGTGGCGCAAACCTGTAGTCCCAGAACTTAGATGACTGTGCTAGGAGAAGCAAAAGTTCAAGGTTAGCCTGAGCTGTGCAGTGAGACCTTATCTCGAAACAAAAACAACCCCCTAACCTCCACCCTGCACCTCTCATCCATCCTTTCCCCTCCTCCAGAGAACCAGTTTGACAGCTCATCTTCAAACTAACTTAAAAATGTAAAACCTAGTGTAGGCCCCACTTTGCAGATGAAACTAGCCAGGTAGAGGATACTTACATGACCAGGCAATAGAGAGTAAGTGAGCATGTGCCCTCTTCTCTCTCCTCTCTCCTTTCTCTCTCCCCCTCCCTCTTTCCTTCTCCCCAACCCCACTCCTCCTCTTCCTTCCCTCCCTCCCTCTCTCTTCTTTTAGTGGCTGCCAACCATTCTGACCAATCCCACAGCTGTTCTGCCTCAACAGCTGTCTTTACCAGGGTCTATGACTATGTCTGGTTAAATCTGGATTTGGAACATGCTCTCCTTCCACGGACCATGTCACGCTGTGCATCCCATCATGAAAGTGCTGTGGTGAACACTCAGGCCTCTGCTGGGCTCTGGCCCTGGCTTTTTAATTGGTTCCCACCAGCAGTTGGCTTAATTCTAGCTGAGTGAGGTCTCCATTTGCCTTCCCTGCCTGGGTCCAGAGGACATAACTCAGTTTTGCCACATTTCCTGCTAACAGGGGCTTTCCATGACCCCCTGTAGCTCTGTGTGGGCAGAACCATCCCCAAACCACAACACAGTTAACCCATGCCTGATTGATCCATGGGCTCAGTGCCTTCAAACATGATGAAAAGAGTTATAAGGTAGCCTCTGTCCGTGCCTGGCCCGTAACCAGGTCCCCGTTGGGCTCAGGAATCTTGGACGTGCCCTCGGCTCTGAGCAGCCCAGCTGCAAGTCTGTACTCCATTGGGCACACAGCAAGGACTCCTCAGCGTCATCTAGACCCTTCTATCTTGCTACCCACAAGAGCTCTATAAGCCCGGGTTTCTTTTCCCATACATCTAGTTCCTTGCTCTCTGCCAGACTGTGGCATGTCTAGTTAAGGAAAGCTTTGCCCACAAGTAGCCTCTGAGGCCTCTCAGCTTGGCTGGGTTCCTGGGCCCTGACTCACCTCTGGCTTTGTTCTCCAGCTGAATGAGGGCAGCCCTAGAGATGGCAGAGCTGTGGGGAGGCTCAAAGGGTCCTGAGTCAGGAGATTCCCAGAGAGAATGATGTCAGGGATGGTAGCAGGGTGGAGGTCCCCCTTCCTTCCTTCCTTCCCTGGTCATTTCTTCCAATCTAGGCATGGTTGGAGCCAGAAGGCCACTGCAGTGTTGCATTCTGGGAATTACAGCTCCAGAATGCCGGGTGGCCACGGGACAGATGAGAATGCATGGTCCATGTCACAGTGCCATCTGCCTTCCAACAAGTACTTTACCCCTGGCCCCAAACTTCTCCAGTCCTAAATCAGAGTCTGTCTTGTGATCATGACACTGAGTAGCAAAGAGGTGCCAGGCTCTCTCTCAGCCAGAATGAAACCCCAAGGCTCTCCCTCCACCATCTCCAGTCCTCCCCTCACACTCTAGACTTGGAGGAATTTGACCATGTGGTCACCCAGACTAGACCCTCAACCCAACCCTCTTTCTACTGGGCCCACTTACAAGGCCTCTGGCCCTTATGCCTGGGCCATCTTCCACCTCTTTAATAGGCTTTGCAGAGGGCCAGCCGAATGACCTGGCTAGAGTAAGGGACTTGGCATTCTTAAAACAGCTTCCCCGCCTCTGGTGCCCCCGCTGACTCTCCCGCCACCTGAGCTATGCAGGAAAGGCCTTGTTTCCCTCTAGACTTATTTTCCATGGAGCCAAAGTCAGGCATCCAATAATTCAAGTCAGACCACATCGCACTACAGATCAGGACCGTCCTCATTATCGACTCCAACCACTGCCACAGACAGTCTTAACTGCCATCGCTTGGTGCTTTGCATAGCCCAACCTTTGCTTCTCCTGTTGTTTAACCGTGGGCAAACTTACTACTCATCTCAGAGTCTGAAGTGGGGCTCACTGTGTGACTAAGCCCTCCATTCTTGTCTGACACCTTGGGCCACTCTCATGGCACTGGGCGCTTTATGCCCTCTGACCCTTAGACTACAGGTTTGTGCCATTCTGGGCAGGTATTTAGAAAACAATAAGGCAAAACAGCCCGAAGAGGGCATCCCTGGTGTGTCATACTGGAAGTCAGAGCAGGTATTAGAGCAGGTTAGAGATATTTTAAAGGGCTCACTCGGAAACCTAGCTGAGCGGCTAGAGCCAAGGCTTCGAGGAAAGGATTGGGACCCAGGAGACTATGGGCAGCGTGGACAGAGATGAAAACACAGAGTCCGCATGGACACAGTGTTAAATCACTGAGCTATTGAGCTGGGTATGGTAGCAAACACTTTTAATCCCAGCCCTGGGGAGCAGAGGTTGGTGGATCTCTGCTAAGTTCAAGGCCAACCTGGCCTACATAGTGAGTTCCAGGACATCCAGGGCTACATAGAAAGACCTTGTCTCAGAAGGAAGAAGAAAAAAAAAAAGTTCCTTGACCCAACCAAGGAAAAGAGGCATGAGCGGGCTTCTACCCCAGTCATGAGACTGTGAGAGGCCCCAGGAGGCCTCTTGGTTGAGGAACATTATTTCCACACTCTAACCAGCCTTACTGTACATTGCCTGCCAACCCGGGGTCCACACACCCTCCTGGCTTGCCTCTCACAGAGCTACTGAGTGGCAGGGCTGGGCCCGTAGCCTTTAGGCCTGCTTGTCCTGCTTGTGGCAGGTTTACGATGTTTTTCCCCCTCCTGAGTGGTGTTTGGCTTTTGGTTTCTATGGTGAAGCAGGAATTTCCTAATGGCCTGTTTCCCATCTGGGCTGGGCAGACATCAGTGATGACTCTGCCTGAGTGGGTGGAGGCGGCAGAAGAGGAGGGTGCTCCCTCACAGCCTCCATTTCACCTCCCTGAGAGCCACCCAGGCCTGGGCCAGAGGCTATGGAGGTCAGAGGATAAACGGACCGGATCCCACTGGCTGCCGGCTAACCCATGTGTGAGGCCTGGCTTGCCTTGCTGTGATCTGAGCCTCCTGGAGTGGAGTTTCTGCAGGCCACTGTGAGGGAGGAAAGTGTCTGAGCTGCAAGGCCTCTCCTGCAAACTCTTCAGGAATGAGACCAGAAAGGCACAAGGCCACAGGCAGGGAAGGGAGGAAGGCGGCGACCTGAGCTTGTGGCTTCTGCTTCAGCAGACACCACTATGCTAACGGGGGAGGAGGGAAGAGTGTTGGACATTGCTCTTCTCCCCCAGCTCTGAGCCCCAGGCCTAACCCCTCCTGTCCCTGGTTCCAGGCATGGGATGGGGGCTGATAAGCAGACATATCTCACCATCCCAATTCCTGCTACAGGCCTGAGAACAAGAACTGGCCCAGTTCCCCTGATGACAAGGCCCAAGCGCATAGGATCCACATTGACCCTGAGGCCCAGGTAAGCATAGACATTGCTCTAGCTGGCTCAGAGTGAACCCAGGAAAGAGGTGGCAGGCATGGCCCACAGACTTCATCTGTACCCTTGCAATTCTCACACTGATAGTCAGACAGCCAGGGCATGCTGAGGTAGACAGCTCCTCTGTGATATGCCTGCCTCTACTCCTTACCCTGGAAGAGGTAAGCACCTGCAATGTGCTTGACTCAATTCCAGACTATCCTGCATTCTTGGCTAGGGTGCCTGGGATGGGATGGGGCTGGGCTAGGTCTTGGCTCAGGATTTCTGCACAGAGCTGAGGTTTACTCCCATACCCAGAGATACCCGATCAAACAGGCTTAGAGAGAGATGGGGGCAAGCAGGTGGCAGCCTCAAGCTTCGAGGAATCTTAGGCTGTGGCCACTCCTGTCTTGCACTACCCTTATGCTTTCTGAGACTGGAGAGGTCCCTTTTTGTGTCACAAAGAAGTTGCAGCTGTCACTCTGTCCTCGAGAAGAGTGAGCAAACCGGGCTGCTGTAAGTTCTCATGAGAGAAGTAGCCAAGTGCACCAGATTCAGTTGCCTAGACCTTGCTCCACACCCCTGGACAAGGTCAATCCTGGGCTAATCTGTGATGTAGCTTGATCTAGAGCACTCAACGTGAGAGGTGTGGCTTCTGGGCCTGCTTTTGTCTGCTCTCTCTGTAGGGAAGAAAAGAGACCAGGGCAGAGAGAAATTTCAATAAGAAATCGGAGGGCTCCCCAGAGGAAGGGTATTCAAGCCCAAACCTAAGGACCTAGACAGAAGGGGGTAGGAAGAGGACAGGTATTCCTCGAGCACCTGCAAGCCTAGCGGTGTGTGCCCCGGGGTCAGAGATCTGCGCAGTGACAGGTTAGGGCTGGTGAAGGCAGAGCGTGAGGTGAGGCACAGCTACCAAGAGGGTCTTAGGTTATTTGTCCGGACTTAAGCTCATTCTGGGAAACATCTGTATCTTAGAAGCTTGCATCACTTTGTCTGAGGCCCTTCAGGCAGGGAGAAGAGGACAGATTTGGCAGAAAACACAGGCAACAGGGGGCAGAAGGCGGGCGGTTCCTGTGAGACCCCTGGTTCCTCTCAGTACCAGTGAGGAAAGGACAGGGCAGACATAGTTGGGAGCGAAGGGAGTCATAGGGGCTGAAGGCCAGTGGGCTCCAAGCGACTCCCTAATGGGGTTTGAAAGCTGGCATGGCAGAATGGCTTCCCTTCGGGGTTGGGAGGCTAGAACTGAGAGTGGCTTCCAATAGGGCTGCAGATCGGCTTCTCCTGCCAACCCTCCAACCCCCCAGTTCTTTTTCTCACAGTTCCTCTTCAAAGGCCAGCAGCGAAGATGTGATGGCCCTTACTGTAAGGGGAGTGAATTTCCACAAACAACAGAGCAGTCCCCCAGCTGCTGCCCCCCTTTTGTATTTAAAAGGTCGTAGGCTCCATGGGTGGCGACAAAAACACCCTACCCACCCCTGCAGGGCTGTGTCCCCAGGAGCACAGACACAGAGCTCATTGTCCCCACACTGCCCCCACCTCTGAGTGTGGGGGTGGGGCTGGCTCGAACCATCTGGGGAGAAGAAAACTACACTTAGCCCTAGGCCAACACCGGGCACCCCTGGCAGGCATCCTCAAGTGGGATGGGTAACTGCAGCCTTAGAACCACACTCTTTGCAACGCCACAGAGGACCCTCTTCTCTCAAGGCCCACAAAGGACAGAAAGCACATGGACCACCCAGGCTGGGAGACACAGACCTCTAAGGAAAGCTTTCTGGAGTAGGTGGGCCTTGAACACCCAGACTGCTGCAAGCTCAGGCTCGGCCTAGAAGAGAACCACCTGTTCCTTTGGGTTTGGCGATCGCTCCCCCTCACGTTGTGTATCCTATGTCTAGTCGCCCCTTTTGTTGGCATTCTTCTGACACTAGTGCCAGGCTGTCATCCAGGGCAGGGAGCATAAGGTTGTGTGGTACACTGCCACCCAAAGAGAGGAAGAAGAGGAATTCCCACCAACAGCCATCCAGCAAAGCCTTGGTGTGATCAGGTCATCTTACTTCCTCCCCTCCTGAGGAGCCCTGATAGCCAGACCATCGCATTCTGCAGGGTAGGGGAAGAAACAGGTTCAGAGAGATGAAAGTCACCAGTGAGTGATAGAACTGCCACTCAAACACACGCTGAGGTCATCACTGAGTTCAGACCTAGAGGAACTGCTGCATGGGTGGTCAGAGGAGGGGCCATGGCTCACCAATGACCCTGCAGTCAGCTCCCACACCCTGCTGGGTGGGGGGTGAGTGAGGACCTCAGTCCTCCCAGTCTCTGGTTCCTGACTCCCATTCCTGTTTTGCCATTGAAGTTTCACGCAGAGCCCAGCCCCACCCCCTCCCCAACCCCACCCCTACCGACCACAACCCATCTGGTCCCCATTAGAGGCCAGCCCTGCCTGTGTTCTACCCTGCAGACACATGTGTGAGTGCTCAGGTTTCTAGGGGCTCTCACTGGGCCTGATGGGGGACTGGGGTCCTGCTGCTGCCGCCAGCCACTGCAGCAGCATTGATGGGGCCCCACTTGGCCAACAAGCCTCTTGATTTTGTTTGGATTTGTAGGGCAAAATGGTACCTTAATCAGGAGTGGTGGGTGATCAAGGCAGAGCCTTAAAGCTTGACTGTACTAGAAGCTGCCTGAGCCCAAGCTGGTCTCTTTCCTGCTAGGAAAGGTTCTTTCCATTGCAGAGTAGAAAGGGGTGTGTGTGTGTGTGTGTGTGTGTGTGTGTGTGTGTGTGTGTGTGTGTGCATTTATATACGCATTTATATATGTGATATTTGTGTGTATATATACACATATATACACATACAGTCACACACATATACATGTCTATCAATCACATCCCCCAGACTGAGACACACCCATGGCCTAAACTTGAGTCTTATCCCTTAAATGAGACGTTCTCATGCCAACCCAGGTTTAGCCACATGGCCTTCCCCAGGATGACTGACTAGCACTGGCTCCCAGTGTGTGCGTAAGACCCTGCATACATGGATAGAAATATGTAAGCAGATTGGCTGGTGTGTGTGCATTGTCCTTACCCATGTGTGTGTGTCTTTAAATGCACCCGAGAGAGTACGTGTGCTCCTGTTCACACTGCTGTGTGTGCTTGTGTGCTGGTGGGCTGAGGTCAGCACAGTTTTGGACTCTGCATGGACACAGGCATCCAGAACCTGGTGTCCAGTCTCTGCTCCTTGTTTGCTTTGTCCCAGGAAAGCTACCTTTTGTTGCTTTCCTGGGGACCAGGAATAGAATGCAGGCCCAGAAGAATTGACCCCACAGTAATACCCCTGAACCTCAGTCTTATCCCGGAAGGGCCTTTAAGAAAGCACTAAGGGAGGGTTGGGGATTTAGCTCAGTGGTAGAGCGCTTGCCTAGGAACCGCAAGGCCCTGGGTTCGGTCCCCAGCTCCAAAAAAAAAACAAAAAAAAACAAAAAAAACAAAAAAACAAAAGAAAGCACTAAGGGTCCTTTCTGACTATAGGAGAAGAGTTCCTTTTAGTATTTCCAACCATTAACCCCTTTGCTGGCTGGACACAATAGCCTGGAAATGTCCGAACAGAGGTAGCTAGTCAACATAGAGGCCTGGCATAGCTGGGTGAAGGAGGACAGTCAACAAGAGAGGGCAAAGGTCAGAGGGCCTCCCAGTGCCTCCAGGCCTCACTCTTGCAGGATGGCAGCCCAGCCACCAGCAGGCGGTCCTCAATCTCTGGAATTAGTCTGGAGGACAACAGATCGGGCCTGGGATCTCCGTATGGCCAGCCACCTCGCCTTCCAGTTCCTCACAATGGCAGCAGCAATGAGGTCACCCTGCCATCCCAGATGAGCGCTCTGCATGTGTCTCCACCCCCCAGGTAGGAAAGAGGCCAAGCCTTTGATACCACACCCAGATCAATCTTAAATCCTTCAGATCTCCGCAGTTCCCACCTTGGTTGCTGTCAATTGATCTAAGAGCCTCACGTCCGTTAGAGTTTGACTTATAAGGCTCCCAGAACCAAGGCTGGAATCACCATGCTAGCCCTCCGTCTCTCCCCTCCCCAGTGCTGACACACCCAGGATTCTCCCTCGGAACCGGGACTGCAGGGTGGACCTGGGTTCAGAGGTATACAGGATGTTAAGGGAGCCAGCAGAGCCAGCAGCCTCAGAGCCCAAACAGTCTGGATCCTTCCGCTACTTGCAAGGCATGCTAGAGGCTGGCGAAGGCGGTAAGACTCCCAACACCTTACCTTCCCTGTTGCCCCCCTCCCTGCAGTGCCCAGCTCATCCTCCAACCTTCTAACCATCCACCCCTCCTCAACTCCTTTCTGTGCCTTTACCATGACTGCCTTCACCCTCTATTTCCACTCCACCACCCCGTGGCTCTCCCTTACCTCATACAAACCAAGAATGTCTCTAGGCTTCTGGTCATCAGGGTCCAGAACTAACATCCTACTGAAATGGGGTTCTTATCCTACCTACCCCATCCATACCACCTGCACTCTGGATTTCAGGGGATCGGCCTGGGTCTGGTGGTTCCCGGAACCTCAAGCCAGCAGCCAGCAAGCTGGGTGCTCCACTGAGTGGCCTGCAGGGGTTACCAGAGTGCACACGCTGTGGCCACGGGATCGTGTGAGTACCCAGTCTGACCGCCTGCCCTACCTCGACTTCCCTTCTGTTTTCCAAGGCCATGGGGTAGAGGCTTGTCCTAGAATCTGTCAGTCACCTGTCCCTCTGTTCCCCACCACAGGGGAACCATCGTCAAGGCGAGGGATAAACTCTACCATCCCGAGTGCTTCATGTGTAGCGACTGTGGCCTGAATCTCAAGCAGCGTGGATACTTCTTCCTAGACGAACGGCTGTACTGCGAGAACCATGCCAAGGCTCGAGTCAAGCCACCGGAGGGATATGACGTGGTGGCTGTATATCCCAATGCCAAGGTGGAACTTGTCTGAGCTGGGAAATCTTGTCTTGCCTCTGCTTCATTTAATGTCCCCCCTCCCCACCCCCGTGGCCTGTGTAAATATATGTCCTCCTGGCCTTTCTAATAAAGTCCCTCTGCTTGTCCTGGATGGTGTCTGGCCTGATAACCTCCAGTACAGGCCATAGCTCCAGTGTGCTGTAAGATCAGTTCAGGTACTAGGCCTGTTCTAGACACTAGGTTCAGTGGTGAGCCAGACAGGTTTCATGTTGTGCCCACAGCCCGGGTTGGATGGCAGAGTATGGTCTGGTCCTGTAATGTAACAAGGAATCTGGCCTGGGAGAGGTCAAGAAAGCTGATAGCTGAGAATCAAGTGTGCCTGTTGTCTACATAAGTGGTCAGGGGTGGTCCCTAGCCTCCATGGGTGGTGCCTGCTTCCTGGTATTCTCTTCCTAGGTCCCTCTAAGTCCGCACATACCTTCACCACTATTTTTCTCCTCCTCTCCCTTCTTCCGCCCACTAGGGGGCAAGCTTGACTTTTCCTTGAGACAAAAGGCAGCGTTTTAGAACCAACACTGCTTTTCCTTCTAAGAAGCTTGGTCCTTTCCTCCACCGGCAGTAGAAATTCTACACTCCTTGGATGCGCACCAGTTCACTCGAAGTGAGGTCTGCCTTGCACCTTTTGGTTACGTAAACCTATTCAGACTCTCACTTTTAAAACCATAAAAAGTTACAGGGTTGATGAATGACTGTTGATAGCTGCGTTCCACACAGGCTGGAGAACGATCTACCATTTCGGTTTTGGATGAGTGAGCTTATTAAACACACAGTAAGGTAAAGTTAAAAGAATAAATGGCAGATGGATGGATGGATGGATGGATGGATGGATGGATGGTTAGAAGCAAAACAGAATCAACTTGGCACTCAAAATGTCCAATAGGAATCAGCTAGGGAAGCCCTTTTAAGGCAGTCAGCTGGAGTTTTTTTTTTTTTTATTAATTTTTTTTATATGAGTACACTGTAGCTGTCTTCAGACACACCAGAAGAGGGCATTGTATTCCATTACAGATGGTTGTAAGCCACCAAGTGATTGCTGGGAATTGAACTCAGGACCTCTGGAAGAGCAGCCAGTGCTCTTAACCACTGAGCCATCTCTCCAGCCCTCAGCTGGAGTTTCTAATGAAGAGGATTCCCTCTAGTAGGGGTTCCAAATAAAAGGACAATAGCAACAGATAGAGATGACATCATCAAAGAGACAACCACAACATCTGGGAGAAACTGACTGGGGAAGCTGAGCCAGACACTAAAGTTTCTTGAGTGAACTTTGTGAGCGTCAGCGTCTCCTGATGCAAGCTCTTTCATATCATGGGGTAAATGGTAGCAACGTCCGGTTTGGTGGAGGTGCACTGCTAGTGGCTCTCACCTCTCTGTCACAGAATTAGAGGGGCAGCCCATTCACAGGGGGCCTTAGACAGGGTCTGGAGAGATAGCTCCACGGTTAGCACTGACTGCTCTTCTAGAGGACCTGGCAGCTCACAACTGTCTGCAACTCCAGCTCCAGGGCATCTGACGCCCTCACACAGACATACAGGCCAAACACTAAGCTGGGAGAGCAGCCCTTACTACCCTGACTCCAGAGTCGGCTTCTCAATGAACTCAAACAGCACACAGCACACAGCACTGCACCACTACGACATGCATTTCGACCCCACAGCTGTCCTGGATCCTAAACCCGTGGACCCACCCCACTGCTTGCTCTGGGTGAGGCACTGCCTCAGCTCCTGTGCTTAATGAGCCTGAATGATGACCGTTTGTGCCGTGTTTTCCACCAGAGGGCTGTTATCAGTTCACATTCTAACCATCTGCGAATGACAAGACCCACCCGCTTCCTCCCTCTCTCTGACACTGAGCGTTTTCACACATTTTTATGTGGTAAATAAAATGCAGCAGGTAGGAGTCCACTGTGATCTCCCGTGTGCTTGCTGAGTGCCCGGTGCTGAAGTGTCCTTCCCTCACTTCTTTAGAGAATTTCTCACAGGAATTACCCTAAACTTTCTGCCCACTTACCCTGGATTTATTTAACTTCTTATCAATAACTGGGAGGAATTTTCCATACTTCACCGTGTGTGTGTGTGTGTGTGTGTGTGTGTGTGTGTGTGTGTGTGTGTGTGTGTGTGTGTTTTACTAACTTTTGTCCCTGTGTGTGCACAGGTATGTGGGGACCTGAGGCTGACGTTGGATGTCTTCCTCTGTTGCTTTCCACCTAAATTCTCAGACAGGGTCTCTCACTGGTTCAGTGAGGCCAGGCTGCAGGTCAGCTCTCAGGCTTCTCTCCCCACCTCCCTAGCACTGGGATTATAGGTGTGTGCCACCACGCGGGGCTTTTTACATGGGTTCTGGGGATCTGAACTCAGGTCCCCTTTACCGAGTGAGCACCTCCCCAACTGCTTTCCATACTTTTATAAGACTCTCAGCAGCTGGATTTTACCCCCCACTCCACCCATTTGCCGTTCCCGCGACATCACGTGGCTCTCATTATGACTGTGCTGGAGTTTAGCAGCTACTCTTTTTCCACTTTATTCTTCCTTCACAAACATGTCAGAGGTGTTCTCAGTCACTTCCAGTAGTTGGTGACTAGGTGTGTTGAGCTCTGGGAAAACAAATGTCTCTGAACCATGACTGGGGCGCCCCCTGGATCTAGAGCTGGCATAGAAGTCTTTCCTCCAGAGATGCCCGTCCCATGTCTGGAAAGTCAGTAGTTCTATCTATGAGGCCTCTACCCGCTTCTTTCTATTCCTGTGCTTCCGGGGCTACCTGCCTTCTCCATGACCCCAGCCTGGAGCTACCTCTGTCCTACCCAGACCCAGAGGGTGTGGGAGCTCTAGGGCCAGCGCCTACTCTAGCACGGATATGTGCGCTTTTATGTGCATGGGCACACATTCAGGGGTGTGTGTGCACACGCGCGTGCACACACACACACACACTGCTGTCTTCATCCTCACTCCAATTCCTGTAGGCTTTAAGTTCTGGGGAACAGCTGCCCAACTCTTGCATCCCCAACCTCAGTTCTTGCATTCCACTAATTATTGACCCGATGTATTATTAGAAAAACATTCTGAGGGGTTGGGGATTTAGCTCAGTGGTAGAGCGCTTGCCTAGGAAGCGCAAGGCCCTGGGTTCGCTCCCCAGCTCCGAAAAAAAGAAAAAAGAAAACAAAAGTGGAGGCTGGAGGTGTAGCTCCACTGGTAGGGTGCTTGCCTAGCATGTACAAAGTTCTGGGTTCAATTCCCAGCACTGCATAAAGTGGGAGTAATGGTTCACAACTGTAATTCCTGGATGGGGCAGGACTTGGGGGGGGGGGGAAGGAATGCTGGTAGAATCAGATGCACAAGGCCATCCTTGGTTATGTTGCAAGTTCTAGGCCAACCAGGGCTATGGTAAGATCATATCTCACACACACGAAAGTACAAACCATGGACAGTAGTAAGGAGAAAATGAGGCTGCTTAGTGGAAATGTATATAATTTGCTAGAGTATGAGGGGTCTGAAAAGCTCTCACAGAGCAGGCGGCATGAGCAGGCACCTGAGGTGGTGGGGAGTGCTTGTTGGTTGGCTGGGGAAGGAGCAAGAAGTGCAAAGGGCTCCCATGGGCAGGGAAGAGGCTGCGTTCTCAGGTTCTAAGAACAGTGAGTGGTGTCTGGAGAGGTGTGAGTGAGGTGGCTGAATAGCAGTGAGGTCAGGTGACGGGCGATGTGGGGTGAATATCCTTGTCAGCTGTGTTGACCTTGTAGACACAGGGAAGGAGTTTTGGCCAGTACCCCAGAGGGCTGGCATAATCTGGACTTACAGTTTAAACAGGATGGCTCTGGCTACTGTGGGAAGACTCTACTAAGGGGCAAAGGTGGGAGCAGGAAGCGTGACTGTGTCCATCCCTGACTAATTGCTAACTAGCCCGTGTCCCTCCACCTCTGGGGCTGCCCCAGTTGAGGTCCTCTGCATGGCCTGCCCATGCTTTGTAACTGCCTGGCCTCCCTTTCTCCAGGAATAACAACAGGAAGTTTGAAAATGACAGTGCTGATACTTCTGTCTGTTAAATCTTCCATGGTTCCTCACTGCTCATAGACAAAGTCTAAAACCCCAGGGCCTGATCGGAAGGCTTGGTGCAGTCATCCCTCCTACCCACTACTCACACCCCCAGAACTCCAGTGATCTATCTCTGTGCTCAGCATCAAGCTCTCTACAGATTCTCCCATGATTCCTTGCTCTTCCTTCTGCTTCGCTGAATGTCCAGCAAGCTTTATCTCCCCTTACTCCCCAAGAACCAGAGAAAGGGGCATGGGCAGGAAGTACCCACACACTTCCATGTGCTAGCATCCTCCAAACAAAGACCCTGCCAGGCTGGCTGGCCTACATAAGATCGGCTGTGTAATCAAGGGTGTCCTTGAACTCCTGATCCACCTGAGTGGGATGCTGGTGTTACAGCCATGTACCACCACACCCAACTCCCTCCAAGTTACTTAATGGACTCAGAGCCTATAAAATGTTTGAGGGTAGTCAAGAGGTGTCAAGATTAAGCAAGAACTGTCCTATATCCCTTTGCTACTATGGAGAGCTATGTCTGGGTCCCGAATGAAATCAGACCTCATCTTCAGTAGTGTCTGACCTGGACCCATTTGAGACTGTAAGACTGAGGTCTCAATGATTCCCTACAGTGTCCGGCATTGGCCTCAGCCACGTGTACTCAGAAACCCCATTAGCCAGGTATTGAGTATGTCTGTCTCCCCAGCCACTCGGAGACTGGGACTCAGAGGCACTCACACTATGCGCCAACTTCTTTACCAGCAGAAGCATCAGTGGGTGGACTGACACTCCACTGCTTTCTGGGCTGTTTCTCTCCTGTAGGCACATGGGAAGCCAACCCAGCCAGACTCAGAGGAAGGAATTATACTGAATGGTATCTATAATGGGGTTGAAGTGCCTCAGGCCTTCCAGCTCTCCGGTTTAGTAGATCTTATCCTTCTGTATTCCCTGCATCAACTTGAAAGGAAGCAAGATGACTCTTGTCTTGTGTACCAACTCAGAAAGGCCAATGGACTTGCTAATCTCAGCAGCAAGGAAAATTAGGGCATGTATTTGTTTCCTCCCTGAAGAGTGATACTTGTTCCACCAACGGCCTAGTGGCTCTGACCAGCCTGCTTCAAACAGGGGAGTGAGCTGTCTCTGATTAGCAAGAGTAGCAGGATAGCCCAGAGCCCAGACTTTCTCACTGATTCAGCTTAGACCTGGACCCCCAACCTGCCTGGAACACAGAACAGCGGAAGCTAGGCCTAAGTCAAGGGTGGGGTCTTGTATCTGTCAATTTTCAGCTGCTATGACAACAAAATATGAATACAGGAAATATGAACTTAAAGGGGAGAGGGGAGTATTTCTTTTGGTTCATAGTTTCCATCCATGGTTGATTGGCTACATTTTTTTGGGCCTTCTGCAATATTGTAGATCTTGGCTGAGTAGTGAAGGGGGCCTGTTCACTTTATGGTGTCTGGGGGTCGGGGGGGGGTGGGAAGCAGAGAAACTGAGTCCCTTCAAAATTCCCTTCAAATGCATGCCTCTAATGAGCTAAGGTCTTCCTTCCCACCTCCTAAAGGTTTTACTACTTCCTACTAGACAGATGACTTACTGGTTCAGAGAAATGGCTGTTCCCCCAAAAGCCTCAGCTTTGATTCCCAGCACCCACGTGTCTGTAACTCTAATTCCAGGGGATTCAATGCCTTCTTCTGGCCTTTGTGAGAACCAAGAGTGTAAAGGCAAACACGCAGGCAGAACATGTGGGTGTACAAAAATAATAATTTCTAATTTTAAAAAAAGGATCTCACTATGCAGTCCAGGTCGACCAGGAATTGACTATATAGCCTGGGGCTACAGGAATGTGTCACCAAGTCAGGCTGTTCCATCTCCCCTTCTTGCAGTATATACTATATTTTATATTACACATGCTTGGAAAGGTACCTGCCCTAGAGTACTTCCCCATATGAGTACTGTTCAGGCTCCCCAGATAAAATTTCTGCAACCCCCAAGAGGGTGTCCCTGGAGCATTAACTCTGCCTGCTGCAGGGGATAAATCCCTCTATGGTTAACTCCTGGACGTGCTTATTTTACTCCATAGTCAACAAGTTGTGAACAAAATGACATCCCAGGTGTGATGTTGCCTCTTCAAGGCTGTCTTAGGGTTTCTGTGGCTGTGAAGAGACCATGACCACTGCAACTCCTATGAAGGAAAACATGCAACTGGGGCTGGCTTGCAGTTCAGAGGCTTGGTCCATCATCCTCATGACAGAAAGCATGGTGGCACACAGGCAGTCATGGTGTTGCCGAGGTAGCTGACAGTTCTGCATCTGGATTTGCAAGCAGCAGGAAGAGAGAGGGAGCCATTAGGCCTGACTGGAGCTTCTGAGATCTCAAAGCCCAGTCCTGGTGACACACTTTCTCTAACAAGGTCACACCTCTAAAAATGCCACTACCTATGAGCCTACGGGGGCCATTTTCATTCAGACCACCACACACTCATGGACTTGTTTTTCTGCTCCCAACAAAAGAGGAAATGAGCTGAGGGAACTTCCCTAAGGCCAACACCCCACACTACTGGAAATGAGGCCCAAGCCAGGGAGGGGAACATCTTTTTGAGGCTCTGACTCAGTGCTCTTGCATGGCCATCATGTTCCTCCATGAGTTTTGTGGCTTCTCAGAGTAGTAATTTGGAAATATCCTCAAGCCAGAGAATGACACCTGAGTCACATAGCAGAGTCTTGGTAAAGGAATAAAGAGACAGACTGAGCAGAACACTACATAATACTCAGCCATAGTCTGAGACGGCCTCTGCACTGGGAGGTCACATTATCTCTGGGCTGACACCAGTGGCTCAGGAGATTAAAAGCTCTCTCA
This sequence comes from Rattus norvegicus, assembly GCF_021556685.1. Classification (NCBI taxonomy): domain Eukaryota; kingdom Metazoa; phylum Chordata; class Mammalia; order Rodentia; family Muridae; genus Rattus; species Rattus norvegicus. Next base: position 44,121,455 of record NC_141543.1, on the reverse strand, counting down.
GTCCTGATGAGAGGCCTATCAGGGATGTCGAAATAGAGAAAGCCTCTGAAGAGGTCAGAAACAACGAAGAAAGATTTTCCTCAGTTCTAACAACCTTCTGAGTTAAGGTTGGAAGATTCAGAAAGTATTTCTGTCTATTCAAAGAGGCTCCACAGGAAGAGCGTGGTTTCTATGCTTGGTTTTAAGAAACATACTCACATATGTACTGTATTAGCTGCTTTTCTATTGCTGTGGTGATTCTTATAATTACCGTGACCAAGGCAATTAGAAGGAAAAAGTGTTTAAATGGGCTTATGCTTTCAGAGGGTTAGAGTCCTTGAAAGCAAAACAAAGGCTTGGTGGTAGGAAGACTTGAGAGCTCACATCTGCAGGAGGCAGAGAGATGGTGGGAGACTGACTCCATGACACGCCTCCTCCAAGAGAGCCACACCCCCTAATTCTTCCCAATCAGTCCCACCAACTGAAGACCAAGTGCTCAAACACATGAGCTTTTGGGCGCCATTTCTCATTCAAACCACCATACAAATGTTTTCTTAGTAAAGCCCAAGTGTGGCTACATAATTTCATAATTTCAGTGTCCTAAAATAGTGATGAAAGTGTAGCTATGTAAAAAATTGTGGAATTTGTACTTTGTATCTCTCGATCTCTGTCTCCCCATCTCTCCCCCACCCCACCTATCTCTCTCTGTCTCTCTGTCTCTGTCTCTGTCTCTCTCTCTTCCTCTCTCTCGCACACACACACACACACACACACACACACACACGCAGACACAATTAAAATAATTTTTAAAAGGAAAACAAAGTGGCACATTGGTGGATTCAACTCTCTCTGATTTCTGTCTACAGCAGAATGCCCCATGCCTTCCCCTCCATGATGGGCCAAATCTCCTAAACCATGAGCTAAAGTGACCCCTTATTTCCTCGGGTTGCTTTAGTCAGGCGTCCTATAGTAGCAAAGAGAAAAGTCACCAACACAGTTCTCAAAGGGATGCAAGAATAGCTACAAGCTAGTAAGCCTAGTGTTAGGGGGAATAAATGGAGGGTGGGGTTAGGGATCAGCAGAGGCCAGATGAGCATCCTTTAGCATTCATGCAGAGGGCAAGGGAGCATCTTCAAAAACACACTTCTTGTGAGGATAGTGGGATGACTCTGTGGGTGAGGCGGCTTGCTGAGTGAGCATAAGGACCTGACTTCAAATCTCAGTACTCAGATTTGGTTTTGTTTGGTTTTGTTTTTAAGTCAAGTGTGGCTCTGGTCTTATGCAAGTTTCCTTCCCCAATACTGTATAAGGTAGGGAGGATCGATGAGATTACTAGTCACCAACTTAAGATCCTGTCTCCAAGAAATTTAGTGGAGAGTGACAGAGTGGGACATTAGATCTCTTCCTCTGATCTCCACATGCACAGACACATATGCACTGCACACTTAACACATGCACATAACGACCTTCACAAACGCACCATATGCACACAAAAGCCACACACACACACACACACACACACACAATTATATATTATATGTGTTATATATTCTAGCCCTTGGAATTCTTAAGGGAATAGCAGCCAGATAATATTGGGCATCGACTTCATCTCTAAAGAACGTCACACATTTAGAGGAAGTTTCAGAAATTGTCTATAGTTCAAGAACTAACCTTTCTCAACAGGTAGAAACTGCTATTAGGGTTTTTAACTGAAATGTGGCTAATCGGGAGAGAGAAAAGAGGGTTTGTCAAGAAACCTTCCTATTGGCAGCTTCCCTGCAAAACCCAGGAGGAAGAAAGGAGCCATCTTCAGCCAGAACCCATGGTGTCCACCCTGTGACTTGTCACCCAGTAAAGCTGGGGACTGAAACAGTGTACATTCTGCCAGCAGAAGGGACACTGGCAAAGGGATTACCCAGAATGTCGTCATGGGGGAAGGTAGGAACCAAACCACTCCATTTTAGTCTCTCCTGAAAAGATAAAGACTAACCTGGCAGTGGTGGTACACGCCTTTGATCCCACCACTCAGGAGGTGAGGCAGGTGGATCTCTGAGTTCAAGGCCAGCCTCATCTATGGAGCAAGTTCTAGGATAGCCAGGGCTACACAGAGAAACCCTATCTAAACTAATGGGGCCAAGTGGCTCTCAGCCTGGCTCCCTTTAGTGCCATCCAGGTGTGCACCAAGAAGTCCTGGGTAACCTGGGAAATAGCTGGCAGGAATGCTGAACTCTTATTGGACACTCCAGGTGTGGTATCCAAGAACATGTGACAGGGACTGGGGAGAGGAGAAACTAAAATTCTTCGCAAGCTTCTGACTCACGGCATCTGTTCCTTTTTTAAAAATAAAGATTAAGGGGTTGGGGTTCTAGCTCAGTGGGTTCGGTCCCCAGCTCCAGAAAAAATAAATAAAATAAAATAAAAATAAAGATTAATTACATTGGTTTATTATTTGGGAAAGGGGCATATGAAGGTCAAAGCATACATGTGAAGGCCAAAGGACAACTTGTGGGAGTCTCTCCACTGTGTTCGTCCCAAGGATCAAACTCAGGCTGTCCAACTTGGCAGCAGGCCCCCCCTTCTCGTCAACCCTAGAGTGGGCTCTTTCAGCACTTGTTTCTGACTGTTCTTGGGTATCCCAACCCCTCTTAGGGAAGTGTCCTAGTTAGGTTTTTGTTGTTATGATAAATCAAAAGAAACTTGAGGAGGAAAGGATTTGATTATCCTACACATCCAGATTATAGTCTGTCACTGAGGGAAGCCAGGTCAGGAACTAAAGCAGGACCATGGAGGAGTGCTGCTTATTGGCTTGCTCCCCATGGCTTGTAAAATTTGCTTCCTTATACCACTCAGGACCACCTGCCCAGGGGTGGCACTGATCACAACAGTTTAGACCTTCCCACATCAATCAATAATCAAGGAAATTCCCCTGTCGGCCCCACCCCCCCACACCACACACACACCATACATACCACACACACATACCACACACACACACCACACATACCACACACACACACACAACACACACAACACACATACCACACACACACACACCACACATACCACACACACACAACACACACACACAACACACACACACAACACACACAACACACATACCACACACACACACACACCACATACACACACACACCACACACACACACACCACACACACACATACCACACACACACCACACACACACATACCACACACACACACACACCACACATACCACACACACACACAACACACACACATAACACACACAACACACATACCACACACACACCACACATACCACACACACACACACCACACACCACACGCACACACACCACACATACCACACACACACACCACACCACACACACACACACATCACACATACCACACACACACACCACACCACACACACCACACACACACACACACTACACACATACCACACACACACACACACACACACACACACACACACACACCCCTGCAGACCTATCTCAATGGAGACATTTTCTTTTCTCAAATGAGGCATCTTCTTCCCAGATGCTTCTAGCTTGCAACAAGTTGACAAAAAACTAACATGGGAGGGGTATGAACCAAACCAGGGGCAACTCCAACCAGAAGTCATGCTGCTGAGCTCGTGGTGTTTCTCCACGAAACACCATCAGTCCCTGAAGCTAAGCTCTGAACACATCTTAGCTTAAGTCATGTGAAGCCAAAACACAAGGGCGAGTGGGACAGACTCTAAGCTTAAGCGTCAGCTTGGAACAAGTTAACAGGTAAACGCTTCTGCTTAAAACATGAAACCAGAACTGGTGTCAGGCTGCGGCTCATCAGCCTTTAAAGCAAGGCTGGAGAAACACCATCATGGACAAGAGCAATGGCTGCTCTTGCAGAGGACCCAGGTTGAGTTCCCAGCACCCGCATGACAGCTCACAATCATCTGCAACTCCAGTTCTGAGGAATCTGATGCCCTCTTCTGATTTCCATGAGCATCAGACATGCGGATGGTATACATGTAAACATGCATGAAAAACTCACACACGTAGAGGCAAATAAATCTTCAAAGTAAGGCTGAATATGCTTCTTTGGGTTTCCTGATAATATTGCCATCTTAAGAAACCAGGGATAGAGGGCTGGAGAGATGACTCAGTGGTTAAGAGCACTGACTGCTCTTCCAGAGTTCCTGAGTTCAATTCCCAGCAACCACATGGTGGCTCACAACCATCTGTAATGGGATCCGATGCCCTCTTCTGGTGTGTCTGAAGACAGCTACATTGTACTCATATACATAAAATAAATAAATCTTTTTAAAAAAGAAAGAAACCAGGAGCAGAAAAATGTAGACTCCTACAAGGTCTGTGGGTGAGTGACAAATGAAATTACATAAAATATTCATCCTATTTTTTCTAATCCCTATGCTTTACTGGCAAATCATCCTGGGGTAATAATTACAAAGCTGTCCTGGATTTAAGGGGCTCCTGTGTCCCACTGGACTCGAGTTATTTGCCTTCAAGTCGGAGGATCTGAGACACTGCAGGATCATGTTTCAACAGGGGTTCAAATTCTCCCAATAAAGGACACATCGTATTCCCTCCTCTCAAGCTCAGGGAACACCAAAGGGAAGAGGGCAGAAACATTGTTAAGAGCCAGATGTTGAGGAGGACAGCTGCAAAACTGTCTCCTGGACATGGGAGGACTTCTGCACACCTCACCTCATAGCTGCTGTGGCTGCTTTCACAAAACCTGTTCTGGATCAAGCCAGTTAACATTCCAGCACAGATGAGGGAGGGGCTCACAAGCCCTGCCCCTAGCTGAGGAGTTTCTGGGCACTTGGTCTACTAAGGAAGGGAAGGTGAGTTTTCTTCAGGAATGTGGCTGCTGGCAGATTGTCTGTGCTTCCAATGGATGGGCCTATATTCAGGAACGTAGAGGTGGCGCTGCTTAGACTTAGTGAGTTATCCAAAGATAAAAGGAGGACATAAGGTTGGAAGGGGAATGTGATGAGGGGTCTGGGAGGAGTTGGAAGAGGGTAGAGGAATGGATATGGTTAAAATACCATACATACAAACTGGACGGTAGTGGTGCACACCATACTGAGGAGGCAGAGGCAGGTGGATCTCTTTGCCTTTGAGACCAGCCTGGTCTAGAGTTCCAGGACAGCCAGGGCTACACAAAAAAATCTGTCTTGAAAAACCAAACAAGAACAAACAAACAAACAATACAGGAAAAAAAAACCATTGCACACATGTATGAAGTTCTCAAAGGATAAGTTACATTTTAAAAAGAACTGAAGATAATTCAGTCTAGAAGATGAACCTTGTTACCATATGTAGACGAAATAGAGTGAAAGCCAATCTAAGGAGACCTTGGATAGAGACATAGTAACAGTCTTTAACCTGTTGATTGTAAAGGGCTCAAAGATCTCCAAGGGGAAAGCACAAGTGTCTAAAAATAGATGGTAAAGGGCTGGGGATTTAGCTCAGTGGTAGAGCGCTTACCTAGGAAGCGCAAGGCCCTGGGTTCGGTCCCCAGCTCCGAAAAAAAGAACCAAAAAAAAAAAAAAAATAGATGGTAAAACACCTGATCTAGTTCGTTTTCTATTGCTGTCATAAGCACCATGACGACGACAGCAACTTGGGGAGTTTGATTTATTTCAGCTTGCAGGTTCATAGCAGCCATGTTAGGAAGTCTTTAATTAACTCAAGAGGTCCTAGTGAGTGACACTGCATTCAGTCTGCCAGACAAAAACAAGCCACTTGATTGATACGTTCATGAACAAGAGATTGCAACAAGTGTATCAGAGCAGTTGTGGGGTTCCTTAAAAAGGATAGTAATTTCTTTAAACCATTAGTTCCTGTGTGATAGGGCTAGCCACCTTGTTTGAGGACAGTTGCTACAACTTCTCTTTTCATTAAAGAGGCATCTCGAAACAAAAGGCCATCTCTGTCTGAAAAGCAGCTGAAGGTTATAGACAAGGTTCTTTCCATCTGAATTCCAAGACCCTCAACCCAGTCATTCTGCAGCCTTTATCACAAGAGCTCCTGGTGGTTCTCAACCTGTGGGTCATGACCCCAGTGACCTGACCCTTTTTCAGGGGTCACCTAAGACCATCAGAAAACATAGATGTCTACATTATGATTCGTAACAGTAGCAAAATTGCAGATGTGAAGTAGCAACAAGAGTGATTTCATGGTTGGGGGTCGCCTCAACCTGAGGAACTGTATTAAAGGGTTCCAGCTTTAGGAAGGTTGAGAACCACTGCTGTAGTACGTGTCTGTCTGGAAGGGAATGGCTTACCATATTCCAGCAGATAAGACCTGCAGGCAGCCTTTTTGAGATGCTGGAAAGTGTGGTCTGTAGGTAGAAGCAGCAGTGTGACGACAGAGTCTATCTTCGGCATCAGCTTCTAGACCACGGTGTGCCTAGTTCAGTGAATCAGCAGGTGACCAGGTAGTATCTGGCATTTGCTCATCAGTCTGCCAGATCTAGGCCAGTTCCCTGACCTAGAACCTATTTTTTTAAGGCAAAGCCAAGTCTTTCTGGAAGAACCAATCAATGAAGCCAAGAGTGTATACTCTTATGGTTTTCCCTGGTAGCTTACCGTAGGGGTCTAAGGCTTTTCATCACAGCAACTATGATGGGGTGGGAGTAGGGGTGAGGTGAGGGTAGGGGTAGGGATGGGAGTAAGGGGAGAACCAGTCTTCTTGAGGAGTGCGGAGTAGAGTAGGAGCTGGTGTCTAGACTGGAGTAGGAAACATCATGTTCTCTTAATATTTGCATGGGAAATGTCCCTCACAGGCTCATATCTTTGAACATATGGTCTCCAGTTTGTGGTGCTGTTTGGGAAAGTTTTGAAAACTTTTAGACAGGAGGCATAGTAGAGGTGGGTCCTTGGGGGTAGTTCCTCTGAGGACTCTAGTTTGGTTTTACTTCCAGTCTGTCTTTCTTCTTCCCACTGCCTCACATTCCTGCCTGTTCTCTCACTTGTGAGTAAAAATAAACCTGTTTCTCTGTGTCTCTCTGTCTCTCTGTCTCTCTGTCTCTCTGTCTCTCTGTCTCTCTGTCTCTCTGTCTCTATCTATCTATCTATCTATCTATCTATCTATCTATCTATCTATCTCTTTCTCTCTATCTATCGATCTTGGGTTCTCTGTGTAGTCCTGGCTGTCCTGAAACTCACTCTATACACCAGATTGGCCTTGAATTCAAAGAGCAGCCTCCCTTTGCCTCCTGAGTACTGGGATTGAAAATGTTAACCACCACTGCCCAGGGTAAATAAACCTCTCTGAAGCTACTTCAAACAGGTGTTTGATCACGGTGGCACAAAGAAACCAGTAAGCTCCAATGATGAGAACTAGACGATAAATGGAGTTCTTCAGCAAATGAGTGCAATGAGTCCCTATAAAAAGAAAGTTTCTGAGGTATCCAAAATGTAATGGCAAAGTCTAGGGGATGGAGGGGTGTACCAGATAGCTTTCCATCCCTATAACAAAGCATCTGAGATGGTTTACAAAGAGAAAGTGTTATCTAGGCTCACAGTTTGCAGGGTTCCGTCCATGCTGGTTCGCCTTAACGTTTTGGGTCTGTAGTAACAAAGTATCTCATTGTGTGGGTGTGTGGCAGAGCAATCATATTTACATCAGGCAAAGGAACAAAAGAGATGCAGGAAAGAGCATGGGTCTCCTTGAGAGCATCTCTCCAATAACCTAAGGATCTCCTGTAAGGCCCATCTCCTAAAGGCCCCACCATCTTTTAACAAGACTATCCTGGGGACACACAGCCTGTGGGAAATGTCTGGGATCTAAACTATAGCAAGGTGGGGGAGAGATCATGGAAATCAGTACTACAGGTAAAGCCAATAAAAAGACTACAGGGCTAGAGGGATGGTTCAATGGTTAAGAGCACTTGCTGCTCTTGCAGAGGACCAAAGTTCAGTTCCAGTCAGGAGGCTGATACATTGAATATAATTTCAGCTTCAGGGAATCCAGAGCCCTCTTCTGGTCTCGCCCAGACACCCACACATATGTGCACAGCATCATATTCTCTCTCTCTCTCTCTCTCTCTCTCTCTCTCTCTCTCTCTCTCTCACACACACACACACACACACACACACACACACTCACACACACAAAATGAAATAATTTTTTTAAAGGTCATGTAAAAATTTGACTTAGCCCCCATCCTGGGCAACCCCCAGGGCCACTTTGCCCTGTTGCGTGCAATCATTCTGGTCTGCAAGGTCTGTGTGTATTTGTAATTGTCTGGCCTGTTAGCCCTGCTTCTCCCTATATACTACCCTCCCATCCCAGAACAATTTTTTCCCCTTCCTGTTATCCCACTCCCCATATCTACAACCAGTGTTGGCTCTCAGTCTTGGGTGAAACCCTGAGCAGGAGAGAGCTACACAGTGTGTCCAAGCATAGCACTACCTCCCCCTCTTGGTCCATATAACCAGTGCTTTCCTTCCTTCCTAAAAGTTAAAACAAAAACACTCTTCTTCTCTGTAGACCCCGTGAACATGTTTCCAACCTCTCCCTAACACTATTGATAGTGTGGTGTGGGGGTCTCTATGACCACCACAGCCCACAGAGTTACAGTCTATGGGAGGCAAGAAGGTAGTAATTGAGTAGCTAGTGTTGGTGTGTTTAAAAGCACAGCACAACTTGGTGAAGTTTTTCCTAAAGATAATTAACAATCCATGTGTACAATGAAGCTTAAGACATGAGTACATCAAAACTCTTTGTAAAGTTCATGTGACATCTTCCATCAAGATAGGTTCTGTAGATTTACAAACTCATGTTAAGGGTCTGAAGAAAGATCTGGTATAGTATCAACCACACAGGCCATTAAACATGTTCACTCCCAACCTTCTGGGTAAATAACAGGCTGTGGATCCCTCCCTTGGAAGGGACAATCCTGTGGTTTAACTTTCCTGGTTCCCCCAGTGTTTATCTGTGAGCCTGAGAACCTTGTACACATTATTCCAGTCCATTTTCTAGCTAAGATCTTGTGATAATTAGCTTTGTCAATTTGACATAGCCTAGAATTGCTTGGGAAGAAAGTCTCAGTGCAGAATCAACTATACTGGGTTGGCCTGTGAGCGTGCCTGTAGGGGACTGTCTTAAGTTAGTTTGTGTGGAAAGGCCCACCCCAGTGTGGGCGACACCATTCCCTAGGCAGGGCATCCAGAACTGTATATGCCCAGAACTGTATAGGAGTAGGGAAATCCACTGAGCATAGGTGAGGAAGCACACATTCATTTCTTTCTGCTCTTGACTGTGGATATGACTAATTGTTTGAAGTTTCTGCCTCGACCTTCCCCACAATGAGAGACTTCACCCTGATATTGTAAGCTGAAATAAACCCCTTTCTCCATTGAGTTGCTTTTGGTTGGAGTATTGTAGCACAACAACATAAATGAAAGAACAGAAGGCCTATAATTTATTCCTCAAGAAACCTTTTCTATGACAGATCTCTTGGTCTCAAGAACATTAGCCAAGTGAGATCCCAAAACTTAACCCTACCTTTCTGGCCAACTTATTAAATCATAAATAAAACCGTATTTGGTAGAATTGACAACAACGTGAAAGCCATTCTTCTCTTCTCAGTGTCGCTTACTAGCAATGGCTACGGTTGAATGCCTGCTCTCCAAAAGAAATATTATACTGGAATTCAATTGCATCAGGATTGTCACAGGAGGGGAAACTTTAAGGGAACAATAGGTCACGGCGTTTTGTTTTGTTGTAACTTTCTTGTCACGCTTACAAAATACCTGACATAATAACCTTAAAGAGGGAAAAATTGATTTCTAGCTCACTGAGTCAGAAGAGTCAGGAGATAGCATATGATTTTCCTGGAGAAATGTGAAGAAATATCTTTTTACCCAAGATAGGACACTGCTAACAGACCAAAGATATTTCTATCCAAGTCCCTCTTGAGGTACGAACAAAAAACTGGCAACAGGTCCAAGGGCCACCCAAGGATTGTGTAGTAGAGCTAGCCACAGATGAGCAGGGTAGGATGAGATTCTAAGTTGTGTTAGCATTCTGAGTGTTAGCATGCTGATCAGCAGTCCACCTTAGGAGAGAAGCTCATGTTTAAGCAGGTCTGCAGGGCATGTGCATGTATATCGGCCATGCAGGTGTCAGTTACCCGCTCAGATGTACCACCATTCCTCCCTCAGCTCAGACCTGCCGTCTCATGAAGTAGTTCTCTGTGAGCGAGTGGCTGATGGGAGCAAAATACTCACTCAGCCTTTACTCCCAGCTTCCTGTGCTGATACTAGGTAGCCAAAACTCACTGCCAACACATATAGAGGTGAAGGGACTCCTCCTAGCATTCCAAGATCTACCCACTTTGGATTCCTTTTGTATAGGGGGGAAATGGACTGATTTACATATCCTTGTCAACACCTGGTAAACAGTTGAGTGATGGAACCTTGTTTAGCTGTCACAGGGTGTGGGGGGGGGAGTGGGTTTCAGTGGAGGTGGAACCATGATATTCAGCCTTCTTTACCCAGAGGGACCAAGCTCCATTCTCCCTCAGCAAGGACGGTGAGGTGAAACTGAGGCATGTGAAAAGGGTGAGGCAGTTGCTCCTGCTGGTGAGACACAGAAAGGGACACTAAGAAACGTGGTAATCAAAGACAATGGTTTGAGCTGGTCACAGAGGTGTGTGCCTGTAATCCCTGGTATTTGGGAGGCTGGAGTGGGAGGATCCCTTGGGCCCAGAGGCGGTTAAGACCAGCCTAGACATCTTAGCAAGATCTGTATCTAAGTTGGTAGAATGCTTACCCAGCACCCACAAAGACAAGCATTGCATAAGTCAGACGTGTGGGTGCACAGCAATAATGCTTTAGTAGTGTTACTATTTTAATGCCAGTCAAATAATATTTTTGGTTGGTTAATATTAGTGTTTGGCCATTGCAATGATATGTTTAGTGTCATTAAAAATGCCAAAAATGTTTTTTGACGCAGGGTCTTACCGTAGCTCAGGTTGGCCTGGAACTCACGATTGTCCTACTCTGGCTGACTCATTGCTGGGATTATAGGTATACACTACACGCTTGACAACAGCACCAATGTTTTAAGGCAGGATGGTATTGCTCAGTCATTCAACCTCAGGTTCCCAGGGGCTCCTGTGCTCGGTGCGGGCACAGATCCTGCGGGCCGCCAAGGCCTAGCTCAATTCTGTGTCTTGTGGTGACTTCACCTCCATTGCTCACCATCCTCAGTCTTTCAGTCTTGTTCTTTGGGAATCATTATTCAAAAAAAAAAAAATCAATGGCTAGTTCCTGTGTCTGGTTATGTCTTGTTAGTAATTTGAGGCAGAAGGGCAGAACCTAAGTGAGATTCCAACCACAACACACCACTCACGCATTTCAGTGGTGAAGAAGCCCTGCGAGTTCCCTCACTGGGTTAATGATCACAGGTTCAGGCACACCCTCAATCCCAGCACTCGGGAGGCAGGAGCTCTGTGAATCAAGGGCAGCCTGGTTTACATAGCAAGTTTCAGGACATCCAGGGCTACATACAAAGACCCTGTCTCAAACAAACAAAAGTAAAAGGCGCGAGCTAGAGTTGCCTTAGCATATGAGGAGGCCTGTCCTATATGGCAGGAAAAGAAATTTAGGTTTTCAAGTGGTGGCCTCGCCTAATGGTTAGGGGTCAGACTGGAAACTACCAAAAACAAACAAACAAACAAACAAACAAACAAACAAAGCAGAAATCCCCTTCAGTCCCTTGCCAGAGTCTGAAGAGACAAGCCAGTTTGTGCAAAGTGTTGGTCTACTCTGCCTGTCAGTCTCACCAGACCTGTGGAGTCCAGCACCAGCCTGGGCTAGTTAGTACACAGTGCTCCCAGGATCTTAGTAATCATGACCAAAGTGGACACTGACCAAAGAGGGGAAAAGGCAATCCCACCTTTGGTCACCCTGCCAGGTATGAGGGCCAGATCTCACAAGTTTGTCCTCTCTGCGTCCCTTCCTCCCTCAGTTAGTAGACTAGAACGAGCCTTTCTGCAAATAGAAGGGCTTTCAGTCCAAGGCTTTGGCACCGTGCCGCAATAAAGGGCTCTGGGTGCCCCGAGAGTGCCAAAGGACAAACACCAGAGCCCAGGCGTGACTCCTTCTCTCTACTCCCTCAGTGGGCCAGCTTCCCTCTGGTGTCTCTTACAGAAGCCACAGAGAATCTTCTGAAAGGACACTAGGACGATTCAGAGGCCCGTGATTCCGTCCTTTTAATCCAGGGCGGGTCCCTGACTCAGCATGACCTCGCACATCCTTTGCTGGCTCCGGGGCCACAGTTGTCTCCTTGCAAGGTGAGAATCCTGTTTTCCAAGGACGCTTCTCCGGCCCCCGCTGTCCTGTGATGGACTACAGCGATGTTAAGGTTCATAAGTGAGCTCCCACGCAGGTGTGTGTGACGAGGTGGCGCTCCTGTCCCCCACAGAAGTCTCCTGCGAACACGGACTTGATTAACTGACCGCCTGTCTGACCTCAGACTCCAGGCTGGGATCGGGGAGCAACGGACTCCTGCCCCGGGCTAGGTCTGGCTCTAGGGACGCGGCTACTCCCTGTCGCTCACCCTCCCACGTAGGGCCGAGAAAGCCGGTGCTCCCGGCTGCACGCGCCTTGTCAGGCCGATTCCCGGTAGGAGGCCTGCGTAGAAGGCCGCTGGGTGCAGGGAACGGAGCAGGAGGCTGAGCCCGCCCGAGAGCTCCGCCCAGATCAGTGGAGAGCAGCGGCCTTTCGGTGCCTCGCCACACGGGGGTGTGGTCCAGAGGACTCGGCTCCTCTGCGCTCCCCGGCAACCCTAGGGAGTTTTGTAGCACCCACTGCGCGTTTGCACGCAACCACCCGGGAAGACTCCTGCAATCGCCGGACCCCTTTCTCCCAACCCACCTCCCTCGTGCAAGTTGAGGAGAGGCGGGAAGCATGAGGGACTATGACGAGGTGATAGCCTTCCTGGGCGATTGGGGGCCCTTCCAGCGCCTTATCTTCTTCCTGCTCAGCGCCAGCATCATCCCCAATGGCTTCAATGGTATGTCAGTCGTGTTCCTGGCGGGGACCCCGGAGCATCGTTGCCTTGTGCCTCACACCGTGAACTTGAGCAGCGCGTGGCGCAACCACAGCATCCCCTTGGAAACGAAGGACGGACGACAGGTGCCTCAAAGCTGCCGCCGCTACCGACTGGCCACCATCGCCAACTTCTCTGCGCTGGGGCTGGAGCCCGGACTGGATGTAGATCTGGAGCAGCTGGAGCAAGAGAGCTGCCTGGATGGCTGGGAGTACAGCAAGGACGTCTTCCTGTCCACCATCGTGACAGAGGTAGGTGATAGTGCCTTGCTGGAGCCAGACATTGGGAATGGAGACTCCATTGCGTCCGTGTCCCCAACAGCCCCTGGCAGTGCCTGGGTCAATGTTACACACTATCTCGAACCTTCCAGGCACAGAGTGGGGTTATGAGTGCATTCTCAGCACAGACTGAGAGCTGATGAATTTCTGTGTGACATGGAGGGGATAAAAAAAGGGAGTGTTGTCACCAACTGCCTTTTCCTTCCCAAGTTTCACAACAGATAGAGTTTCCCAAGAGCCTCGATGCTTCCCTGGGCAGGCCAAACCAGACTGTCTTGATTTATAGTCATAGCTATTTTCTTGCCACAGAGAAGGGCTACGGTGGTCTGTTAATCTCAAGTACGGACACGGAGAAAGATCTTGAGACAGAAGTGCCTCTGTGCTGAGGCCCCACTTCCTCCAAAAGGAGGCAGCAGCCCCTTGACACTGGTTGGATGCAAGGAGCCAAAACTAAAACCTAACCTTTGGACACTCAAGGAGAGACCAGTACTTCTGTGGGAAGTGTAGGCTGGTGAGCAGGGTCCAGCTGAGACCACTTGCTTACCTCTAAGTGATCTGGGAACAGGTTCCCTAAGTCACCAGAATCTGAATGTGGACCTATTCCCTCTTCGTTACCTGCTGCATATTTGCTAAGGACCAGGTCATAATAGATCAAGACACAGTTTCTGGGAAGAGCGTCACCTAGAACGGACTTCCTACTGTTGGTCAGGCAGGTAGAATATCTGCTTTCCTGCCACCTGCTGCTTCTGTCTTGTCTCTTTCCCAAGGTGGGTAAAACAAACAAACTAGGTTCCTCCCAATGAGTTCTCTGGGAAGAACAGGCCTCAGTTTCTTATCTCTTTCCCTCACCACTATGGAGCTGTCAACAGAAAATGTATCTGGCCCCAGCGTGCAGAAGGCTAGGGTGTGGGTCCCACCTGCAGAGCTCTGATGCCTGTGGGCATACCAGCTGTGTTGTTAAGAGGGCTGATGTTAGCCCTACTTATCTGTTGGCCTTCAGGAGCCAGAATTCAAATCATAGCTTGTTTTCTGTGTGACTTTGGGAAAATAAACTCCCTTCTCTCCGTGGAGTAGCTAGATCTGGATATACTGCAGGAAGGAGTGGCAAATGCGAAGCGAATCTGGAACTAAGGGACGGTCTAGTCTAGCAAGAAATGTGTCTGATTCTGGGTCTAAGAGCCCTGCTGATAGGATATGGTAGGTGGCACTCAGGGGAGGGTAAGAGGCTAGAGCTGCCTCGAGGACCAGCTTGTGGGTATTCTGAAAAGCTGACTATATTCTGAGGGCTGTGGAAATAGCAAATCTAGGGTTTATGTTTTGATTTTCTTCTTTTGAGACAAGGCCACGGGATATAGTCTTGTCTAACCTGTAACTCGCTGCATAACCAAAGCAGGATGGCTTTGAACTCACAGGGATCCTCTAGCCTCTGTCTCCTAAAGAGACTTACAGATGAGTCTCAACTCTCCAAGCCATTGGTTCTTAGAGTTTGATCTAACTGTTATAAGATTAGGAGAAAGCTGTGGAAGTCACCATTACAAGAGAATGCCCAGGTCAAGGGTGGCAGCTGTGAAGGATGCATGGAGAGTGACAGTCTCTGGTTTTCCTCGGGGTCCCTCACACAAGCACCCTGAATGTCTTGTGTCCTATTGTCCATGCCTCTCCAGCTGTGATCCCCTAGCAAGGACTCATAACACTTACCCTGGCCCTGGGCATCTAAGACTGGGAGTCTGTCCTTTGGGTCTAAAATTATTCTCTGTATCTAAGTTGGGAGGTAGGTAGGACCCATTGGCTGCAACCTTCACAAACAGAGAGTCTAACCTGGATGCTGTCCTCCTCCTGGATGATTTTGTTTGCCTGGGGATATAAAAGGCAGGGGAACTCCAGCTCCTGAGTCCATAGGTGTCCCAACATGCTATACCTAGGGGCCTATGGGCACACCTAGTGACTCCTATCTCAAAGGCTCATGTGTGCACACTGTGACTTGCTTTATTTAGCGTCCTTTCTCTCCCTTGCTTACTTTTGGGGTTGGTGGGAGTTAAAAGGCAAGGGGCACTGGTAGCTGAAAAGAGAAGGGAAGGAAGCTAGAGTGGGATGAGTAGAGTGGGGTGGCTCTCTAGGGGGAGGGGGCAGTCACTCAGAGTCTGGGTAGCAAAAAAGCAAAACAAGTCTTAAGGAGAATGTGGAGAAGATGGTCACTCAGTTTCAGTAACTGCAACAAATGCCCGACACGAGCAGTTTACAAAGAGACAAGGGTCTGTGACCAACTGGCCCTGTTGCTTTGGATCCTGTTGTGAGGCCGCACATCCTGACAGGGAGTGTGTGCTAGAGCAAAGTAGCTTCTCTCATGTGAGAGAAAGAGGAAGAGGCCAGGGTCCTAAAATCCCCTTCAAAAGACCTAGCTTCCTTCTAGTGGGGCCTTACCTCTTAAAGTGCCCACCAGCCCACAACAGCTTTATAAGAAGCTGGGAGCCAAGCCTTCAGTAAATGCCTTTAGGTGACGCTATTTGCTGGATGAAAGCTGAGTCCCTGTCCCCACAGATGCATTACCTGGACTCTGAGAATAAGATATGAGTCAGAACCCTTAGCCAGTGACAATGAACAAAACTACCTCATCCTTACACGCTGAGCCCCGGGCCCCCACAGGTCCCTACATCCTGGCTGACAAGGATGGAAGCCATCCTCAGAATATACCTCTGCTTAGTCCTCCAGCACCCTGACATCCTCCAGAAGGCAAAAAACCCATCCAAACTGTCCCAGGATCCCTCCACAGGAGGACAGGGTCAGTCCAGAGAAACGCCTGTCATGGATGCCAGGAGATAGGAATCTGGTATCTGGATTGTGACTCGCATGCATATATACCTGTTCCTGTGTGCTGTGTTCTGCACATAAGGCCATTTCCTTCCTTAGGGTCTGTGTGTGAGGCACAACCATTCATCCTGTGTAGTCACCTAGTTTCTTATCCTTATTTTAAAATAACTTCTCAGGGTGTTAACACACGCACCCTTCATCTAGCCTTCTCTGACTTCAGCAGTGTATCTGTTGCTCCTTCTGAAACACTTTCACTCTTCAGTTCATGCTGGCTCGGAACTCACTGTGTCATCCAGGTTGGACTCCTCTTGACTCTGGCCCTCAGGGTGGCATGTGCCACCACACCCAGCCCTGATGTTATCAATCTAAATTACCCACAATGCACTTATCAGAACCAGGAAATTAACATTGGTCAAAGTACCCCTGGTGTCCTTTCTCTGTTTTCGGATCCAGTCCATTATCCCACTACACTTTGGTGTCGAGTCTCGGTCTCCAGCGTGAGACAGCTTTTCCGCCTTTCCTGACCCTTCCTGAACATGCGTTTTGTGTGTCATTTGGATGGATGTCTGTCGGCTTGAGTTTATGTAATTTTCCTTATGATCAGATTGTGCTACGCAGTTTTGGATAAGAATGTAACAGAAGTGTTTATGTATTTCAGGGCATCAAACCAAGTACACGATGCTGGTAATATGTGATTGCTAGTGATATGAACATCAGTCATGCAGTTAAATTGGTGTGTGCTGGATTTTTCCACCATTATTGTTATTATTTTCCCCTTCATAGTTAATAAATATTTGAGGGGAGATACTTGGGGATAATGCAAATGTTTACCCCCTGAGTTTGGTTTAGATGTCTAGACACTGACTTAGATGACTAATGTTGTAGTAGTTGCCTAGTGGCAACCTGAGATTATTCTGGAAGTAAATGCTTCCCCTGGGTAGCCATTTGTTCTTGAGTACATTTATTTATTCATATATTTCACTCATATATATATATACATATATATATTCATGTAGGCTCACACCTACTTATTCCATCTAATAGTTAAGTCTAAGGCCATCCTCAATGTTCTGTAGCTCTGCCTGTCTGACCTTGGACCAAATTACTTTTCACGGTAAGGAAAAAGAATGTAAAAACACAAGGTGGACTCTGGGCTAGAAATATTTGAGATCACCCCGCGGAGAAGAGCATGAACCCTGTCTAGTAGCTAAGTTATCCATAGGGCGGTGCCTGGGCAAGAACAGAGAGAGGCAAGGATGTGTGGGAATTGTGATGGGGAGGTTCTGTTGGGCAAGGTGACCCACTACAAAGCTTGGTCTCTAGAGTCCTGAGTTCACCTTTCAATGTTATACCTGGGTAAACTCAGATGCCTCTTGCCCTGAGGCTGAAGGAGCCGGGAGGACAGGCAAGGGCAGGGCCTGAACATGTGCTCCTCTTGCATGGCTTCTTTCCTCACAGAACACCGCTAGGCATCCTTGGCCTTAGTCCACAAATAAGAAGTGCTTAGGTAGCCTGCAGCTGCCTATATCCCCAGAAGCCTGGGGACGAGGTAGCTCAGGGTGTAACCACTCATCCAGATAGAACCTGCAGCAAAGAGTCTGAGCTCCTGGAGGCACCAGCCTTGTCCCACCCCTCCTGGGACCAGGACACTCATACTTCCAAGGAAGGCTAAGTTTCCAGAGGAATATGGTGGGCCCCATTCCAAGCTCATAGGGAGTTTCTGGGAACGGGAAGTAAACAGGGACACTGACTCAGCCAGTATGGGGTTGGCCACTCCAAAGACTTCATCTTGTACCTGGTCTTAATACAGACTATTTCCACTGGGGTCTAGGTGTGCCTGGCCAAGGGATAGACCTGGGGAAACAGGCAGTTTGCTTCGTTCTTCCCTGGTTACTGGAGTTGTTCAGGTTGGAGCCTGGGCCCTGGTAGTCCTATCGAGCTGTGCTCAGCCACTCATCCTGATAAGCAAGTAAATCAGAAGGTACTGAGGAAAAGCAGGAAAAGGAGATTATTCAGTGAGGCCATACTGGGAAGAGGAACAAGAAGTCCTGTGATAGCCAGGTGCATACCTTTAATCCCAGCACTTGGGAGGCAAAGGCAGACAGATCTCTGTGAGTTAGAGGCCAGCCTGGTTTACCGAGCAAGTTCCAGGACAGCCAGGACTACACAGAGAAACTCTATCTCGAAAAACCAAGGGGAGGGGGGAGAAGTTCTGTGACACCTCCCCCTCAAAAGTTTACCACTGCCTTGAGGCCCAGGTCTAAACAGAGGGCAAGAGGTCTGCTCAGCTAAGGAGTCCTGGTTAAGGTGTGGTCCTGTCTGTCTGTCATCACTGTCTGGACCCCAGACTCTCCTGCAGAGTGGACTGACAGCTTGTCAGAACTGTGAGAGACTTAGTTCCAGAAGACAAGTAGACCCTCTGGCTGGCACCAGCATCCCAGTCTTTTTCTTCTCCTGGGAACTCCTAGGAAAATTACAATTTCTTCAGGTCCACTGTTTCAATAGTCTGCTATTCTCTTCTGTACTATGGTTACACCACGATACTGCTGGTGACCAGGATGAGACACTTGTATTCTCCCTTGAGTCATTAGACTAAAATAATGGGCCCCAAGACATCATAATGACAACTTGGCTTTCAAGATGGCTTGAATATTAACTAAGTCTCTCAGTACTCAGATTTGTACTCATGGTTCGAAAGACAGTGTGCCAGTCAGTCCCAAGGAGACTTTATTTCTAGTCAGTCTTCAGAAAGTGTGCTTTCTGAATAAACAGAGGAAGACTCAGGGGCCAGCCCTGGCCCTAGCATGCGCGTGTGCGTGCATGCGTTTTGTGTGTGTGTGTGTGTGTGTGTGTGTGTGTGTGTGTGTGTGTGTTTCCTTGTTTATAAGCTACTTCGTCACCTTGGAACACACCCTGTGGCTGTGTTCCTCTGACAACTGGCTCTGGCATGTTAGAACACACCTTTGTTCTCAGGCTGTTTTACCTGCACCTGCTGCCAAGACCCAGGATAAACAGACTTTGTCCATTCCTCTCAGTGGGTCACAGAAGCCAAAGACAGAGTCCAGGGTAGAACAGTGACAAATCAGGCCAGATGGTCAGGAACAGGCTGGCAAATGGCACGGGCCTCAGGGACCACCGCCATTTCTCCCTATTGACAGCCATTTTCTTACGGATAAGGGCTGTGCTGGTACCTGGTATATGTCTTCAGAGCCCCAGAGAAAGACAAGAACCTAGTCAGTGTGGAGAGAGATTGGGTGGAGGAGGATCTGCAGAAAGGGTGGATTTACTTTTATTATACCCACAGGTTCCCCCAACCACTCTGCTCCTCTAAGAAATATGGGTAGCCCAAGCTGGCAGCTCCTGCTTGGTGTTTGCAAGTTAAGGGGCAGGCAGGTAGAGCAGCCTAT
This sequence comes from Rattus norvegicus, assembly GCF_021556685.1. Taxonomy (NCBI): domain Eukaryota; kingdom Metazoa; phylum Chordata; class Mammalia; order Rodentia; family Muridae; genus Rattus; species Rattus norvegicus. Next base: position 44,101,900 of record NC_141543.1, on the reverse strand, counting down.
GCCTGCAATCCTAGCACTGAGGAAGCAGGAAGCAGGTCCCAAGTTTGAAGTCAGTCTGGACTACAAAAAGAGAACCTTTCTCAAAAATAAATAACTAAATAAATCACTGGGCATGGGGCCAGGCTCAGACTGAAACCTTTGAGTGGTCTACCTGAGCAGGTGCCACTACAAACCCGTCTGTTCATAGGCCCAGGGGAGGGCCTGGGAGAGCCATGGCAGACCCTGACCCCAAAGGGACAGCTGTTTGCATACCCTCATGACCCGTGTCTATTGCTCTAGCCCAGAACTTGCAAGACCCAAGTCAGTAAAAGAATGGTTTTCTTTAAAATTTTGGGCCCAAAAAGAGAAAAATTCTTACCTTATATCCACCTTGGCTATAGCGGTATTGTAATTTTTCAGAAAGAATTAAACAAAAACCTCCATAGAAAGCTGGTGCTGTCGACAGTTGAGGTGTTGGAGTGCTTGGTTTAAACCCCGACATTGCATAAACTGGGTGTGTTAACCCACGCCTGAAATCCCAGAACTCAGTGGGCAGAGGCAGGATGGCCCAGGCATCTTGCCTACTAGGTAAGTGCTAGAACAACAAAATGGATCTCCAGCCCAAAACTTCTTTTAGTTGTGGGCCAGTCTCAGGTGACCACAGAACTCCTCACTGGCACCTCTCCACCCACTGTTGTTTTTTCTTTAACCCAATCAAAAGGAAGGAAGACTTTGCAAATATGGTTAGGTTCAGCAGTCTCTTGTCTATGTTGTTTATAAAGTAAAATATGACCTGGGCGTGGTCGCACACACTGTTAATCCCTGCACTTGGGAGGCAGAGGCAGGCACATTTCTGAGTTCAAGACCAGCGTGGTTTACAGGGCAAGTTCCAGGACAGCCAGGGCTACACAGAGAAACCTGTCTCAGAAAAACTAGAAGAGGAGGGGGAGGAAAAGGAGGAGGAGGTGGAGGAGGAAGAGGAAGAGTAGGAGGAGGAAGAGAAAGAAACGGAAGATGAGGAAGAGAGGAAGAAGAGGAGGAGGAGAAGGAAGAAGAGGAGAGGAGAGGAGGAGGAAGAAGAGGAGGAGGAGGAAGAAGAGGAGGAGGAGGAAGAAGAGGAGGAAGAGGAAGAAGAGGAGGAAGAGGAAGAGGGAGAGGGAGAAAAGGAGGAGGAGAACCAAAATATTTGTAACATCCAGCTCCAGGAGATCTGAAGCCTCCATCTAAGCCACTATGATTTGGAAGTTGTGATGGAGAGGTGGGAGAGAAAGAGAAACAGAGCAGCTTGAGCAAAGAGAGTTGGAACTAGAGGCTGGGGGTGGGGGTGGGGAGGAATAGACCTGCCCTGCCACCTGAGGCCTTGGTGAAGTCCCAGTCCATGCTGCTACTGAGGGCCATGTCTGGGTCCGTGACCATGTACCCGCAGGGGTCTGTGTCAGTGTCCGTGGCTCATATTACCACTAAGGACCATGCAGAGGTCCCTGGTCTGGGCTGTGCAGAGCTGGTCCCACCCTTCACTGGCTGTGTCACTCTGGAGAGCTGGCCCCCACTCGAATTGGCTGCAGCAGTCCCTGCACCTCTCCTAGGCAGCACAGTAGAACTGGCTCTGGTGGCATAGGTTCAAGAGAGCTTTCCCTGAGGGCTTGAGAGCAGGAGAGGTGGCCCTTCCCCTTGCTGACTGAGATAGCGGGTGAGCTAGCCAGGGCAGCCCTAGAGAGTTTGCCCTGGTGGTGTGGGTGTAGGGGAGTTACCATCCAGTCCCAGATCCAGGACTTTGAGTTGGCTCACCTCAACGCCTACCTCATCTAGGAATGGCTGGAGTTCATGAAGACGCCAGCCCTGTAGATGCAAACATGCAGGGTCTCCGTGACACAGGGCAACAACAGGACATCTGAGAGGAGTCCCAGTGAGATTCTGGTATGGATAGTGTAGCAGAAGACAGAGGCCTCAAACTAGACTGATGACTCATTGCAGTGAACATTTGCAAATAAAGACGTGTGAACAAAAAGAGTTTACTGTAGGACACACTGTGACACACTACAGAGTCCACGACGAGACTTTTTTATGTTTTGTTTTGTTGCTTTTGTTCGTTTTTATTTCCTTTTGAGGGGGAGATTGCAAGGGCAGAGGGCGGATATGAAGGGACTGGGAGAGGAGATTGGGGTGGTGCATGATGCAAAACTCACAAAGAATCAATAAAGAGTTAAGGATAGATAAATAAACAAACCTTCATGTAAAAACATATGTGATAAAGGACTTGTATCCAGAATGTGGGAAAAAAAATTCTTACTATTTAATAATGAAAAGACAAGGACAACTTTCCAAAAGAAGAAATTTTCATTTGGTCATTTTGGAAAATGGGTTTTTCTCCACGCCAAATAGGATTTACAGATCAGTAAGTAAATGAAAAGATTATCAGACTTTCCAAACAGCAGTGTTTGGAAATACCACACAGGTCTGCTTCTTGACCGGTTGTTTTAATCTCAATGTCAATCTCTCTCTCTCTCTCTCTCTCTCTCTCTCTCTCTCTCTCTCTCTCTCTCTCTCTCTCTCTCTCAACCGAAAGAAAAGTTGGAGTCACAACCCATTTTCTCAGTCACACCCTGGCACAGACAGATGGATGCAGCCAAGAAAACAGGGCTCTTATTCCCTGTGACTCACGCTCATAGATACATTGTGCCATCAGGAAAGGCCACCGATGCCTGTCTCACCTCATCCCTACATCCCATGAGCTCTGGGTTGCAGTGACTAAAATCCTGGTGAAGTCAGCCAGGAAGTCAGAGGCTGCCATCCTTTTCCACCCAGCCCCTCTGCAAACAGTGGCGGCTCTGTCTACCAGCCATTAGGTTTAGAATCCCAGGGCCTTGGTTGCTTTTCCCCTTGCTAGTTTTTGGGTCACAGGTTCTATGCAAGAGAAGCAAAGCAAGCCAGAAAGCAAGCCAAGCAAGAACCCCTGTCTTGGGGTTGGGGGAGGCGGGAGGGGGTGGAGGTAAGCCAGCTGCACACACACTTAGCATTTCCCTCATGAAGAGGCATCACCCTGGGAGAAACAGGCCACCTTCCCTGCCTACTGCTCTTAAGGGGGTCGGAAATGGCTCAAAGAACACAGAGCACTGAGACTGTACATAGGATGGCTCAGGAAACATGGAGATGCTGTGATACTGCAAAAGTATTTCTAATAGAGCCACAGCTATTCCACAGAGCGCCTCATCACCAGGAAACAGCCAACCAGAAAAATGCAGCTGAGAGCAGCCTTCCGGAGGTCAGAGCAAACCTCAAAACAACTCCACCCAGTATCCTAACCAGAGGTGACCCAGCTTAGTGGTAAACATCAGCAAAATCTGCATTCATTCCATCAAGAAGTGACGCAGCCTTGTAAAGCTAAAGGGGAGACTTCGACCCGGCCTCTGCTTCTTTGCTTTTTAAAAATTTACGATCACTTATTTAGTGTGCTATACGCATGTGTGCAGCGGAAGCATGTAGAATTCCGAAGAACAACCTGCGGGACTCAGTTCTCCCTTCCACTCTGAGGTACCGGGGATCAGTCTCAGGTGATCAGTCTGGACATCTGCCTGTACCCGTGCAGCCATCTTGCCAGCCCCTGCTTCTTCAACTTTAAATGAATAAGTTGAATGGTAAACTCCAAAAATATTTACCTATTTACATTGTTTCACACTTTAATAACGCCTTAAGTGCTCCTTTAAGTCTCATCTGAATCTTTGTCTATGTTTATTGATGCCCACGCGTGAGATGAGAAGAAACTGAAAACTGCGACTCCCACAGTGGGGAGAGGAAAGGAGGCGACATGGGCTGAGCTGAAGGATCTACCTGTTGGATTTAATCAAAGATGCTGATATATATATATGTTCAAAGAGCTAAGGAAACTGTGACTCTAAAATAAAAGGAGGCATGGAGACCATTCTCATCAAGTAAAGAATACCAGAAAAGAAACGATATATTTAGATAGATAGATAGATAGATAGATAGATAGATAGATAGATAGATGGATGGATGGATGGATGGATGGATGAATGGATGGATAAATGGATAGATGGATAGATAGCAACAAAAATAAGCAAGAACTGAAAATAAAAATCCCGAAAGAGTATTGGTGAAGAATTGGACTGGCAAAAGGAAAAGCCATCAAACCTGCTGTTGGAAATTATATAATTCAAAGAACAAAGTGGGAGGAAGGAATCACAAGTGCACAGAGTCTTGGGGAAACACAGGATGCCTTTAAGCACACCCGTATATGCACAATGGGACTATCAGAGGAAGACGAGAAAAGACTTAGGGAAAAGGTACTCTAAGAAGGGGCTAGAGACATGGCTCAGTGGTTTAGAGCATTGACTGCTCTTCCAGAGGTCCTGAGTTCAATTCCCAGCAACCACATGGTGGCTTGGCTCACATCCATCTGTAATGGGATCTGATGCCCTCTTTTGGTGTGTCTGAAGACATCGACAGTGCACTCATGTACATAAAATAAATAGATAATTCTTGATAAAAATACTCCAAGAAATGGCTAAAAACCCTTACAAATTTGATGAAAAGTATTACGCTCTGCATCTCAGAGGCTCAAACTCCAAGGTAGAATAAAACAAAGAAATCCGCACTTTTATACGTTATTATAAAAAATACGAAAAGAGAAACACGAAGGGGAAAGTTTGAAAGCAGCAAAAAGATATGACTTGTCACATGCAAGAGAAGTCAAATGTATCTAATTAGCTTCTCACCTCAGTAAATAAGAAAAGACGAGGTGATGGCGGCGATGGAGTGACAGCCTAATTGCTGAGAGAGAACAGCTTTCAACCAGGCTTCCTATGTTAGGCAAAGATATCTTTTTTTTTTTTGGTTCTTTTTTTTTTTTCGGAGCTGGGGACCGAAGCCAGGGCCTTGCGCTTCCTAGGCAAGCACTCTACCACTGAGCTAAATCCCCAACCCCCAAAGATATCTTTTAAAACTGAAATAAAGGGGCCAAAGAAATGGCTCGGTGGTTTGGAGTACACGCTGCTCTTGCCCAAGACTAGGGTCTGATTCCCAGCACCCATGTTTGGCAGCTTATAAATTCCCATACCTCCAATCTCAGGAGATCCAACATCCTCTTCTGACCTCCATGTCCCTGCACTCACACAGGCACACGCATGTAAATAAAAGTAAATTAAAACAGCGTTCCTGGCAGTGCTACAGTTAAAGAAATCTGTTAGGAATAAGTGCCACCCAAAAAAAAATTGTTTTTCAAAATGTATACTCTGAAAACTACAGGACATCGTTAAGAAAAATTAAAGATATAAATAAAAAAAAACTGTGTTCTGATCATGAAGCAGAAAACACGTGGTCAAGATGCCAATAGTCCCCAAATTGATCAGCATATGCAATGCAAAAAAAAAAAATTCAACACTGAGAATCATTAGAAAAATGCCCATCAAAACCATGACGAGAGACCTCCTTACATCTACTTGGTCAAAATTAAAGAGGTACACACCAACAAGTGCTGTAGAGAATCTGAAAGCCTAATTCACTGTCAGTGGGGTTGTAAAATGAAATTTCCATTGTGGGAAACTGAGAGCTCCCCTAGGGCTACACACAGATTTATCATATAACCCAACTATTACATTACTATTGGAAGTACATTACAATTCCTAAGGGAAATTAAAACATATGTCTACACAAAATCTTCTACATAAAAACATATGATGGCATTACACACAGTAGCCTAAAACAGTGCGATATCTATACACTTAGATAGGACCATGCTGTATCAAAACTATGAATATTATCCACCAATAAAAAGGGATGAAGCAGTAACCCAAGCTTCCACAGTGTGATGAACCTTGAAAGCATCACACCATATGAAAAAGACAGCATGTCAGGTTAAGACTGTAGCTCAGGGTCAGAGTGTTTGCCCAGCATGGACAAGGCCTTCAATTCTGTCCCTAGGGCTATAAAACAAAACAAAAGCAATTAGATTCAAGACTATGTTGTATGACCCATCCCCAGGAAAGAAATCCACGTGGTGAGATCCTGGATGAGTGTCTAGGCTGGGAAGAGAATTGATCAGGGTTGCCTGCTGTTAATGGGCTTGAGCGCTAGTTCAAGAGTGATGAAATATGGGGTTGGGGATTTGGCTCAGTGGTAGAGCGCTTGCCTAGAAAGCGCAAGGCCCTGGGTTCAGTCCCCAGCTCTGAAAAAAAAAAGAAAAAAGAAAAAAAAAGAAGAGTGATGAAATATTCAAAAGTAGAAGATGTTGGACTGGGGAGCTGGCTCAGTGAGTAAAGTGCTGGCAGCACAAACATGAGGGCCTGAGTTCGGATCTCCAGAACCCATGTAAAGCCAGATAACTATTATGTGTCTGTGGCACTGCTCCTAGGGCAAGAGGGGAGGTGGAAACGGGAATCCCTGGAAGGGCCATTTAATCAGACAGACACAATGGCAACGAAAAGAGACCCTACCTCAATCAAGGCAGGATGCCCCAGGTTCTCCTCTGACTTCCACACAGGACCATGGCAATCAGGCACCAGCACTATTACACAGAAACACACACACATATTCATACATGCACATGCATACACACACACAAACTATCACTATCAAACAGAAACACACACATACATACATGCACATGCATACACGCTATTACTATTAAACAGAAACACAAACATACACACACACATACATACATGCATGCACATGCACAGATACACAAACTATCACTATCACACAGAAACACATATACATACATACATGCACATGCACAGATACACAAACTATCACTATCACACAGAAACACACACACATACATACATACATGCACATCCACACATACTCACTCACTATCAAACAGAAACACACACATACACACATGCATATGCACACACACATACAAGCTCACAAAAGCTTGAAGACACCATGCACTCAATTCTGTGGCTACATCAAGAACTGCAGAACTGCACAATTCACAAGTGTGATTTCTGTTATGTAAAAGTATATCTCAACAAATCTATCATTAACAAAAAGGAATTAAACACCCGGGGTCTTTGTTTCTGTTTCTCTATTTTGCAGATGGTCAAGAAATTTCACAGTCAAGTTATAAGGAAAGAGCTGGGGTGGATGCCTATGTTGTTAACTGTTGCCTCTTCCTTTCCTCCCGGGAGGAGGCTAACCTGAGAGGACACTCTAGAGACCCGTTGCTCATTCTTAAATGGACCGATGCTAATTTCTTATTCACAGTCACCTCTGGGATTAAAGTCTGTTTATAGAAGGATTTTAGACCTTGTGGTAAGAACTTTTCTAGCTTTTTTTCATACTTGGATGGAAGAAGTTTTATTTGTAGGAATCTCTTTTCCTCAAGTCAGGTTCACAAGTAAACACTTTATTACCTGCATGACATTAAGTCGTGGCTTTAGCACAAAGGTATGGGATGTTCGAGAGGGAACCTTTCCTGAAAGAAGTTTGCTTGCACTTGCACTCCTGTCTCAGGAGGGACTTGGGTCTCATCTTTAAAGATGATGAAGCAGGTGGACTGGAGAGGCAACTCCATCAGTAAGATGGCTGCCTTGAAATCAGGGGGACCGGGTTGAGATCCCCCAAAAGCCTGATATGATAGCGTGGTGCTATATAACCCCAGCGCTGAGGGCATGGAAACAAGCAGATCCCACTGGCCCAGCCAGATGGCGAACTCTTGGTGAGAGTTTGGTGAGAGACCTTGTCTCCCAATATACACAGTGGAGGAAGACCTCCATATATATGCACACAGCCACGCAGACCTCTGGCCTCCACATGCATAGGTGTGTGTACCTGTGTACCTACATAAAACACATGCATATACCCCACATACACACAACTAATTTTTTTTAATAAGGAAGCAGGCTGATAAGAGTGGACGAGAGGTGAGGTCACACGTCAGAAGTGCCAGAATCCCAGAAAGCCTGTGCCCTTTGCTCAGCGTCAGACTGCCCTGCAGGATTTTCGGCTTTGCGTAGGACTTATCTTTATGGTCTTTTATGACTTTTGAGCAAGCTGAAACTGCCAGGCTTGACTACAGGGAGAGTTCAGAATCAGACGCATCTTTCAAGTATAGAAAACATAGGTACTCCTCAGCCCCAGAACCACACTTCGCTGTTACTCCAAATTTGGTCTGTCTTCACTCCTCAACTGTTTTGGTATGTACCAGGTGCCCAGCCCTGTGCTGTTCTAGCATCTAAAACACAATTGTACTAATTATTCAGGCATGAGAGCATAATCCTTTGATGAAGGCTAAGGGAGGTTGCCATGTTCTTTCCCTCTAGCTCGAGAGCAAGGAAGATGTAGCTCAGGGTAGAGCCTACTAATGAGGATGTGGGCCTCGTGCAGACACACATGCATAGCTGGTCTGTCTTGCTCGACCTTGAGCTTTTATGGAGGAAAGAACTATGTCCTATTCCTAACACATACCCTGGCCTGGGGCAGGTATTTAATGTTAGCTGAACAAATGATTAATTAATTCCTTTGATCAGTCCAGTAAAAAAAAAAAAAAGAATTTGGACGGGTCCCTTCATTGCTCCAATGCCTTCATTTATTCATTTATGAAATGAGGAAAAAAAAAAGGAGTAACCATCCTGTAGGACAACATTGAGAGCTCTTGAAGCAACACAGCATGTACACTAAGCACCCAGGACACTACAGTCACTGGGTGTGGAAGCACAGGTCTGTAATCTCAGCCCTTGAGAAGAGCTGAAGTTCAAGGTCATCCACAGATACATAACAAGTTCAAAGCCAGCCTGGGCTATTTGAGACCTCATCTTGAAAAACAAAAACAAAAAACAAAACAAAACAAAACAAAAAACCCGCTATGGTTGTTACTCTTATGATGATAATGTCAGGAGGCACAGGAAGCCAAGAGTGACCTTTCACCTCTTCTTCTTGTTTGTTTGTTCTCCTCACAGCAGTGTAAGATTGGATCCAGGGCTTGTGTTTGTTGGGCAGGCACTCTGCCATTGACCTACATCCTCAGACTGTTCCTCATCACCTTCTGAAACATCTACTGAAACAGATCTGAAGGGCCTATGATCCAGCTAGGTAGATTGCACCCTGCTCTGTTGTAGGAACCTTGGTCTTAGACCCTGAGGAGCTGGGGTTGCACATCCAGTACCCTTCCCCTGCATGGCTTGAACCAGCTGGTTACCACATTTCACTCTTTCACCGGAGAGGAGATGGGGAGCCTGTTTTGGAAACATAATGTTTGGTTTAAAAGAACATTTCCCAATGTGATGCCAGCCATCTGAAGCTTCCACCTTTAGGTTCTGATTCTCTAACTGGAAGCTTGTCTGCGTGGTGTGTTCATGTGTGATTCACAGGTAGGGAGCAGCTTGGTCCCATCAGAAGAAGTCGGTCTTCCAACAGGTACGCTACAGCAGCACTGCTACACAGGAAGTGGCTTCCCCAACAACACGCCTTAGGGTGGAAGGGCTTCTCTCTGGACTATTGCTTGGTTTACTAGACCATAGCCCCACAAGCCGCAGTGAAGATTTGTCTGCCAACCAACCCAACCCCTCCCTCAGGGCTTTCTAAAGAGACTCCCAGAACACAAAAGCCCTCAAAAGAAACTAGAGTCCCAGGCCCAACCATGGGCAGCCGTGTTGTTTAACCTTGACCAAGGTTCCAAAAGACATGTAGTGCCCCATATGGAACTGGGACAAATGGCTACTGTGTGTTCATGGCTGGTCAGGACACTTTGTTGGGTACCTCTTCCTTCTCCTGGAGGGAAAGAGACCCACAGCCATGGTCTTCAGGAAAGAGAGTTGCAAGGAGCTGGTTCAATCTTACCCCCAACCCCAGCACCCATCCTTCTGACCAGAGAGAACAGGTTTGATCCCCATTCCCTGAGGCTAGCTTCATGGTGTGCAACCTGTAGTAGCCACACAGGGCCATACTTGATTATATTGTTCTGCTGTGTGTTTCGAGTTTTTTCTTTCTTTAAAAGCTTTTGTTTATTTTTTAGCCAAGGGATTGCTCTACAACACAGGCTAACCCCAAAACTCTTGCTCCTCTAGACTTGCACCGCCATGCCTGGCTAGAAACCCTTCATTTCAGAGGCAAGGAAGATGTCTCAGTCAATAAAGTGTTTGCCATGCAAGAGAGCCCCCGTGAAAAAGCTCAGTGTGCAGAAGTACATCTGTGATACCAGCACTGGGAAGGGGTGGACAGAGATCCCTGGGGCTTTCCTGGCCAACCGGCCTTGCCTATAGTGAGCCTCAGGTCCCCTGAGTCACCCTGTCTCAAAAAGTAAAGTGGATGGATCCTGAAGTGCAATATTTGATGGACCTCTGACGTGTGTGTGTGTGAGGGAGAAGAAAGGGAGAGAGAGGGAAGGAGAAAGAAAAGTAAAGAGAGAGGAAGAGGTGAGGAGGTCATCTAAATTTTGTACTTGCAGGTTTTGAATCATGGGTCCAAGAAAGTTCAGGTTGCACTGGGCCTACATGTTACATAGAATTTCCACCTTGTTTTTGCTCACTCTGGGTCTGGGTCCACCTCCAACTGCCTTTCTCTTTCCTTTCTGTCTCAGTCCTTTTATTTGATTGGTTGCTTGGTTGGTTGGCTTGAGTTTTTGAGACAGGGTTTCTCTGGTAGCCCTGGCTGTTCTGGAACTCACTCTGTAGACCAGGCTGGCCTTGAACTCAGAGATCTGTCTGCCTCTGCCTTCCTAAAGGTGTGTGCCACCATGCCTGTCACGAAGTCCTTTCTTTGCCTCTCAATTAAGTCCTGACAGAGAAACAGTTAAAAGCAAAACAAACAAAGAAACAAAAACCCTCAAAGCAGAGGACATCCTACTTGGAAGCGCTTTGCTGCCTTTAAGTAGCTGGAATAGTGACGGCTGGTGGCTGGTATGGGAACACCTCTGCTGGCATAAGATTTATCGGGTGCCATACATGGCTGAACTCAGTGACGGCAGCCTTCTCCCCATAGTCCTAAGCAATTGTCTCCTTGTGTCACATTCCTGGAAGAAGATCAGGAGTTCTAAGCCCTGCCCTTGGAGATAGAGTGATGTGTCTCTCTGTCAGAGTTAGAACTCTAAGCTGTCTTCCATGCGTTGGCCAACTAGTTTTGGGAGAAGGTACCCATTCATTCAGGTGCATCTCACCTACTACTTCTGGTCCATAGGCTGACAAAACACTGGAGCCTGGCTGGACAGCAGTAGAAGGCTTGTGGTCTGTCTTCTCTCCCAGAGTTCATTCGGGGACCTCAGGTCCATTTTTATTTCTGAGTAATTACTTTTCAACTTCATTTAATTTATTACTATTCGAGCGGGTGGTTAATGAGGGGGCTGTACCACAGAGTGCAGGTGAAGGTGAGGGAACAACTTTGCTCAGTTGGTTCTCTCCTTCCACCTTTACATGAGCTCCACGAATTGAACTTGGGTGGCCAGGCTAACTATGCTAGCACCTTAGCACTCTGAGCCATCTCACTGGCCCCATTTCTGGGTAGTTTATAAAGAATGAAGGTTTGGACTGGCAAGATGGCTCAGTGAGGAAGAGTACTTGCTGTGTGGATGCTTATGCAGCTGAGTTCAAATCCCCAGGAATCATGTAAAAGGAACGCCAGGCACGGCTGCACTTGTCTGTAACCCCAGCGTTAAGGGTTGGAGACAGGCAGATCCTGGGAGTGCACTGGTCAGCTATCCTATCTAAATTGGGAACTTCCAGTTCGATGACAGACCTGGAATTTCAAAGGAATAAGGCAGAAAGTGATAGCAGAAGACACCTGATGTATTCCTCTCCCCTTCTCAATATGTGTGGATGCACACTCACATGTATGTAGCACGCATATATAAATATATATATTAAAAATCATATACACATGTCAACACACATATAGAATAAAGGCTTATTCAACTGCAGGTTATGAAGGCAGAGGAATTCAATGTATCTGGTGTGAACCTTCTTGCACAGGGTATCGGTGAGACAGAAAATTGTTACCCTAGATCTATCCTCTTCCAAAGCTGCTGTCGCTTTGGATTAAGCCCCACCCTCATTACCTCAGTTAACCTTAATCACCACTCCAAATTCTTACTCCAAATGCCATCATTAGATTAAGTCTGTTTACTTGTTTAATACCTTACAGTGGGGATTAAATTTCACCATGAGTGAACAGTCACGCCATAGCATGAGGTGAGGCAAAACCTCAGTCTAAGTAGCCTCGCACTGATCCTTGGGTTGTTTCTGGGGGGTTAGAGAATTACTTCCTGGTCCATGATCTTCTTCTGCAGAGCCATACTTTGACACCTCAACCAGCATCAGAGGTCTAGAGTGACCCCTTATGGAAGGAAGTCTCAAGGACTAATTAATTCTTGAGTCTCAGGACTTAGGCAAGCAGAAGGCTTAAGCAAGCTGTCGTTCTGCAGAGGGCTTGATCACTGTGCAGGCCCTTCTAAAACTGAGCTGCTAGAAAAAGGTTCTAAAGCCAGCTCTCAAACCCCATTGCCAAAAGCAAACCCTTGAGCAGGACAGTCCAGTGTGACTTCTGGCCTGAGTTTTTATAACCTCCCTGACTTTGTTTGCCCTGATTGCCTTAGCTTTTTTTTTGGCCTAAGCTTTTTTGATTGTTTGTTCGTATTTCTAGAAAGACCTCTCTGTACTACAGGATGAGATATGGAATGATGCATATACATGAATTAATTTAACTCAACTTTACTTTGAGGGCAGCAGCTATGGGGAATAAGAACAGAATTACTTCACAAACCCCATGGGTGCCAGGTACCCATTCAGAGGAGCAAGGGATAGGCCGGAGGCAAGGGTCCTTCTCAGTCAGATCGTCTTGTGACGCACTGTCCCCATACATACTTCAAGTCCAAAATACATAAACGGAGGTCATGAAACACAGTTTGAAATCTCTGCAGCCTCCCTTGAGACTGGGCTGAATTGACTTTAGAGGAAATCTGGGAACAGAAACTCTAGCTGAAACTGGTTTTATGGATCCACCAGCAGGAACTTGTTAGCTTGGTAGCAGCCCACAGGGCTTTGTGGATGGGAGGAACCATACTGTTGGGAAGGCTGACTGAAAAGGAGGGGAGAGCTCAGACAACTCCTGAAAAGGGTGGGTAGGACTAGCACAGCAGTTTCTGGAATGGGTCACGTGCTCCATCTACGTTTTAGGGGATTAGAGAGCCAACACTCTTCAGAGAAGTCTGGTTAAAAAAATAAACTCACACAGCACTGGGCTATTTTCAATGTTCAGCAAAGGAGATGACATTTTATTCTTGGACCAGATGGCCATGCCTTACTTTCCTGGCTTTTCAAATCTCTCCCCCTGTGCTAGGCTGCCTCAGAGGGACAAGGGCTCCTTTGCTTCATACTGCTTTGTGGTTAAGGGTTCGTTGGCCTTCTTGATACAGATATATATATATATATATATATATATATATATATGTATATATATATATATATATATATATAAATAAGCAGGTCAAAGCCATCTCCTTCCTCTTGAAGGGGAAGCTGCATCTCAGTGAGGGACAGTGGCACACCCCAAGGTACTTGTCACATTGAATGACAGAGTCAAACCCAGAGTTATACAGCCTGTACCCTTTGCACGGAACCAGCAGGCCAGCACAAGGGAGGGCAGTGCACCTGGCATCCATCTGGCGCTCCTTGGCGTGGGGCACGGGTGGGTCCTGCTGGAGGACTGGGCTCACACTGCATGCTGTCTTGTTGGCAGTGGAATCTGGTGTGTGAGGATGACTGGAAGACACCCCTCACCACCTCCCTGTTCTTCGTAGGCGTTCTCTGTGGCTCCTTCGTGTCTGGGCAGCTGTCAGACAGGTAAGGACACTGGATGGGGAGTGACGGGATGTAGCAATTTATTATGTCAGCCTATCTTGACATAAGCCCAAATTCATGGGCTTTCTACACAGAGAAGAACCCTCTGGGCACTGGGTAAATTATAGGAGGAGCCTAGCGTTTGGGGTGCTAGGGCTTGAGAAGAGGATTACAAGTTCAGTGTCAGCATGGACTGTATAGCAAGACCCTATCTGACTAGTTAAATAAATCTTTCCCAGTTAAGTCTTCTGTGCAACCTTGACTGCATCACCCCTACATGACAAGACCTTGCCTACCTACTAACTGTCAAACTAGCAAAGTCAATAAATAAGTCTTTCACACGTGGTGCTAACACGTAACCCTAGCCTCGGCACCCTGCCAAGACCCACTCCTCTCATGCTTCCAGACTGAACTCACGGGGCTTTGGCCAAAGAGATGGCAGTATCAACCTCACCAGAAAGCAGAGCCCTTGGACCACAAGCCCCTTCACAGGGCAGGATGCTGCTGCCATCACTGCCCCACACTCTGCCCCACAACTTGTCAGGGTAGTGGCTAGGTGACTCCCCATTGCTGCACAAACAGCCGGAAGCTAGAGTCAGGCCAAGCGGCCCCTACTATGCACTCTCTGAGCCTGGGAGCTGAGCCACGGCTGGGCCTGCAGCCACAGAACTGACCCATGCTGGCTTTCAGCCACCAGAGCTTGTGGGCTTCATGGAGACAAGATTTCTGTATCCCTGAGTCATGTTTACCTGCTCTAGATGTTTTCCTGTGGCCAAGGTAGGTAGGAGTGCTAACTGGCAGTGATGGGGGTTTCCTGGGGATTTTACCCTCCCCATGGCTTTAAAGCCCAGTGGGAATGAGGCAGGAAGCTCCCACCCTTGCCCATCCTCCGCCTGCCCATGGGGCATCACGAGAATGAAATTCTAAAGCTTAAATTGACCAGTGATACAACAGACATGGCTGAGAACGACGTCTTCCCACAAAGCAGTTGTTCTCAATGTTAAGACACATAGACACACCTGGGAAACTTCATAACGCCCCAATATTCACTGCACTGCAAATAAATGCGACCTGGGCAGAGTGGGGTGCTGGCATGAGAGGGGATGCTCCTTCACTTTCCCTAAGGCCTGTCCCGATAAGTCCATCCTAAACTGAAGAGATGTTAGATCGAAAAAATGTCTTTACACACCTAATACCACATGCTAGCTCAGCAAACAGCCAACTGTAGAGGGCCAGTTGTCTGCCTTCACTGGTCTGTCAGCTGTGTCACTCACTCTTAATGCTCAGCCTGGATAGAGAGGCCCACAGGCCATACCTCTGTGCAGCAGGGAGAGTGGAGAGAATCCAAGGACAGAGTTCAAAGCAGGTGCTCTAACCCAGTGTACAGCACTTACCCACCACTGTCAAGTCATGACGTCCTGAGCTGAACCATTGTAAATCAAGAACTGTCTTGTCGTTTTTTAAAAGCTCTCTGGCGGTTCCAAGTGCAGCCAAGGTTAAGAAGTAACAGCCCTTGAGGGAGTTTCTAAACTTACAGAACTCCCATGTGGGGATAGAAGTCTTTTCAAACTGCACTTTGAAGGGTTGTTTTCTTTGAGACAGGCCCAGGATGGTTAAGGATGGTCTCAGAATGGCTATGGTGGCCTTGAGCTTCTGTCCCTCCTGCCTCAACCTCTCAAGTGCTTCGATTACAGATATGCCCCACCACAGCCAGTTTACCCCATTCTGGGGATCAAAGCCGGAGCTTCATTCATGCTAAGTCAAGCACTCTGTTCACTAAGCCACAGCCCACCACCCCGCTCTCCGGCCCTCCCTCAGCTCCTTCTAAAGATCAGAGTTGTCGACGCGATCCTCACAGAAGATGCCCCGTGTTTGCCAGAATCGAGGCTTGGTACCTTGGAAGGTAGTTCCTGGGCAGATGGGTGCTCCTCCAGGGAGGAGGCTGACAGAATGTCATGGGGAAGGGGAAGAGAGAACCAAACGTGCATCTGTCTGCCTTCATCCTGACAGAGGACAGAACCTCCAGGGAAGCCAGGCTTAGTTTCACCACTGACCCTGAACTATGCTTTGTTCTACAGGTTCGGCAGGAAGAAAGTCCTCTTTGCCACCATGGCTGTGCAGACTGGATTCAGCTTCGTGCAGATTTTCTCAACCAACTGGGAGATGTTTACTGTGTTATTTGCCATCGTGGGCATGGGCCAAATCTCCAACTATGTGGTGGCCTTCATACTCGGTAGGAACAACTTTAAGGTTCAGGGCACCTTCATGCAGTCAGCCCTGTGAAAGGCCAGGGAGGAGGGAGACACTGAGTGTGCGTCTACACCGTCCTCAAACTTGGACACGTGTGTGGTGGAGGGCGCTGCGGCTTTGGGGCACCTTGTGCCTGTCACAGCAGGACAGGGGCTCACAGAGGGGGATGGGGTATACAGGAGCTGAGTCACATTCTCGGGAGCAAGGGGCTAGGGACAGGAGGTTCTGGGCAGGGAGACAGCAGGGATATGAAGTCCGTGGTCTGGGCTATTAAGGTGGAAGGCTGGTGGTCTAGAAAGGGACTTAGTGGGGTTGATGTGGCATATATAGAGGAAGGAAAGGCACCTGCTAGGTGGCAGGATTCTGTCCCACCTGGGCAGATCTGCTTTGGCCTGAGTCTGAGCCCACACCCAGAGCATATGAGCTCCGCACGGGACAGCTGTGCCTCTCTGATAACAGTCCTACTGTAGGAAAGCCAGGCTGAGGGAGGGCAAGCCATCAGTTCCTAGGCCTCGGGGAGGCCCTGGACACTGTCCAGCTTTTCTGGGGGAGGAGATGAGGTGAGTTTCATGGAAATTGTTCAGAGTGTTCTCAAAAGTGTGATCCCCACCACCAATATACTCTCTAACACCCCCTTATTATGATGAGAGGGGGTGAGAGGGAGCACCCACAGCACAATAAACAAAACGTCCTATAATATTTAACACGATCATTCTAGTTGGCCCAGAATTATCCCAGTTTCTCCCCATTGTTCCAGCATAACTATTGTTTGTGCCCTGTGATAGGAGTCGAGTGGGCTTTCCCGCACCTGGCTATGTGGTTCTGATCGCTCTCAGGAGCCTGTGACTCACTGGCCTTGGCCGTGGTATGTTCTGTTAGCCAAATACATGCGCGCCCTCTGTCAGGTTGCCAAGGTGGAATTGTCCAAATTCCATTCCTTTAATTATTGGTGAAGGGCCTCTTGCCACAGGCCCAGCCTCATGTTGGAGGAGAGAGGCCTCACGGGAAGAGATAGAGCAAGCGGGAGCCCCACGGTCCCATGTGCCTCAATAGATAGCCCTCTCTTAAGCAGGCCATGGCATGAAGAGAGGGGTTCTCGGCCTTCCAAGGATGAGGGGTGGAACAGGAGTCTTTCCGAGGTTATCTGTGAGGATGTACATGTGGTTTCAGGAGACAGAGACAGGAGAATGTTCAGTTTTAGGACAGCCTGGACTATGTAGCAAGACCATGTCTCATAAAAGAACAACGACAACAGCAACAACACCTTACCATAACAAATACTATTATTTCTGTAGAAGGCAGAGAAGTTTGCGTAGAAAGAAAAGAGCTGCAAGCAACGAGTGATGTAAGACCTGGGACGGGTGGGATGTGGAAGGCCCTCTGGAAGGAAAGACAAAGGCAGAGCAGCCCAGGCTGGGAGCAAGGAGTGGTGTGTGTGTGTGTGTGTGTGTGTGTGTGTGTGTGTGTGTGTGTGTGTGTGTGTGCCTGTCTGTCTGTCTGTCTGTCCATCTCTGCCTGTCCGTCTGTGTGTATGTATGCATAATTATGAGCACAGGAGTGTGGGTAGGTTGAGGCAGAGGGAAACACTGGGTGCCCTTCACAATTGCTCTCTGCCTAGTTTTTTTTTAATTAATGTTGATTTTGTATGTGGAAGGGGGTGTACACAAGCCATAGCACATGTGTGAAGAGCAGAGAACAAGTTGTGAAAGTTCATTTTCTCCTTCCACCATGCTGGGTTCTGGGAATCAACTCAGCTGATCAGGACTGGCACTGAGCCAACCAGCTAGCATTCACCTTACTTTTTGGCACAAGCTCTTACATTATACTTGGAGCTCTCGGGCTAACTTACCCCAGAGGGCCTCCTGTCTCTGTCCCACCAGCACTGGGGTTTCAGGCGTGTTCCATAGTGCCCAGCTCTGTTAGGCGGGTCCTGGGCATTTGAGCTCACTTCCTCATCTTTGTGCGGCAAGCACTTTATCCACAGGTTCAGCCACCCAGCCGCAGCCACAGCCCCCTCACGTCCCACAGCTCTGGCACTGCCTTCCCCAGCCCTCCCTTCTCCCCACGTGACCATGGCCTCACATGCAGGGTAGAGAAGAAGAGGGCCAGGTCAAGGGTAGTTTGGAGCTTAGGTGTGTCTACAGACACAGGGCTCCCTGTCTACCTGGGCCCACCCTTCTCATTCTAGTGGGCTCAGAGGGAAACTGATAACATTAGGTTCTGGGATAACACTTGTGTTAAGATCTGAAGGCCTAAGACTGTCACTGATCTGTCCCAGAACAGACGGAGTCCCAGGCAGCTCCTGCAAAGGAGGACTTGGTGGAAGGACAGACATGGTGGCTGCTGGTTTTCCTGTGGCGCAGCAGCGCCCCCTGGTGTTTCAGGAATAAAATAGCTACTTTCCAGGCTTTGGGGGTTTTTTTTTGTTTTTTGTTTTCCCTCGAAGCCAGATTTGAACCCAACAGATTGTTGTTATTTGAGAATTTCCCTGACCTTTGATTCCCCCCTTCTCTGGAAATCTGAATGCTTGAGATGGCAAAAGTTCATCCTGAAGATTAATCTTTGCATTGATTCCAGAGCCCAAATTGTTCCCAAAGCAGCACAGAAATGAGCCTTCTTCTGAGCTGCTCTTAAAAACTTCACCAGGCTTGCAAACGTCTCGGGGTAATACAAAAGGCAAGCCAAACTCAAGCTCCTCAAAGCAACACAGGGTGGATGCACCTCCCAGAGCCGGGGAAGTGGGACTCAAAATCAGGGTCAATGACCTTCTCACACCCCAGCTTTCTAGACCCCGTGACAATCTCAGGCATAGTACCCTCAACCTGCCTATAGACTTCTGGGTAAAATGCTAGAGTGGTTTTCCTTCATCCCCTGGGTAATGAACCGCTTCTCTGTAAGGGAGGACTTGGTGGAAGGACAGACTTGGTAGCTGCTGGTTTTCCTGCAGCGCAGCAGCGCCCCCTGGTGCTCTATCTACAGAAAACCTCCTGCCTTGATTGATCCACTAATTTAGTATTTTCCCGCACTTCTAACGTCAACACCCAGCCACTACCCTGCCCCACCCCTGCTGTCCTTGCTGTAGCATCTCTTTACACATGTTTAAATCTTGCTTCCTCCAGACCATATGTTTCCCTTTCAATAAGCACGCGCCTGATTACGTGTGCTCTGTAATTCTGGCTCCAGGGACCTCAGACATATTTGAAATTTAACCGCATTAGTTACACAGCTTTTATCAGCCACATACTTATTTTGTATAGCTTTTCGCTAAAGTATTAATGTACTTTTTATACTAAGGATCGATCCGAGGGTTTCTTGCACACACTATCTAACTGATCTACACTCCAGCCCTTAAATGCTTTAAACTTGAAAAATAAATGTCCT